>NC_134573.1:130171852-130536852 GCF_050947875.1 Dermacentor variabilis | reverse complement strand
GGCATATCAGCTTCTCGATTTTATGTGGCCTTACGCATATTCTAAACACTTCGGCTCGCACGCCTTCCAGAAGCTCGACTTTCACTTGAAAATAAGCAGACACGTCTTTAAGGGCTCAGCATTCAACTTGCAAGCTTCGGACATGCTGCACCTCTTAAAGCTACGTTCGCTTGTTACGAATGCCGAGGCTAGGGAAGCACCGGTTAGCACTAGTCCCTAACGCACTCGGTTTGCACGACTGATTCACTCTTGCGCACGCTTGCAGCATTGTTTGCTTAATTTTTGTATGACGCTTGCAATCACTGTGTTTCTAGATGCCACACACAACTGATGCGCAGCTTTTATTGTATGCATGTCCCGCATGACAGCCCCTGCTGTGTACAATATTAAACGTAAACGAATGTAAGGTAATCATGTGAGGAACGCGCCCTTTGAAACACCTTGCGTTCATATCGGTTCGCCCGGTCACTTCTCGCTTCTCATCGATGAATCAGGGTAATGCACACGTACATTTCAGGTAGATGCGTATTTCGGAAGATTTGTGACACTCTTATGTCATTGTGTGTAATTAGCTTACGACAGCGTGTATAGAAGCATTGTTTCGCGTGGCACACTGTTTACGCATTACGATGGCCGTTTTTAATGCGTTTACTGAATTCTTTCATTTTATACCCACGTTACATACACTTCATTTTATACACACTTCCTTGCCCTAAAAGCACTGCAGCATTCGTCCACTTGTCGCAATGTCAGCTTATACGTACTTGATTACACACGTACCTTTCTACCTGCTCCTTATAGAATACACCATTCAGATTTACATTAAAGAAACATCTGAGAGCTTTACATTGTCAATTTTTTTTTATGCGCAAACTGCTTTGAATTTGGGCCTGGTGGTACATAAATGTGTGTGGGTATACAGCCGAAGCAACAGCATGTCGCGTTTGTTGCGTTCCATCTTTGAGCTATTTGCTCTCGCTTAAACACCAGACGCCGTCGTCGCTGATGTTGTCGTTGCCGTCATCTTCATGACACAGTCGTCGTCATCATCGATATCATGGCGTCATTATCGTAGTTAGCTGCTTTGTTAATGTACGCGTGTTTTCTACATGCATCTACATGCGGCGCTTGAATAAAATAGCACGAACGAGAGAACTAACGAACGTTCGTTCCTTCTTTGAGCTATATACGAGTTTGTTCTGTGACTGTGAGCGATACGAAGTGACTTGATCGCGTACGCGATCAAGCTGCGATCAAGCCGCGATCGAGTCGCTTTGTATAGCTCATAACAGCTGTACGCCCCCCAGTAAAGTATAGCTGCGCACCCTCCACCCTCTGCTTTGTTGTTGTCGCTTTAATTGCCGCCTGTTCCGACAAACCAGTGACTAGTCCGAGCCAGCTCCGTCGTGACATTTGCGTCCTCAGGCTGCTCACCTCATGTGACGCAGCGCCGACATCCTTGAGGGCAACAGCACTCAATGGTCTGCAGCAAGGCTACATACGAGAAAACGTCGCGCCTTGAGGCGCCGACTGAGAATCGTGGGGAATTGCAGAAATAAAGAGAGCAATCTTTAGCGCTAATCAGATACGAGCGCGTTCTATTCTCGACGGCCCGTTTCGCGTTGCTTATAATTAAACGCGTGAGAGACCGCCGCCGCCAACGACTTGAGGTAGCAATTGGGCCGGTGTCGCCAAGTTCAAGTTCTATGCGTCACTCGGCTCTGGCGTTCGGCCTTCCTTGGCCACACGACGCAGCCTTCGCCCATTCACACTGAAAAAAAAAACGAAAGAAAGAAAGCCTTCGACGTTGCGGTTATCTTTCAAAGGTGGAGATCTCATTACGCCTATCATTCTTCGTTGAACTGGCGATCTGGTTTTGTTCTCACGCAGCCGCTAAGTGCTGGCACACATTTTCGTCTCTGTGAGGGGACCAGACTACAATCCAAGGTTAAATCAGTCCTTATCTTACCGTGAATACCTTCATATCGCGTGAAAACATTTAGCTATAACCACTTCCGGTGAGTAAGCTAAATGAGTAGCCAGAAGGATGACTGTATATACGAACGCAAACTGGCGCTTTGTACATGCGCTATTTATTGGGTACGTGCACTGTTTTTCGCAACGACTGAAGTAAATTGCAAGCAATACGACGTTGACGTCGTAGTGTTCAGTGCACGTAACAAGCCAGGAAATGCTCGTGCAGCTGTACGATGAAAATGGGATTGCCTATAGACAGCGTATGGGATTCGTGCATTGTTAACCACTTTTACAGTGTTAACCACGTATTTTACAGGGACTAGGGGGAGATATGACGCGGACGAGCGCTGCGTCCGTGTCGTGTCTCCCTCCTAGGCCTGTAAAAATAAGCGCTGTTCTGCTTAAAATGGCTTACCAACTCACCCAAACGTCCGTTTTACGACCTTTGTGTGACATGTCGTGCAGGATCATATGGGACAGACGGATCAATGTGCGAATGAGCACCCAAGACAACACTGGAATTTATATTTAAGGAACACCAACTTCCATTGTGTCTCGGCGTTGTCGAGAATATGGCCTCTCCTCAACATAAAATGATACCGAGATTTCCTTCAGACACGCGGATCAACTGGCACGTGAATTCGTCGAGGCGTTTTCCATCGAGGACAACAAAAACGCGGGTGGGTGAGTCAAGATTCTGTGACTCTGCAGCGCAGTGAGGGAAATTTCCCAAGGCATGTTCAAAGCAGTAGCAGTTAAATTCCGTCTGTAATCTTATCTTTGTCAGCGCCGCCAACGAGCTAGGCTTCTCACATGCGCATACACTGCGGTTTATTTATATACGTCAGTTTCTAGTAAACCCATCTAGTTGTTAGTGGGCACTCGTCCAGCTGTCTGTCGTCTTTGTCCCCTTTCGTGCTTTTCCTAACCACGAATCCACACTGATTCGCTCACTTCGGCATTTTGTTCAGCACAAACGCCTCCACCCTCCCCTCCTCTTCAAAAACGAAAACCATAACCGGCAACCCAAAGTTGTTGATGGTCAGCTGCTTAATATGTACGTTTTGCCAGGGGATGTCGGAAACGTGTTGCACAGTGGAACTTTCCTCTATTTAGTTAATATACCGCCGGCTATATGCACGAATGAGCAGAATGAAAGAAAAAAAATCATGAATAGAAGGCTTGGTGACAAAGTTCTCAAGGACAAATGTGAAAGAAAAAGACGACCCGCCACGAAAAATTGCCAGGCGTTGTGCGAACGGCAAACTTGTATGAGTCGCCAACTCAGTCCGTCAAGGCTTTCGTAAATGTCCTTCATCGACAATAAGCGACGGAATAAGCACTTTAGAGACGGCAAAGACTCAGTGCAGCGTATTTCAGATAGACTATTACGTGCTATGGGAGGATAGAATAACACATCATTTACATGTAAAGAGAGGAATAAATGTTGATATGAATGATTAAAACTTGAGATAACCTTGAAGTTCTCCTGGTGCTTGCTGGACTGAGTTGACGCGAGAGCAAGCGAAAATAAGCACGAGCCAAACGAAAATAAGCTGCAATGGGCTGAAAGCGCTCTTATGGTATAGCAACGTCGTGTATTACGGATATAGGTGCACTTATACTCCTATGTTGTAACTTCAAGAGGAGATGTTTGAACGAGTCTTGTGAGTGTCTTCGATAAATGTAAATGTAGAGACGATCGCTCGCGAGGGTGCCAGCTCGCGTCGGATACCGACCATTATGAGAATGTCGCGACAAATCACTTTGAAATACCGTGGTCGCCCCTTTGCCGAGCAACGTTCATCCCGTTCACAACGCAGGTCGTCGCAAGGCAAGAGCATTGAATATACTAAAGCAAGTAAACAGGGACGAAATCGCAGCAAAGCTTCGTGGACGCAGCTGCATACCGAGACGGCAAGGCTTTTGCGGTTTCCGTCGTTGACACGCTGGGCAAAGTTATCAACTGTGCTTCCGTCCGGACGACGAACCCAGAGGTGGCCGAGCAAGTGGCCATTGCACTCGCCATGCAAGACGGTCGGAGAAACAGGGTGTATAGCGATTCGAAAGCCGCCATCAAGGCATACCAGAAAGGCCGGGTAGCCCGGCAGGTAGTTCAAATTCTGAAAGGCGCCAAACACGGCAACACCTCCATGCACTCGATCATTTGGTTCCCTGCACACGTGGGGGCGATTGAGGGGGTTCCTCTGAACCTCAACGAGTCTGCCCACGAGGCTGCGCGTGACTTTACCGACCGCGCTGCCCTCGGATCGAGCGACTCTCTCCCCGGACACAGAGACGCTCCTCTCACACACAACGAAATCACTAAATTCTTCTACTTAGAGAGAAGGGTTTTCCCCCCGCCTCACTCCAAGTTAAGCAGGCCGCAGGCGGTCACACTAAGACTTCTGCAAACGAACTCGTACCCAAATCCGGCGTCCCTTAATAGCATATATCCCGAGATTTATCCGAATTGTTCTTGCGTGGCCTGTGGTGAGGTAGCTACGTTGCCTCATATGCTCTGGGAGTGCGGGTCGCTGGGCCCGAAGTTCGCCAAGGAAGAGTGGGACGCGCTCCTGCGAAGTCCCGTCTTTGAGGATCAAATCCTGGCCGTCCAGCGCGCCCGCGATCGGGCCGGCAGACTAGATCTGTCAGTCCCGTCGTGGGATTAGCCGGGTGCGCGTTTTATCGCGCTTTGCGGGACCAAATAAAAGTTTATTCACTCACTCACTCATACCGGCCTTGCAAACCGCCGCATCAGAGGGCCGTGAAAGCATGGGTACATTTCTTACTAAAAATAAACTTGCGCAAGCGACTCTAGCACTGACAAGACAAGTTAACCGTTATATTGTGCTCTGAACTGTTTTGATCGTGCGCATGTGCTCTCTCTCTCTCTCTCTCTCTCTCTCTCTCTCTCTCTATATATATATATATATATATATATATATATATATATATATATATATATATATATATATATATATATATATATATATTCCTTTACGCCCACCTAGTTTAGGGTAGCAAACGGGATTTTCCGTTCCGGTAAACCTCCAAGCCTTTCCCTTTTCTATCTTATCTCTCTCAGTATCTTAAGGCACCTCCTGAGAAGTGTTTCCTGACTGTAAAGCTGCTATACAGAAAGACCTGCAACTACGGTTGAGCCATTTTTTTCATCATCATAACGATTAAATATGCCTTCAGTCAATCATTATTCAAACAATCCAGACATTTCCCCTGACACGTCTGAAAACGTGCAGCACGTGCTTCGAGATTTGCCGAATGACTGATACTAGAAATCTTGACGAAAAGTCGCAGCAGTCCTCTTTGCGGCAATCGTTAGATAATTAAAAAGAATATTGGATGATACGATATGATGAGGGATGAAAGAAAAATGAAATTAGAGGTTCCACCAATAAATATCTAACAAATTCACAACAGATGAACATAATGAAATAACGCGAAATAAGAAGAAGAGGAAGAAGAAGAAGAAGAAGGCAAATTAGAGACGCGATTTATACATGTATTTCAACATGTGAGCTTGGGGACATATAATTCCGACTTCAACTTTTACTGGGTCTCAGAATATCGCTTTATATTTGCAGAATGATTTGCTTTTACTCTTTATAAAATACACGCATCATTTTGCTTCTTTAAAATAGGGTAAGCTATATCGTGGACGCGGCCGCTGTGGGTTACAACGTAAACGACTTGCGTGTGCGGCTGAGGGCGTACGGACACTATAGGGTTCATAAATGGATGCCGCAAAATACACAAGTGACATTTGTTCACGCGTTACAAAGCATACATACCTAACTTATGATACAGATAGCGAATGCCATGCGGTCTAATCTTGCAACCGTGCTCGCTCCCTATATTCTTAATGGGTCGCCGTGGTCAAAGTTGGCGGACGCGAATGAGACCCCCCCCCCCCCCCCCCTGTCTCTTATACCTTATTACGCGCCGAACGCTGGGAGAGGCATATGGTCGCGGAACCGTACAATTTCCGCAAGAACTTGCACAGTTGCAAACCTTACAACTCCTTGAGTATGATGGATTACACCAACTGTGACTGAGTAATATCTGTGAAAGGCAACCACACCCGCTAGGCTCGACGGATATGCTGCCAAACTATAATTCTCTGATCGCCGAGAGAGAGAGGCTAAATTTAGCTCCAATTGCGTCATTCTTATCGCGACAACGGCGCCATCTGTGTACGCGACCCACGCGTAATCGTAATCGTGTAATGGCATTTTTTTTTTCTTCGCACAGCGATACCAAGGTAAGGCGCGTGGGCACAGTACGGCTACAAATATATAAGCGATAATAGCTAATGTTATAACTGGTTTTAGTTACGCGCGAGTTTTAGCAAGCGCGACTCCCTATGATAGCAGAATTGAAGGACGTTTCACGTCAGAACGGGCCGATTTAAAGTAGCATATCAAATTTTGTTTTACAGGCACAGTACGTCAAATGTTGGACAGTAATAAACAGACTAGGAATTAAGTGGACGCTTTCTCTGCAGTTCGGCAAACACCTGCCATCGAGCAGCTTTCCCTTGCAATGCGCTCGTTAATGTCGACAAGGCAATTAGGCATGCGAGGCCGTCGCACGGTGTACAAGCACCACGTCGCCGACCGCAATAAAGACGCCCGCGATAGAGACAACCTCAGCGACGTACTGCCACTCAAGCTCGGGCTCTTAAAGCCTGCTCGATGGAAGCTTAATTTGCGCTGACTCGAAAGGCTCCGAACTGTGGCGCGAGCCCGCAGTGACAGTAAAATGGCCGCCACCGCTGTAGGTTTCTGCATAAATAATCGCAGTCACCAGAGCGACCTAGTAATTAATGCAAGATATAAGCTGAGGCTATCAGTCACAATCACGGAGAAACATTCGCAGCGGAGCTCGGCGCTGCTTTGTCAGATGAAAAAAAATAATAAAAAATAAGCGTTACGTTTCAGCGCCAGTTGCATGCACAGTATAGTGAACTTGTATAGTGCACTTGTATAGTACACAGTATATTGTGCATTGCAAAAATTAAATTATGGGGTTTTACGTGCCAAAACCCCTTTTTGATTATGAGGCACGCCGTAGTGGAGGACTCCGGAAATTTTGACCACCTGGGGTTCTTTAACGTGCACCTAAATCTAAGTACACGGGTGTTTTCGCATTTCGCCCCCATCGAAATGCGGCCGCCGTGGCCGGGATTCGATCCCGCGACCTCGTGCTCAGCAGCCTAACACCATAGCGACTGAGCAACCACGGCGGGTATATTGCGCATTGCACTGGCATGCGCAGTATGCATTCGTTTTCAAAGAAGCATTATATTTTGCTGCATGCAGTAGAGTTTCATTACAAAGTAAGGCCGAAAACCAAGCCTATAGCAACCCTAAAAACTGCATAGCGCCTTACTTTTCGTTAGCGCTCCTTGCGGTGCGTAAGGGTTCCCTGCATTCTGCCCGGCACTAGAACCTGTAGGCGTGAAATTTTGAATAATAACGGCAGCGTATATGGGGGATACTGCGGAACAACTCAACCGCTCTTTGCTCTGTTGAAGCGTTGGCCCTTGCCACGCCCAAGCCGCGCATGTAGTACACTAGGCGACGCAACAAAATACACGGTGTAGCGACCGTGAGCAGACCGCTTCGCCGTGCCGTCGATGACAGCGGATCGCGGTCGCGGGAAACTCGTGCAGGCACGCGCGCGCGCACGCGCTAATGAACACGTTGTCCGCATTTTTAAGCAGCACCCCGGGCCTCGTCGTGCACACGACGCGTTCGCGGTGGCCGGCGAGACCCCCACGCAATCCGTTTAATGCGGACGGGAATGCGGTGGCTTCGTGGCTGTTAACTCGCTGCCGGACCGGGGCGCCTTTGTTTCAAACAGTCAGGCCCGCTGTCTGTTCCCGCGTTCAGTCGTCGTGTGTAGACGACCGTATACGTTCTCTGAGATGACCGTATTATTCTATAATGTGCCCACAAACGTGGCCATGCATGCCATGGTAACGGTACCCGACCGAAAACCAGGTTATTTTTTTCAGTGATAATTTCGATACGCCAAGCGAGAAAGTAAATAAATATATACAATGGAAAGTCTGCCATCAGCGCTGCAAGATATCGAGCTGCTGATCACGGTAACGGGAACTCCCACTCGCGCCACAGGCTTAACAACGCGGCTTCTTTACAGAAAACGACTTGCGACGTCGTATAGTGGCAGGCTGGACACAATTGATTTTATAATATCCTGCTAATTCAGAAGGCCGTTTATTATTCGTCTAACCCCTTCGTTATTTGATCGTTGTTTGTTATTCTCACCCGCGGTGGTTGCTTAATGGCTGTGGTGTTGGGTTGCTAAACACGAGGTCGCGGGATCGAATCCCTGCCACAGCGGCTGCATTTCGATGGGGACGAAATGTGAACGCACTCGCGTAGTTAGATTTAGGTGTACTTTAAAGAACCCCAGGTGGTCTACATTTCCAGAGTCGCCCGCTACGGTGTGCCACATAATCAGATCGAGGTTTTGACACGTAAAACCCCATATAAGTTTATTCGTTATTCTCAGGCATTGTGTGCACAACTGTTCACGCTTAGTGCGTCAAAAGCGAAAGCACTGCCGAAAATGCTTACAATCAAAACGACCCGCATACGCCTTCGAACCTTTCTAACTGGACGTGTCCTGCAAGGTTGAATAATACGTGTAAAATGTTTTAGTAAATAAGTTGGAAGGTAGACCGCTGAATGTTTGCTCATGTTGTCAAAATGCCTATCGTGCAGCAGGTTCACTTTTTTCATTGTTTTTCAAAGTGTCGTACATCGGCCATTATTTTCGAGTGGCTGGGTAGGTTCTTTTCAAGTATTCCAGACAGGAAATAGTTGGCCTCATATCTGACGCTCTTGCAGAGAGTTCTCACTTGCAGTCCACATTCTGTAGATTTGAGAAAATTAAATGAGGAAATGAAATTTCTTCACCCGTTCTGCAGCTGCACACGTCTTTCCATAATTCTGAAGGTGCAAGAAGTACGGTGAAACCAAGCCTACAATGGATAGACGTAATTGGCAACTGAAGGGGCTATAGCTTCATGCTCATATTGTTTTTATTGCGAGGACATTGTGCAGAAAAGTCACCGGCCTCCGTGACGTCGACGCAAAATGCCCGGCGAGCCGATCACGGAGGCCCCATCAAGGAGTGTGGTGTAAGGCAATAATTTCAGCGAGCGCTCAATCGGTCAGGCGTAATATTTTCCGGATACAGTATTCTTGCCGGGAAATCAGTCGTTCCGGAGTTGAAGTACTCACCCGTAACGGCGGCTATATTGAAAAGCCGCAGTTTCGTCCGAAAGGCGAAGCATCGATTGTGATAGTAAAGTAGTAGGTTGTTACACGAATTAAGGATAGTAGCTTTATCAACCGCATCAACTTGGAAGCATTCACTTACTAACCTAATTAACAAGCATGGTGTCAGTGCACGCATGAACCAATGAACACATCACACTCGATGACCGCGGATACTCGATGTCAAAACGCTGGCGTGAGCGAGCGGTCACTTCGCTAGCAGCAGCTAGCGAAGTGACCGTGCTGTGCATCGCTTCAACGCAAACAGCGGTGAGAATACAGCACGCACAAAGGTATGAGCCGTATGCAGATCGCTTTCAAGATACGGCGCGCGCGACCGCGCGCCGCCGCGCAAAGTACGCATTGCTGGCGCAGTATTCATTCATTCATTCATTCATTCAGAATTTATTTAAGACAACGAAAAGGTTGTCCAGGGTGACGTGGCAAAAGGCATACTTTGCCTGACGAGGCCACGCCACCCGGATGACAGGCGGCACCACAGGCTACAAAAATCAAGAAAGAGCATTACATAATAGAACACACATTCAATATTTTTTACACAATACATAAGACATCCTTACAAAACACAGGCTTTCGGCGGAAAAACAAACAGCATACTTCAAAACACAATTCAACCATAGCAGTATTTACAAAACACACTAGTGATAGGTATACGTTCAGTTTTCACCTTTAAGGTTCATTTATGAGCATTGCTTTAATTAACATTTTGTATTTACGTATAGAGGGAGTGTTGCGTACAGTATCCAGAATAATAGGGTATTGATTAATTAAGTCAGGAATTTGCCATCCTAACCTCTGAAAACCGTAATTAGTGCGTACACGAGGTGTTTCCATACATTGTTTCCTAAGTTCGTATGTGCTAAGTTTAGTGTGATAGGTGGTTTCGAAGGTTATTTTGTCTAGTTTGTACTGGCGTAATATTTCCAGACATAATTTGTATGTGTGCAGTTTACTTATTTCTAGTATTCCATAAGACCTAAACAAGGGCCAGCAGCTGCGCAATAACTGTATTTTCCCAATAGCTCGTAACGCCCGCTTTTGAATTGCAAAGAGGGAATCTCGATTTGTTTGTGTCGTCGTTAACCATACAAGGGAACAGTAGCTTAAACGGGAATGTATTAATGAATAGTATATTTGCCGCTTTATGGACGCCGGGAGATATCTCAATTTGTTTAAAATGCCAACCGCCCGACAAAGATCACTTCGAAGCTGATCAACATGCGAATTCCAAGAGAGATTTTCTTGAAACAGAACACCTAGAAAACGAATTTGCGAGCACTGTTTCAACTGAGTGTTTTCAAAGTTTAAGTTTAGGTTGTCAGGAGCTTTTACACCTTTTGCTCTGAAGAGAATGTATTTGGTCTTACTAGCATTTAATTGCATCTTGTTTAGTTTTAACCATGTACTCAAGCCGGTCAACCAATAGTTAGCCTTTCTTTCGAGCGCGTAGGGGTCAATACCTGAGAAAAAGACATTAGTGTCATCAGCGTACAACACTAGGTTTTCGCTGCCTGGTATATTCACAATATCATTCAGGTATAAAATAAAGAGTACAGGTCCGAGAATAGATCCCTGAGGCACACCATATTTTATTGTTTTTACGTGTGAGGCTGCAGCATTTATGACAGTAAATTGCTCTCTTGACGTTAAATAGCTCTCAATTAAGGTCAACGACACGCCACGGAATCCGTAAAGTGGAAGCTTTCTTATTAGAACATCGTGCTGAACACAGTCGAATGCCTTTCTGAAGTCGAGGAAAATTCCCAGGGTGTGTGCCTTTTCTTCAATATTGTTTAGAATTTTTTCCTTTATCCCAAGGAGTGCGGTTTCGGCTGATCTATCTTTCCTAAAGCCAAATTGCTCATCGGCTATAATATTTTGCGCGGTGAGAAAACGGACGAATCTTTTGTTTATAACCTGTTCGGCTACCTTTGCAAATACTGGTAGTACTGATATAGGCCTATAATTTGTTAGTTCGTTCGCTGGGCCACCCTTGTGCACAACAGTCACTTTGGCCAGTTTCATTTTCTGCGGAAAAACGCCTGTAGATAAAATAATGTTGCAAATGTGAGAGAGCGGACAACTGATTATTTCACCTACAGCCTTTAGAGGTTTCGGTTTAATTTCATCTGCTCCTGGAGCACAGCCATTTTTTAGTGTCAGAATAATATCTAGCACTTCACGTTCGTCAGTGGGTGCTAAAAACAATGTGTTTGCAGCGTTTGATGCAATGAACTGCTCGCACGGTAAATCAACTGAATTCCCATCGCATGATCCGACTGCAATGAAATGGTCATTAAATAAATTTGCGACTTCGTTGTCAGTCATAGCATCGTTTTGATATGGGACCTTTTTGTGCTGGAAATTTTTCGAGAGTACCTCCCTCACGGTTTGCCACATTAGCCGTGAGTTACCCGTAATGTCTGCAAACTTTGTTATGTAGTATTCAAATCTTGATTTTCTAATATCTGCATTTAATTTGTTTCGAACTTTTTTAAACAGTGTAAAGTCATTTTCATGCTTGGTATTCAGGAATTTTTCAAACAGCCTGTTTTTTTGTTTGATTCTCATATGCAGTTCATGAGTGATCCAAGGCTTCCTTATCTTTTTTCGTTTTACCCATGGCTCGAGGGGAAAACACTTCTCGTATGCAGCCATAAAGCAGGAAAGAAAAGCCTCGTACGCTTTATTTGCATCTGTTTCCATTAAAATGGAGTCCCACCTTTGATTTGAGAGAAGATATTTGAATTTGCTGATATTTTTTTCAGAGTAATGGCGGATAAAAACTGGTTGCTTATTTGAATTAGGCCTTTTGTGAGGTAAAATGCAGTAGATTGGCAAATGGTCACTTAAATCGCACTTCAATACACCCGATTTGACAACGTCAGGCGGAAAGCTTGTAATGCAAAGGTCTAAAATACTTTGAGAGGTAGGAGTAATCCTAGTTGGCATATCTATTAAGTTACAGCACGCGTATGACACAAACAGCTCTTGTAGGCGCGAATAGCCGGAGGTATCTGATAAAACATTGAGATTAAAATCGCCAACAAAAGCACACTGTAGTTTTAACTCAAGACTTAGTTCAAACAGTTCTTCCATACAGTTCAAGAAATGGTTCAAGGATCCAGATGGCGGGCGATAAAACACTCCTAGCAGGATGTCATAAAGTTGTACAACGACACATTCAATGTTTTCATTTATAATATTATATTCTGTGAGTGCATTGTACTTGAAGTGTGAGCGAATATACATCGCACTACCACCACCACGTTTGAAAGCGCGACATACAGATATGCAGTCGTAACCATCAAGAAAAGCACACTCATCATCAGAGGAAAACCACGTTTCAGTGAAACAAAGAATGTCAAAAGAATAGTTAAGGTCATTTAGGAATAGGTCTACCTCATCAAGTTTAGTTTTTAAGCTCCTAGCGTTAAGATGAAACAAAGAAAGTGTGTCTTTTTTTAAGAAAGCAGGTTCACAAGGAAGGTCAAAACATGAGTGCATCATCTTGCACTAAAGAACACAAAGAACGCCCACATCGTGGGTGCTACAAGAGCACGTTACTGCAAGTTGATAAAATCTTGCTCACTGCGAATGACGAAAGCGGGGTCGCCGGTCTGCTTCCGCAGCAGAATTTTTCCGTTAGCATGCCAAACGTATGCGTAGCCATTCTTTTTTGCCCATTCTTTTGTCGAGGTTAGCAATGTGCGGGAGAGCCGCGTGATATTTTCGCAGATAAACAAGCTTTTCTCTTTTTGCAGCAAATGTCTGTTTGCCAGCCAAGTGTCACGGTCCTCTTGCCTCAAAAAGCGAGTGATAATAGCTGGCGTTTTGTCGGCCTTCGCTGGCAGCCTATGCACGGCAGCTATATCCTTCCTTGTTACATGCGGTACATTCAGTTTGGTAGCCACTTCGTTTATCTTTTCTAGTAGGTCCTCATCGACGGACTCAGAGACGCCATGTATTTCAAGATTTAAGCGGCGACTTCGCCACTCTAAGCTTTCGACTTCACGCTTTAGGTGAGCAATTTCATTTGCCGAGTCCGCCTTCTCAAGTTTGTCTACACGCTGGCAAAGTTCTTTGGTGTTTTTTTCTTGATCAGTCAGCCGGTTTTGAAATTCGTCAAACTTATCTGAGATAAGCTGCACTGAGGCTTCTAATTCATTAATTCTTTTGGGCAAGGTTTGGAGAGCGTCAAGTTTAGCCTCAATTTTGAGCAAACGTGTTAACACTTCCTTTTCTGCACTAAGCTTCTCACTTCCATCTTCCACAGTGTGGCCATGTTTGCATGTATTGCACTTCCAGTTTTTTTTCACACGTTTTGTTTGCCACACCTCTTCGGTTATACCAGAAGAGTCGCCAAAATGAAAACTAAACTTACATTCACAGCAGCTGGCAGAGGGCACATTTTCAGGCACAAGCGAGCGGCATGTACAACATCTCGACATGTCGTGCGGTGCAAAGGCAAATACACTTCAGGAAAACAATGTACTCGTGGCAGCAGCGGCAGGGTCGGCAACAAAAAAAGAGTCTAATCCTTATTAGTAAAGACGACCAACCTGTAAATATACAAAGTAGATTTCACTTGTCGTGCGTGCCGGTGGCTGCCGCTGCTGCCAAATGCGGGGAGACGCCCCTTCGGTCCTTGCTTGTTCGTCAGTTGTCGCTGGCGTCGGTGATGCAGGTGGCGATTTGCCTTCCCCAGAACTGTCTCGCTTCCACAGCGAAGGAAAAAAACTTCGGGCGACGATCGGTTTTCAGTTGCACCAGCGCAGCCGGAGCTGCTCTCGGCGGCCAGGAACTTTGGTCCACAGGCGAAGGACGCTGTAAATATACAAAGTAGATTTCACTTGTCGTGCGTGCCGGTGGCTGCCGCTGCTGCCAAATGCGGGGAGACGCCCCTTCGGTCCTTGCTTGTTCGTCAGTTGTCGCTGGCGTCGGTGATGCAGGTGGCGATTTGCCTTCCCCAGAACTGTCTCGCTTCCACAGCGAAGGAAAAAAACTTCGGGCGACGATCGGTTTTCAGTTGCACCAGCGCAGCCGGAGCTGCTCTCGGCGGCCAGGAACTTTGGTCCACAGGCGAAGGACGCTGTAAATATACAAAGTAGATTTCACTTGTCGTGCGTGCCGGTGGCTGCCGCTGCTGCCAAATGCGGGGAGACGCCCCTTCGGTCCTTGCTTGTTCGTCAGTTGTCGCTGGCGTCGGTGATGCAGGTGGCGATTTGCCTTCCCCAGAACTGTCTCGCTTCCACAGCGAAGGAAAAAAACTTCGGGCGACGATCGGTTTTCAGTTGCACCAGCGCAGCCGGAGCTGCTCTCGGCGGCCAGGAACTTTGGTCCACAGGCGAAGGACGCTGTAAATATACAGAGTAGATTTCACTTGTCGTGCGTGCCGGTGGCTGCCGCTGCTGCCAAATGCCGCCCCCCCCCAATTGCCGCCCCCCCCCCGTGTAAAAGCCGCCCCCCCCCCAATTCCCTCTTATGTTGCTTTTCCACTTTCCTCCGTTTCGCGCGCGAGATTGAGCCGTGATCGTCAGTTCCTCTAACGACCGGTCGCGAAATGCGCAGTTGCTGCCGGAGCCCAACGCCGCCTTCCTCCCTCCCATGCCCCCCCCCCCTACCGGCCTTTCGCGCGACGAAAGACGGCGCGTTTCCTCTCCGCCTTCCTCCCTCGCGCGCCAGATCGAGCTGCAATCATCGGCTCCCCTCGCGTCCTTTCACTCGCATATACAGCATACGGCGCGCCGACGGTGTTATCGCCCTTGCTCTTTATACAGAACATCACGGCGACGGCGACGGTAAAAATGCGCCTGGGGTGTCTGTATTCTTGATATCGCAATAAAATGAAATACCGTAAAGCATTTTGGGATTACTGCGACGGGTACCGGCGGCGGCGGACAGTCGAATGATTGGGTGAGAAGCCCACAACAAACATCGCTGTTAAATCATCATCATCATCAGCCTGGTTACGCCCACTGCAGGGCAAAGGCCTCTCCCATACTTCCCCAACAACCCCGGTCATGTACTAATTGTGGCGATACCGTCCCTGCAAACTTCTTAATCTCATCCGCCCACCTAACTTTCTGCCGCCCCCTGCCAGGCTTCCCTTCCCTTGGAATCCAGTCCGTAACCCTTAATGACCATCGGTTATCTTCCCTTCTCATTACATGTCCTGCCCATGCCCATTTCTTTTTTTTTCTTTTCTTTCTTTTTTTTTCTACCTCTACGCGGTGGCGTAGGGGTAGAACACCCGCCTCGCGTGCAAGAGGTCCGTGGTTCGAATCCCGGTGCCGGCAATTTTCCACCGGATTAAAAAAAAAATCCGCGTGTTGATAAAATTGCATAAAAAGGCCTGGAGTGTGGCCTGATCCCGGTGACCAGAACCGGTAACGCACTCCCTCACCAGAGCAGGATTGGCCACCCTGGTGCAGTACTTGGCCACAACCTCCTATATGAACGCTGTTAAATAGAAGAAAACAAATAAAAAAAGTTGTGAAATTATTCTACCACGCCTGTCCAGAAAGTGAGCCCACTATGGGCATGCGTTACAATCATTCAGAAAAACAACAACAACAAAGGAGGTGTACGGACGACAACATGTCCCTGCGTTCATAATCGAATATCTTTAAACATTCATGTATGGTTATGTTATTTCGCCGAGCATGGAAAAGTGAGATATCTGCAAGAGCATCCAATATCTCCAGTAACGAAAGATCAAATGTTCGTCAAATCCTTTAATTTTGTCGAAAGAAGATTTCGTCAGCAACGAGTCCTGTTTCCCCGTCATAATTTCTTCCGTATATCGCAGAGACGCTCGTCTCGCAACGCCCCACTAAACCACCAGGTTTGTTACATGGCTTCCTGCGCGCGAACGGTGACCAAGCCCCTCACCAGACACTACTGGTTTCCATTTAAAAACGCACACTTTCTTTGTTTCTGCACTTTCGCCTTCAGGTCCTGAAGCCGTGTCAACAGCGCATCGTGCTGATAGACACCGTCAGCGAAGCTAATCGGGTCTTGCATTTTGGTGCCAGTCAGATGCAGGTGGTTCCTGACAGCTGCTTCGTACCTGTCGTAAAACTCGAGGAACAACTCCAGCACTTTCTCCCGAAGCACTGCCGGATGCGAAGAGTTGTCCTCCAGGCAGCTTTCCACCACGTCGCACACTGCTACTCTAACAACCTCGTGGCACACGAAGACTTTGTATTTGCTGGCGGCTTCCTGGTGCATTCCTTTGGTGACGTAAGGCTCGTTGTAGTAGGGGTCGTCGGTGAGCAGCGACTGGATGGAAACGAGTAGGCTGCCTATCGACTGGGCCGGGCTCCAGTACGGCCCGCTAAATGTGCCGAGAATGCTGAGAGACACCTCACCGTCCGGGTATAGGTTCGGGTGTAACTGCACACGGCCGGCGTCTGTGGTCAGGAAACGCACTCTGGGCGGCACGATCGGATACTCGTTTGGACACACGATGCGGAATCGCATAAACGCACCCTCGTACGGCGTGTCGGAAGGTCCCACCACCAGGGCGTTGATCCGGGTAACGTCGTTCTCCTCCGGCGCGATGTAGATTAATGGCGGCGGGTCGTCCATGATGTCCACAATGTCCCGCCTGACCCTAATGATGTACATCGAAGAGTCGTCGTGGTCGCGTTTGAATGGCACTGGAACCCTTCGGATTACCGCCGACGATTCCCGCGACGCTCTGGCTGGACTTGGTTGGCTGGCCATCCTCGCCGTATTCGTGTGGCCGCTTCAAAGGTCCTGTCAAAGATTATGACAAGCGGCCCAGGGCAACGAACAACCCTGATGGTATGGTATGGTATGGTATTCCTTATGCGATGGCGCACACCCACTGTGGGGGATTGGCCAAGATTTGGATGAAATTAGGCTATCTTTATTAAAAAACTGAAAATGGTAAAGCTAACTGGAGGAAATGAACAAAAATAAAATGTTTAAGAATTCAAGAAAATCTCTTTGTAGCAATTATAAAATCCTCCACGGTTGAGCAAATATCCCTGTGGCACTGTCCAAGAGAGGAGGCTCCTAGAGAAAGGATATTTATAATTGAAAAGCTCAAACCAAGCTGTGTAAATCTTGATTCTAGATTTTTTCTTAAAGAAGTGAAACGGCGGCAGAATATGAAAAAATGATCTATTGTTTCATCTTCTCCACAGACTGGGCACAGAGGGGAGGGCACCAGACCTGCCCTGTGACGATAGAAGTTTAATTTTGGTATTCGACAACGTAATAGGGTAAAGATGACTTCAGTTTTTCTGGTGTGAAAGGAATTTTTAGGCCAAGGGAATAGGAGGTGTCGATATTCTGAAAAATTTGCTACAGCTGGGTTCAAGAAGTCTTGAGTAATTGTATATCTCCTGAATCTAGTAGTCGTCAGGTAAGCTATTGTAGGAAGTAATGGTAATACAGGGCCACTGAGGGCCGCTCTCGCGAGACTGTCAGCCATTTCATTCATGACTAATCCTTTATGTCCAGGCACCCAAAGCAATCTAATTAAATTTATGTGGGCAGGCACTAGAAAATGAAATGTACGTAAAAGGTTAGTGACACCATTTGCTGTGAGCGAGGAACATAAGGATAAAGAATCTGTTATAATTACTACCGCCGATGTTGACTGATTTAGTTTGCGTAAGGCTAGGACTACAGCCAGAAATTCAGCCAAAAATACGGAATAAAAGTCCGGAATCCTGATTGCAAATGACCAGTTTAGAGAGGGAGAGAAAATGCCAATTCCAGATTTTTCTTCACACTGTGAGGCGTCTGTCGCAATGACCGTACTTATAGCTAAACTCAATAAATGATCCTGTAATAAGCCGTTTAATATATTATAAGGGAGATGTTTTGCATTATTTGGGTAGATGTCATCAAATATAATTTCTAGGTTCTCTCGCACATCACAAATAGGCGGTACCTCCCAGAGACGTACATTTAAGGGATTTATCAATGTTTGTACGAAGACGACCTGTGGTGTATGAAAACGATGCCAGTGTACTCCGAAGAAAAGTGCAGGCTGAGAAATGAATATGTATTTCAATCTTCTAATAGGGGATTCATACAATTTCAAGACTGTTTGCACCGTCAGTAACCGAAATCTACACAATATTGAAGGCAACCTGACTTCTTGGTGTAATATGTTATTGGCAACATATTTCGGTAATCCGCAACACAGTCGTATGGCTTCCCGCTCAAGTAGAACAAGGGGACGTAATTTATAAGCTGGGGCACCAGAAAATAAAACACATCCAAATTCTAAAATGGGCCGCACATACATCTTGTATATCATTAAAAGTGGATCTCTCCGCATTCCGGACCGACTATTGCACAGCTTACGTAGCATACCAACTGCTCGTACTCCTTTTTTAACGATATGGTCAATATGGCCGAGCCAGTTGAGGGAACCGTCATATACTACACCTAAGTATTTCACCGACTCCACTTGAGGTATAGTCTCGAGGCGATAGGATATCGATATATTAACGGGATTGTTAAGAGGGAAAACCAATATCGAGGATTTTCTAACGTTAAGTGAAAGGCGAATTTTGTTTAACCAGGTTTCTATGGCGTTGAGGTAGTTTTGCAGTCGATAATATAGAGAGTGAATATCACTGTCTGATGCGAAGAAAGCAATGTCATCCGCGTATACGTATGTTTGTACATCTTGATGAAGAGGAATGGAACACATCAGAATATTAAATAGTAATGGTGAAGTGACAGCTCCTTGAGGAACACCTCGTGATTGATTATATATACTCGAGGAAACGCCTCTCAGACTGCAGTAAAATGTTCTTCCATTTAAAAATTCACTAATCCAGTTTGAAAAATAATTTGGAATCTCTATATTTCGCAATATATCTAATAAAATTAAGTGTTCTACACTGTCGTAGGCTTTGGAAATGTCTAATGTCACAAGGGCACATATTTTCCTCTGTCGCCGTGCTAATTTTATTCTACTTTCTAGGTCCACGTGAGCATGCCAAATTGAACACGATGGTCGGAATGATGGCACGCCTTCTTCGTCTTCCTCTGTCGGGGGAGCGAGAACAGGGTATATAAAAGAAGCGTCTGACCGTGAAAGAGTTTCACAAAATATCATGATGAGCAGCAGAGTTTTTAAACAACAGTTCCGAGAAAAAAATTCGTCTGTCGCCCGCGCTTCAAACAGGTGTAATCATCACATTAAACAACGCAACCGGGGTACTTTGGTAATTGGTATTGTTACCATCACACTCTTGTTCGCCGCAACAAAAAGAAATTGTTTTGACCAGAGCTCAAGGGCTAGTGGCCGACGCCTAGGTGGGGATATTCGCCCTATCCTCAAATAACCAGCCGGAGCTTGCAATAAAGTTATTCTTCTTCTTTCTGACCAGCTCGTGCCCTGAGGACCAGATTCGGCTGGTGGACAGAGCGCGACGGACGGCGAAGGACCACGGCGTCCTGGATTGAGAACGCTGCCCACCTAGGGAAGACCATCGTCGTCTGTTCTTTAAATAAAGTTTATTTCTCTTTCTCTCTCATCTGCAAATTTTTCTTTTCAAACATCACTATTACCAACAGCGACACTTCGACGGTGTTCTGTGAAGCCAAATCAGCGTTTCAGGTGATAAAATGGTTTTTAAGGAAAGGGCCATATTACCTGCTCGTGCTGAAAATCGCCGAACTTCATCACAGCGCCCAGCGAGGTGGTCGCTTGATCACTTTCATTGGATACCTGGTCATTGTGGTCTGATAGGCAACGAACTCGCTTACAGCGACGCAAGATCAGCATTCTCTTTCTCTGATGAAGTACAGATTACCTACTCGCGACTTGGCACCATCTCAATGACCAAGACACTCATGGAGGACCTTACAAAGGTATACAGAACACACGATGACAACATCCGCAGACGCCTGCATATATAACGGACCAAGACGGTGAGTTCTGTTTTCTCCCGAAGGTTACGCGGAGCAAAGCGTCATTGCTACGCAGGATTCGGCTGGGCGTTGCTTTCACCCGGGATGCCTGTCAGACGTCTGAATGTGTTCGCAGTTCTGATTACGAACACGCCTGAACACGTCAAACGCCCGAAACGCTGGAACACATATTGAGCGATTGCCCAGCATATACGCTGCAGCGAAGGACGTTGAATAATTCCCTAGCCAGCGTGGCAGGCAACCACTGTCCGAGGAAGCTTTTCCCTGCCCATGGCTTGACACTGCAACTTCTATGCGGACAACTCAAGCGCTGTTGATGTTTCTGCGGCACACGAAACTAGATGAGCGACTCTAGTAGGACCACCGTCTAATGTACTTAAGCAGTCACCACTTCTCTTACCATCATCATTCATCGCAGTACTTTCACTCCCCTTTTCTCCAGTGCATAGTAGTAGACTGGAGCGCGCTAGCACAGGTCGGCCTCTCTGTATTTCCTATCAATAAAGCCTACCTTCTTCTCTTCGTTAATATGACAAGTTGTGTTTTGATTGAGAATCTAAAGTTACTATTCCTATCTTCTTTTACAATTTCTGGAGTCATTTCCTTTTCTGTTTCCTAAAGCATTCTTGACCATTTCGTAGTAGTGTGTAAGAGCTTATGATCGGGATCAAGAAAAATAACGATAAATATTTTCTTCCGTCATGTGAGACCACCTCCGGCTCTTTACCGCCGGGTGTTTGGCTATTCCTCTGTTCAGTAACAAATTATGATGCTTATAAGTTAGGCGCGTCTTCTGACGAGCACGTTGTGTGATAACAGGATGTTAGAGATTGCTTCACACTCGCAATAAATTACTCCCACGTAGAAATTCAAACGCACCACGCCGGGGCAACCAGTCGCAGCAGTTGTTTTCTCTCCATTCATAATCAGTGCTCTTATTACAAACCACCTTGTGCACACACCAAACTCCCCGGCCTATTACACGGGTGAAAGTGGTATTTAGTGCACGATATAAGTACGGGTACCTCGCACAGTATGCGCGCTGTCACAGTGAGCTTCACTTATCGGCGAGGTTCACGCTCATTTCTAGTGAAATTTGTGCGTGCTGTGGAACTGTGCGTGCGTCCGCGTTGCTTGGGCCCGCGTGCGCATAACTTAACAGGCGAACTTCCGCCCTTCCCGTTAGCAACTTTAGAAAGCGTGCGAATACGAATCAGCAAAGAGCAAGGAGCCAGTTGGTTCTATCACTTCTCGTAATTCAAGGTTGGAAAGGGGAGACGGGTTCATCAAATCGCCATGCGGATTGCAGCTAGCGCAGGAGGAAATCATCCGGCCAACCGACAGAAAGCATCTTACTAGAACGCTGGCTTCACTTTAATCATCGGTCACTGGGTCTACACAATGCTGTTCGTCGACCACGGTGTTTTACGCCTACACATGTCCTGCACGCTGCTGGCGCCGTCTCCGTTACTTGTGAACTTCGCACCTTTCTTTTTCCCTCTGACCCAACCCGCGACGCGAATTCGCCCGTGCGGAGAGGTGGGAGGAGGGGGGGGGGGAGAGGGACGTTTATTTCGCGCGTATACAGACTGATGATGCACGAACAGGTAACTTTCCTGGTTCACCTTCCGAAGAACATAGAGGTCGCGGCCACTCGGTATATGCGTCTGCTCCACGAGCATTACGTGGAGGAACGGAGCGCTCGATGAAGACGTGTATACTAGCCGACACCTCGGCGTCGCTATCATCAGTGCGTGTACACGTGATTGCAGGGGTCGTCCGCGGAGCGACCACGAACTGAGACGGCGCGGTCCGCCTGCTCGATGTATCGTGCTGCCTGCACCGTGCAACTCTTGGCACGCTGGTCAATTGCCCCGTAGTGGACAAGACAGTATATATATACGCTCTATGTACACCGTGGTAGTGGTATAGGCTGCACAGTGAAAAATTAGAGACAGTCGTGCTGTAGGTGTGTGCGCTTTGATGCGTTTAAGACGAAATGATTACACACTGAAATGCAAATGAGAGCACGTAGAAGTTAGATGGGAACCTGCGCTCTGCCTTCGAAATGGGCATCGATTTCCTCGGTCCGCGCAGCACACCGCTCGCACGCGCCAGACAAGCGCGCGTGCCGCTTCTGATGTCACCATAATCCCCGTATCTCCAACTGCTTCTTTCTTCAGCGACAAACAGTTATGAAGGAACAAGAGAGGGTCTCTTTCTCGTCAGAACGTTCACTCTGCCGAGGTCCCCTTATCAAAACGCCGCGCTCCTTGTTCGCCAAACTTTTATTCGTTTCCAGCCTCGTGATCACCTCGCCTTGTTTAGATTTCTACGTCATTCATTGTTAAGTCAGCACACTACAAGTGTGAAGCGAAGAGACGACTTCCGCATACTGCGTCATGCGCTCCCTGAATTATTTACCAATGGCGTTGTGTCCGCCCAAACCACGACGCAGCCTACGTCGGAAGAAGAAGTTAATTCTTACTTTGAACGCTTTCTATATATATATATATATATATATATATATATATATATATATATATATATATATATCACTCGCACTCACTCATTTACTCACCCACACACAGACACACACACTTACAGACGACATGGGAGAGAGAGAGAGATTGTATAGCCAGGTAGTTTCAGAACGGAGGGCAACGTTTGCTTTACATTATTTTCTATTTAAATTGTCTTCAGGAACGTGCCTTCTGCCATGGTGTCCTTTTATTTCTAGCGAAAGCCTATCTTTCGTTTCAAACAAATCAGTGCGGCCTTGCAGCTTTCCAAGTGAGCGGCAATAACACCTCAGCCCGCTTCCCACTCACTGCGGCTCTTCTATGAGCTCAGCAGGAATCCTTCGAGAAAACAAAGGAAACGAGGTTGAGGTCATTAGGCCACGTTGGCTCCGCCTTTCTGCGACCGATAGTTACTGCGACGACCTAGAGCCTTCGAAGCTTTGTATGAATGAATGAATTTAATTCGACGCGCTGTCATCTCTGTGGTGAGCTAATTCCAATGTAGCCACCGACAGCTGGCAGAAACTTACCGTTAACCCACCCCTCCTGAAAATGATCACCACTTCCTCGTCAGGAAAAGTTCAGCGGTAACGCCTAGCGGAAGTGGTCCTCAAGTTTTAAACGATCATGAAATAAAAAGAAAAAGAAAAGAAACGGAAAGGAGGTGCTTGAACAGATCAAAATTCGAAGCCCGCGCCGCGTGTCTAACATCGGCATAGGTTTAACCTAGAAAAAACAAAGAAGAAAGGGCACAGATCTTCCAGCTGCTGCGGTTGCCAAAGAAGACAATGGACCTTGCATGCCCGCACCTCGGTCGAAGCGTTCAGCAGCAACACAAAAGCGTGAGTCGGTTTACGGTCGGAAAGTCACACCCTCGTGTGCCGCACACACACACACCCTGCGAGGCAGCGCTGTACAAACGTATCAACGATGGGTTCCTCAAGGCGAGCTTTTGTTTTCGTCCGAGGCTCCGTCCGCTCGCTTCCAGTGGGCACACCGATCGAGCCGAGGTGACGGCGAACTGCGGGACACACCCACATCGCTGCAGAAGGCCCGCGCGCGCCACTGAATCTGGAGCAAGCCCGCCAGTGATTGATCTCGGTCAATCACTTTCTTCTCGTGTGTCTTGCGCCGTGGCCCATACGCGATTTGTTGTTTGTCGTTCTTGCTTCGGTGATCTTTTCCTTCGGGCACCGAAACGTTGGGAGGTTGCAGAGTGGCAGCCTGCTAGGAAACGCACGCACCTTGCTCGGTTCACCGTGACGAGTAAACGCGGCGATATTGCGTCATTCCTCGGTATACTGTGCTTTGCGTGCTTTATTCTATTTTTAGGTTGTATTTGCTTCAACATTCTTTTACGTGCCTTTCTCTTTTCATTATTCCAGCGCAACCAGCTAGATGACTGCCGATAACTTCTATTTTTAAGCTATACGCTTTTCAAAAATGTTACTAAGGAAGTAGTAACGGGTGCAGTTACTAACAATGTCAGCCACTACTACATCTTTCCTAGCTGTTTCCTGCCTAAGCATTTACAAGTCACAATTAAGTTTAAAGTGTCCCACATAACGACCTCTACGGCAAGAGAACTTGTCACCCTACGTGTCGCTGTTAATTACATCGTACAAGAAAAACCTCGAGCAAGTGGGCCGTTTTTGCGACGCCAAGGTAGCCCTTCAGAATCTTCAGTCAGCCCTTACGACGCAATATCCATGAACAACTGGTGTTTGAGACCAGAGAGCATATCCATCAAGCCCTCATAAACGGACATGACATCATCTTCCAATGGCTTCCGGGGCACTGTGGCATCGTCTGAATTGAATTTGCCGGTGACAGTTCTTATACCCTTATCAAGGACAGGCGTTGTGAGGGGTCTCGTTTACTTGCGCAAACCAAGTCTAAAGCTTCGCGGAACACCCCGATTTTCTTTAACTGCAGTCTCCACCGGCTGGATTCTACATTGAAGCTGCAGATTCCATCGAACTTCTCCCGCCGTGATGCAACTTTACTGTGCCGCCTCTGTTAAGGGGTGCCTATCCTTATTAGAATGCCCGAGATACTGATCTGTGACTCATGCACCTGCAAAGAGACAATCGAGCACGTGTTCTTCGGAGTGTATTAAACTAATTAGACAACACGCCATTTCCAGAAACTAAGATTCTCAGACCATGGCCCCACACGCCACAGGTTTACAAAGCGAAGCGGGCATTACTACGATTTATGAAATCGACTGGCCTCAGTGACCGATTATATAAGGTGAAGTGATGCTCGTGTTCACACTGAGAGTAACTTCTTACCTCCCTGCCCTTTCTTTCTTTTCATCCCTTAAATTCCTTCCCTGTGTATTGTAGCAAACCTAACGTGCGTCTGATTGACCTCCCTACCTTTCCTTCCTTCTTTTCTCCTCCCCCCTTTACTATGTTTCCCAAACCAATTTGTAAGAGGCGATACCCCACCTCACCCATGATCTAATATGCTGCGTAGTGACTGTCATAATGCGATGTTTAGATAAACTATAGTTCCTACCCTTATGTTGGAATAATAGTTATATGCTGAGTTGTGGTGCATACATGTGGAGACTGTACGTTATAATAATATAGGTTCGTACATTTGTTTAGGTATCGAAATACATATGTGCACACTTGTGCCCGCTGGGCTAACGCTGCGGGTATATATATACTTGTTCGGTCGTTCTCAGAAACATGTCACGTATGGTATCCCAATAATTGTATAGTGCGATGCGTTGTTCCTCTTTACCGTTTGTTGATTTCTGTACAGAGCAGTTTATTACACGCAACTTAACAACAATGCGGTCTTCGTTGCTTTTTATTTTTAGCATACGTGTTCATCATCGTGTGTACGTGTGTGTGTGTGTGCGTAGGTTTTTTTCATTTTTTTTCCTTTTTTATTCTTTCTCTCTCACCTATCGCCTCCCTTTGCCCCTCAGGATAGCCAACAGGAGATAATCTCTGGTTAACCTCCCTGTCTTTCCTTTGCCTTGCCTTTGTCTTTCCTTTTCTCTCTCTCTCCCTCTCTATTCAGAACAGCAGCGACCTGAATATTTAATTGTAATGGAAATGCCCCCGTGTAACCGGCTCAGGTCCCCACTAACTTACCTTGGTAGCAAATGCCACTGTGCCGCTGCCATTACCATGTATGGTTGGTAAAACTTGTGCTAGTATAAACCAATTCCTTTGGGTTGTAAATGCTATATACTATCTGTGCCTTTACTACGTACGGTTGCTAGGACCTTAGTAAACTTGGTGACAAACCGTTACGACCTTTTATTTAGTAACTGGCACAAACTTTCTCTTTAAAAGAGTGTATATACGGGTCTCGGCAAAACTTAATAAATGTAAGCCGGTCTCTTGAGCAGAAGCAGGGCAAAGGAATAGGACGAAAGAAAAGGACAGACTTACCTAATTTACTTACTTACATTATTTTACCCACTTTACTTATGTATAAACATGAATCTAGTCACCGCTGCCGGGAATCGAACCCGTGACTTTGTAAAATCAGCAGCGCCAAACGTCATAGCCATTGAATTATCGCGGCCGGCAGGTGCATTGCAAGCCAGTAGCACATGCCGTTCACATGCGGCACGTCCGAAAGCACTGCGATCGCGGCACAGAAGCAGTTGCTCACGTGGTTCTTGTAACTTTCTCTCTTTTACAGCGAAGCTGTTGATGGCTAGGGTTCTGTGCATTTTTCTTCTGCGTGTGCAAAAACTGTGGGTCGATCCCGAAGATTGTGCAATGTCGGGTCAACCTGCGGCGGAGGTGAAGCAGGCTTCGAGCTCTCCGCCAATTTGGAAAAAAAAAAGAAAGAACAAGTTAAATATATTGGGTCCAAATATAACCCGTATCACATACTAGGCTGCTAACAAGACATACTACAATTTCACCCTCGTCGGCCATGTCTACCTTCGCGCCACTCTCTCTTTGTCGGCGTTCCAAGCGCTTGCGTATCTGTTTTACTTTCCTTCCACTCTCTCGTGGTGGCGGTTCCGTCGCACACGCGAATGTATATATATATATATAAAAAAATCTACGTCGTGTGCTACAAAGCTTTGCTGGTCATTCATCTTCACAGATGGGAATGGCTCATGATTTTTCCCCTCTATATTTGGTGGCCCTTGTATTTGGCGTCCAAAAAGACATTGTACTATAACTGTGCAGAAGGTAGGACAATAAAATGTCATGGATCCAACATGTTTCTATACACAAATCTGTCATTACAGTTTCTTTTCTAAATTTATCACTGGAGAAGTTTAGTTAGGCAATACTAATAATGCAGTTAGACAATACAAATTTAGTGCGTCTTGCTCCATAGATTGAATGTCTAACCGGCTTTATTAACGCTCTCCTGTACTGCACCAAAGTTCCGTTGAGTTTGCTAGGTTGAGCCTAGCGTCTGTATACAGTGCAGTGTAGTCCTTCTTTACTGATAAGCAATCAACTAGACCCTAATACACACTGTCAGAATCAGTGACTACACGGCGAACAGGTGTGAAAAACTAAGGGCGGCGGTCGCCGCTGCTCTCTCGCTTTCTTTGCGCGTGTGTGTGTGCGCGCGTGCCTTTTCTGGTTGACTAACCCTCTTCTCAGGGAAACAGTAGCTGTTTTGCACTTTCAACAACGCAATTTACTCATTCAGCTTAATTTATTTTATTTATTTGGTGCCGCGTTAGGCTACATATTTTTGCGTAGTCGTCATCGAATAACTGCACCAACAGCTTTTGCGGGCAACACATTCTGCGTTGTCACGTGACTTTTTTGTGCTCTTGCCGTGCTCTCAAACTCTGCTTCATTTTTGTCTCGTACTTTTACTCCTAAGTGGCGTTATAGCTGGCGGCTGCCGTCGCCGTGAACTCATTACGTGCCATATTGCAATTGAATCTCGTTTAGACTTGCCCCTTCATTCGTAGTTAATAAAATTTACCTCATTAATAATAAACTCACCGTTAGTAAACTTTACCGCATTCAGCAAAGTATATATGAACGCGAGCTCAAAGCGTGAAGCATCCGTTTAGCACGTTCTTTCTCTTTACCTATAAAGAAAAGTTATTCGTTCATTTTCAATGGGTTCAGATTTCATTCATCTTGCTCTGACACTGGTACCCTGTATTGATCGCGATTACAGCTGATGACAACGCCTGGTATCGTCGCCTGGCAACCACGGGACAGGCGTTTTCTATCTTGTCTGATACCCAGCCATCATGACGTACAAGGCAAAGATGCACTGGATATAAATGCGGCTGCTCCAATAAATAAGCAAACAATTCTTATAAAGGCTGCCACAAAACTGTTCTTGTGTCCATTCTCGTTTCTCCCCTTGAAGCGCATATCTACAGACGACAAACTCGCTGCAGTGGCATAACCAGAAGGAAAGGTATGGGTACTTTCGGCGCAAGAACCACCCCAAGAAAGTTGTCCCCTCTTTTTTTTTCCCCACAGCAAAAATGACTAGAAACAGAGGAAGAATTCACCAACCCTTTCTCCCTCTAAAAAAGTATTTGTCACTGGCGAGTCACCTCTACTAATCATACGTTCATTGCTTCAACTGGCCCGCGGTTAATATCAAGGACTCCTTAGCTTCAAAGGGATTCGTATATACATACAGGCGAAGGTAACGGGCACGTTGGAAGCCCCTCCCCACCATAAGCATGCACACGAGGAGGGACAAGGTGGTTCGGGCCTCCCCTGTGATGTCCGAGCAAGCAGCCGATGACTACGAGACGATTGTGTGCCATGCCATCGACGAACACGGCGAACAAACTTTGGCTGTTTCGACGTCCTTTGGAGAATATAGCCATCTGTCTGGTAATAATCGATTCTTACCAATGCCTGCTAACGACCTACAGAAGCAAGCCAGACAAGCACGTGGTCCCTTTTGACCGCGTCTAAGCAGCTACCCTCGAACAGAAAGGAATAATCATGAACGCAGTTTTTGTGCACAGTAGCTTGCTAAGTTTAGTTGTCTTGAATACAGTCCAGAAAAAGAAAAGACGCGGCGTTTTGCTTTTGTGAGATGGGGAGGCCGCGTTTGGTTCGTTCTGCCGAAGAGCAGGCTGCGTTGAAGGAACAGCAGCGGGAGCGGGCTGCGCGTCGTGCGTTCAGCCGAAGAACAGGCGGTGGTGGTGGTGAAAAACATTTATTATCTATATATATTCAGAGATAGAAGTAGGGTCGGCCTTAAGGGCCGGTCCCTTGCCAGATATGTGGCTTCCTACAGCAGCTCGGACCCTATAGCCACGAGGGCTCTTTCGCCCTCTAAGGCAGGCGTTTCATACGACGCCGGGAACTCGCTCGGGAAAGGGCTCGTCGTCGACGTGCCGACCTCGCCGTGAGGGAGCGCGAAGTCGAAGCGTTACGACAACCAAGAGCCGCGGATCCCGAGCTTCGCTTGCACCCCTTTTCGCAGTAGTGCAAGGGCGGTCAATCTTTAGAATTTGTCAGTCTACTGAAAAAGAATGACCCAAGTTTGTGCAATAATTTAGAGCCGGGGTTGGAGAGCGCCTCGTAACGAGTAAGAAAATGTAAAATAATCTCACAATCGCTGCACACAGCCACACTTCGTTCATTATGCAGCTGATACAAGGGTAAGTGACTTCACTTACTTGTGACGTGACCGCAGCCATCATGAGCTAACTTGCTCTTGTGATCAGGTATTTTTGCGAGGACAGACGTAGGCCAGTTGCGAAGTTTTAATCGAAGCGTTAAAAATCCAGTGTCGCAAAAAATCCGATGCCGGCGTCGGACGTCGCTTGGCGAAAAATCATTCCGAACCACAACCACGCAGGTCCACCACGTGGTGCGCATGCGTTACTGAACTAATTGAGCTCCTCAATGTAAAATACGTCAGAAAAATCGTAAAGTACTACCTAAACACAACCTACACACATGATAGCGTCTGAGGTCAATTTGAATATAGCATAAAACATAATTATGTTACGTAGAAACTCAAACACAAACCCCTTTACCGAGCGGCGCGGCCTGCGCGGTTCCTTGTAACAACACCGTCGCGCTGGGCGTTGTGCATCTTCAAGAAAGCTGCTGTTGCCGGAAAGCGTGACAAACAGTCAGGAATCTTTGAAATTTATCGCGATTCACTCTTAAAGGCGCAGTTCAAGCGTCCTCCGCATTTTTTCGGTCTCTGAAGGCTGACAAACTTGGACAGCGAATCGGGATTCGCAACATTGCAAGCTGTTCTCGCTGGCATAGCTGTTCCCTGGAGTTCTGTGAGCTCAAAATGCTTGGACGGCGCTGCTACTAAGCCAGGTCATGTATCTGATGTCCAAGCGAAGTGCAGAGAACAGAACGACAAGCTTTCGTTTACACCTTAACTGTTATGTCCATTGCTTAAACCTGGTACTCGTCGACGGACATGTTTGTGGCGGGCAGACAACGGAATGGTGTTAGATTTTTTTTGGTACACTGCAACTTACACAGAACTTCATCGTAAGCAGTGTTGCGTACCACGCATTTCTGAGAGAATTTTCCATGCTTTCAGCACAAAGCGTAGAACGTTCAGAGAAGATGGTCTGGACATTACCGTATCCAGGGGCCTTGTCGCGTTCTTCAAGCTGTTCATATTTTCCTTTTTTTTTTTGCTATCGTGTAACCAGCTGCTCCTGCAAAAGAACATTTTAGATGCTGACGGGCGTAAAGACCAAACTCAGGATAACCATTTCGCAGGAGTTGCTTCGTCACCTGATGCCTGGGCAAATTTCTTTTAAATGCTGTCGCAGTAAAATGATTGACGACGTTCAGATAAAATACACGGATCGCTGAGAGCTAGCGTTCCCTTACACATTCCTTCATGCCTGTAACAAATGACCGTCCACAATGGCGCACTCGCCCTGAATCCTGCAGCTCTATCTGTATACGGACTTTAAAAGAGCGGGCCCGCATGCGAAGCGTATAGCGAATAGATGGGGAGGAATTAATGAACAAATGAATCCATTCATGAGATTACCAACCGTTCAACCGGCCGAGAATATACGGGCGGTACCCAGCTTAACATTGCAAGAAAAAAAAAACGGGCATTCTTACGCAAGAGCGGCTGAAACGCGCTGACTGTCCCTGGCGCGGAGGCGCTCTTACAGGGCTTCGCCCGCTCCTGCGTCCCCGTCTCTACTCGTCGATAGCCGAAGTCGTAAAACGAGCCACGTCGGTGCGAAATCCATTAGGCGGAGACCCTCGTGGAACGCCTGTTTATCTCTCTTCGCCCCCTTCCCGGCGGGAGTTGTTTCACAACGAAGAACAGCACGTCGCACGCGTTCGTCGTTAAGGCTCCAACGCGGACCGCGTAGGCATTGAAATAAAGCCGTACGTACTGCGCCAGAGCCGGCAGTGGTTGTGTGTCGCTTTAGCACCGTTACTCGGGGGTCTTATGACGCCAGGCGCGCTTGGACACTACAGCATCAATGCTGTGGCACGGAAAAGTGCGACAACGTATCGGGCTTCGTCATAAAAACTTGAAAGTCATTCGTCCTGCACCTGTAGTCACGTTTGCAGTTCAAGGGGTGGCGTTACAACGGCCATTAATTTTTAAACGGTGACAGCCTGAGAAGTCGGTGCAAATTGCGACTGAAGACATCGTACAAAACCTTCGAAGCTACATATCTGATAGCAGTAGCCTTCTATTCATTCGGGAGCCGCTAAAGTTGTCAAATAGGCCAATCAACAAGATTTCTTATGAAATGTATAACGTTTGAAACTAGCTCTACGCAGTGTTACAATAGATTCGCGAATGTTAATTTTGCTTCTATCGAAGTTATCTTTGGACGTAACGAAATGAAATAAATATGTAACGCACCACGGCTGTTATATTACTTATTTATTTACTTATTTATTTATTTATTTATTTATTTATTTATTTATTTATTTATTTATTTTGCTGCAGCACATATAATGACGGAGTAGCCAAAGTATTTCAAAGCTGAATCTTTCCAAACCAAGCCATTTATAAACGAGCAGGTCACGATATGGCTATTCCGTTTAAACGGGAAAGATCGATGCCTTCAATAAACGTTACAGTGGCAAGATGTTGTAGATGGGGTATAAGGCAACCCACAACAAAATGTGGCACAGTGCGCTTTACGAGTATCCACACGCCTCTAAGAGCCCTTCAACTTGCCCTACCTGCGATATCTTAGTTCTCAAGGCAATTGAGTACTGAGGGAACAATATTATTTCGTTTCTATTTCATTATTGAATAACTGTCGACCCAGTCATTAGGCTATGGAGCCTGATTTGGCAGAATTGGCAGCAAAAAAAATAATTACGTCACCTTTTATCACGACAAGTTCACAACGCGCCAAGATGCAGCGCGGCTTCTTACGTGAACAATGCGACTGTTCAGGTCACCGACACTTGTTGTGGCGGTCCTGTAGTGCCAGAAAACACTGTAGTGTACACACAGACTATAAATTCGGCTGCCAAAATACGAGACCACTGCGGGCACTGGAGAACAGTGTGCTTAGTTTTTCGCTTTTGACACAAGTGCTTTCACTGAATGTTACGCGTACGTTGGCGATCACTATATTAACGTGCAATAATTCATCGTTTCCCTATGCTAAAGGAGTCTCTGCAGCATGGTTCGGCATAGTTCCTTTAGCATTCGATGAGACAATAACGAAGAGAGAGGGGAAAAAAAGATACTCAGTGGCGATTTCGCTGTAAATGCAGGAGAAATGCGTTACCATGTTATATCTCACCTCTTTGAGGTCTCGGATACACGATTTGAACCATGTTCACCACATTGCAAAATGTTCAGTAGCCCACGCGATACACGTCCTGCCTCTTCGAGGAGCGGAGTGCAACGTGCAACTTACAGTGGCCCAGAGCAGACCATCGTCAGTTGAATGACTCCTGGAGTTTTAGGTGCCAAAAACACAATTTGAGTATAAGGCACGCCTTAGTGGAGGACTCCAGATTAATTGTGACCACTTCGTGCTTAGCAGCGCAACAACAAAGCCGCTAAGCCACCACGGCGGGTGGATCGTCAGTAGCACTATATATATATATATATATATATATATATATATATATATATATATATATATATATATATATATATATATAGATTAGTCATACCATCAGAAGCTCACAAACGGACAACATAGGGGAAGTTATCCGTAGTTCTTAATTGAATCAAAGAAATAATAAACAAATGGAAATGAGAAGTGTATGAAAAAAAAACTCGCCGCAGATGGGATACGAACGCGCATCTTCGCATTGCACGTGCGATTCTCTTACCAATTGAGCCACCGCGGCGCCATTTTCTCATCCACTTTCTAGGTTATTTATGTTTATGTACTAGAAATAACCTTGGCAGTGTTAGCCAGCGCCACCACTTACGCCATTGGCGATGGATGTTGAAGATCCTTTCTGCCGCAGGCGTCACGCCTATGGGAACTTTTTCAGTGGAGGCAACCGGTCAATAAACCCACACAGGCTACCTAAAGACACCAAAGTTGCCGGATTCGAGGCCCTTGCTATGTAATGAACTACAAGAAAGTAAACGGAGGGTTCCGATCTTTATTAGTCAGATGATAAGAAGCCAACAAACAATGACACTAACGACAGTATCAGGAAAATTATCCGTAGGACCTGGAGCTGAACCTGAATTATACATTTTTTTTTACTCAGGAGGAAAGCATAAAACAAAACATAATGGTTTTCGGTTCTGATTGAGCACCTTTTCTGGATATTTACATCTATACACTGCATGCACCTGTGGCTACATAATTTGTAAATGCACACGAGAATTCGCAGCGCAGTTATTGCGGTTTTCAACGTGTCGCGCCTACAGGCTGCAGGCACGTTAGTAATACACTCGTTCACGTTTCAAATTGGACTATTATTTTTCTTTTCTCTCCTTATCTGTTCTTCCCTTCCGCCCTATCCAAGTACAGGGTAGCCAACCGCGCACGTCTTTGGTTAACCTCCCTACCTTTCCCACTTCGTTTCTCTGCCTCTCTTTGGAATTGGTGCCCATCAGATAGTTCTTAGTTTGACCGCGCTGAAAGGACCAACCACTTTCTGGTAGGCAATAGCTTTTTATAACGTGCACTCAGTGGCGTACCAACTGTTTTTAGAGTGCTCTCTTATCCTCCTCCGTCTCCGTCTCCTCCGTATATATATATATATATATATATATATATATATATATATATATATATATATATATATATATATATATATATATCATCAGCCTGGCTACGCCCGCTGCAGGACAAAGGCCTCTCCCATACTTCTCCAACTACCCCGGTCATGTGCCAATTGTGGCATGTTGTCCTGCAAACTTCTTAATCTCATCCGCCCACCTAACTTTCTGCCGCTCCCTGCTACGCTTCCCTTCTCTTGGAATCCTGTCCGTAACCCTTAATGACCATCGGTTATCTTCCCTCCTCATTACATGCCCAGTCCATGCCCATTTCTTTTTCTTGATTTATACTAAGATGTCATTAACTCGCGTTTGTTCTCTCACCCAATCTGCTCTCTTCATATACTCTTAACGTTGCACCCATTATTATTCTTTCCGTAGCTCGTTGCGTCGTCCTCAATTTAAGTAGAACCCTTTTCGTAAGCCTCCAGGTTTCTGCCCCGTAGGTGAGTGTTGGTAAGACACAGCTGTTATACACTTTTCTCTTGAGGGATAATGGCAACCTGCTTTCATGATCTGAGAATGCCTGCCAAACGCACCCCAACCCATTCTTATTCTTCTGATTATTTCAGTCTCACGATCCTGATCCGCGGTCACTACCTGCCCTAAGTAGATTTATTCCCTTACCACTTCCAGAGCCTCGCTACCTACTGTAAACTGCTGCTCTCTTCCGAGAGCGTTAAACATTAGTTTTCTGCAGATTAATTTTTAGACCCTCCCTTGTACTTTGCCTGTCCAGGCCAGATATATATATATATATATATATATATATATATATATATATATATATATATATACATATATATATATATATATATATATATATATATATATATATATATATATCATCGGGCTATATTAATGTCCACTGCAGGACGAACGCCTGTCCCTGCGATCTCCAATTACCTGCCTTCCGCTAGATTCCAACTTACGTCTGGAAATTTACTGATTTCATCACCCCATTTAATTTTCTGTCATCATCGACTGCACTTCCCCTCTCTTGGCACCCATTCTGTAAATATAATGGTCCACCGGTTACCTATACTACGCATTACATATGTCCTGCCCAGCTCCGTTTTTTTCTCTTAATGTCAACTATAATATCGGCTATGCCCGTCTGCTCTCTGATCCACACCACTCTCTTCATGTCTCTTAACGTTACATCTAACATTTTTCGTTCCATCGCTTTTTGCACGTTCGGTAACTTTATCTCGAGCTTCATTGTTAACCTCCAAGTTTCTGCCCCATATGTTAGCACCGGTAGAATACAATGGCTGTACACTTTTGTTTTACACGACTGTGGTAAGCTGCCAGTAAGGATTTCGTAATGCGTGCTGTATACACTCCATGCCATTTTAATTCTGTAAATTTGCATCATCAGGGTCTCCTCCGAGAGATTGATCTAGATAAACGTATATATATATATATATATATATATATATATATATATATATATATATATATATATATATATATATATATATATATATATATATATATATATATATATTTCACGTACACGTTATATTTCAAATTTCACGTTCTCGTGACGCCTGCGGCAAAAACGACGTTCCACGTCCGCCGCCAAGGTCTATGAGTGGTGGCGCTGGCTAACACTCCCAGGGTTCTACTAGTACACATAAATACCCAAGAAAGTGGATGGGAAAACGGCACCGTAGTAGCTCAATTGTAGAGCATCGCACGCGAAATGCGAAGGTTGTGGGTTCGGCTCCCACCTGCGGCAAGTTGTTTTTTCATCCATTTTAATTTCCACTAATTTATCGTTTCTTTATTTCGTTTATTCAGCACAAGTAATTTCCCCTATGTTGTCCTTGGTGTCAGTGTTTGTTGGCTTCTCATGATATGACTAATTATATATATAAGGAAATTTTTGGATTGCCATTGTATGGAATGGCAATCTGAACTGGAATGGCATGCATAGGATTGTATAGTTATAGTGTGTCGCCGAGCTGAGACAAAAGAAAAATCACTAAAATTGTCGCTGAAACCGTCAACTAGATTTTAAATAGAGTAGGCGTTTTAGAATACTAGAATATAAGTTAACGTGAAGTAAATCATTTACTTAGATGTTCTATGTTTGTCTAATGTCCGTGCAGATAACGATAAACGGTGAATTTATCAGCAGGATGTAGAAGGCTTTATTAATCATTATTAAATATTTACGTAACGGGTAATGACAACCTATAGATTCTACGCTTACTTTTAGATTGTAAGGTTACAAACACAGAATGAATGAAGCTTGAGAACACAAATAGCAGTTTTACTAGCACAAAAAGGCGCTGAGTCTACGTTATTCCGCCAATTATGCTGGTTGCCGAAGTTCGCAGCAGAACTAGATTCTGCGGAATGAGCTTGGCTGTATGTTGTTAATACGGCGGCGACAACTACCCCAAACTTTATAGAAGTCGAATACTCAGCTACCACCCTTGATCTACCTGAAAACTGTCATGAAGTTTTGACTGGTCAGAAAGCTGTGAGAAATGGAAGCAATTTTTGCATGTTCGCGTGAACGAGCGCAGCCGCTACGATATCTACGCCTTTCTAATACAATAGGTCAATTTTATTCACCTGCTGTGTTCAAGATATGAACATACGATTTATTTCGATTGGTTTTCGTGGATTAATTTACTGCTACGCTTGCGAAAGTCCACAAAACGAACCATTTTGTGATACCGCAGAGCCCGCAGCATATTTTTGCTTTAGGAATATAAAAAAGATAACGTCAATCTTGTAAGCCCAAAGTGAAGCCTGTGATGACCACTATGCTGTGAAGCACGATCATAGTGTGAAGACTATCAATGTGAAGCCAACCATTCCGTCGTGAGTTTTTGGCGTTCACATGCAGCTTTTGAATAATAAGCTGCGTTCTAAAAGGTCATTGTCGAAGCAACTTTTCCTAACTTCGAAGTAGCGAAAATTTCGGTAGTTATTCCTTAAAGCCGCTAACAAAGTCTCTGGTCGTTACACAGACAACTTTGTCGCTAAACACACAATAACGTCGCTAAATAAAGCGAAAAAATGCTAAAAGCGCTACATTGATCACAAACCGCTAAATTTTGAAAAGCTAAGTCGATTTTCTGTTTTCCAGATGGTTAGCTTAGGCGGCCCTGACAAACACGAGATGAAGCAAGCAGCGTAAGGTGAAACTTGTTCTGCACTTCCTGATGACAGCCTCCTCTGCAATGCAGGCGTGCAAGACGCGTCCCACAGATGACCCGCACTCCGAAGAACCGTACCCATTTAATTTAACAGCTTCGTGTAGCCAGCTGAGCGTCGTTTCCTACAGCGCATGGCAGCGAGGCCCGAAAGGCAATTCTACGTGCCAAATCAAGATATATGTATTAAGAAAAGCATACTTACGTGCGCGCTATTATGCAAGAAAATGTGGCCTCAGCTGTTGTTTTGTTGGATTTGCCAGTTTGCCCACTTAAGAAAGTGAGGGGGGGGGGGGCAAATGGCACCCCCTGCTTTACCCCACACACACACACTTCTGAAAGTGCCTCTGCAACCCCCCCCCCCATCTCCCCGGTAGATACGCCTATGCATGAATGCTAAGAAAACTAATGTAGGTACTATAGAAACAAATATTTCGTATGATGGATTCTTCTGAGGTGTGCTTCCACAAGCTGTTTCTGCAACTGCTTGCTGCTCGAATAACATCAGGCATGCTCCTCTTTTCTATGTTTCTGTTCTGAGATCGTTCAGTGCACCTCAGAAGCACCATCAAGCTTTTGTACAAAGTAAATATACGCTGTTCTATTGCAACTACTCCTAGGCTCTGCATATGAAGCTAAACCGGTTAAAGCCCGTTTAGACTCGGGCGGAGCAATTGCCGGCCTTGATCGCCAGGCTAAACCCGCCTGTTGCTACAATTCACCACCACCACCACCACCATTAGTCGTTCATTCCATAGTTGAGTCGGAACTGAGCCATTTTAGCTGAACCGGATCGAAAACCTAAACGAGAGAAATTTTGGTTTGACACTCTGACCTCACCGCTGGCACCGCTGACCTCAAAGAGAGAAAAAAAAAAAGCACTGTAAGCTTGACCTTTCGTTTTCCGTCAAAGCCATTTATTTCGTCATTCGAGCTTCAGATTTTCGCGGCGAACCACGTCACGCGCATTTCCCGTTTTACCTCTAGCACTTTGTTTGCAGTGTAATGCAACAGATGGCAGCACCGCCCTGCGTTGAGCTCGTGATGAAAAAAGCGGGGCTCTAAAGTTTTGTTAGCCCGCCATACTCAAACTAGCTGATGGAATGTGATTGCTGCAAGCTAAAGGTAAGATGAAAGCTATAGTAATCTGTCTTTCGGTACAGTTTAAGTGATTGTATTGATTACACATCGCGATCTCTGCAGAACACAAGCCTTCTTTTTCAAATACGGCGCTCCTATAGTTGTGAAGTAAGATTGTCAGGTGGCGCGAAGAGCGCTAAAACAGTCTGGCAAAGTGAATAACAGAGGGCGCCGCCTTATCGGTAACGCTAAAGCCCTTTAGATAACGCTTAACGCAAAGGGCAGTGCTGGAGCGGAGCGGTCCATTGCAGGTTAAAGCAGGCCCCGCACACTCTCAAGTTCAACAAATGGCCACAGAGGGCGAAAAATCAATCGAGGCGCGTTTCAGCGTAAGCGCGCAAGTGGAGCTACTGTAATTTGGTCGAATACTTTAATTGGTGCTTTCTCTGCTAGGGGCGCTGAACATGCTGATTTTTTTAATTTACACAAACCATTGACATGAACAATCGAGGTGTCTAAGGATGTTTTTTTACCTCAGGCAAATAGGCAGTTGATTTTTTTTAATTTGATTGTTGAAGCTGCTTTTTAGTCATAGCGTCAAGGTTTTTGTACTTGATTAACCACCGACAGCCGACAGCCTATTGGTATCGATGTGTTTCCTGGCCGTTGGCGTTCGAATACTACGGCGGTAAAACATTTTCGAAAGCATGCTGGTTTCGTCTGCGAGTCATTACACAGACTTGCTGTAAAGAGGTCTACTCTTGGCAAAAAATAGTGCCTCATTTTGTTTAGGCGTTGATTATCATAATGAATGCGGCGGAGGTTGACGGAATACGCTTGAAGGTACGTTTTTATGCCGTTGATCTCCATAACACCGTAAGTACGCAAACCGATGTCACAGAACACCCGATGCATCATTGTGTGTTCTCCGTCATCGCTTGTTTGCTGTACGCCTACTAATTCTTCACTTCTTCTCCAAGTGTTGCATCCTCCTTTTGTCCTTGTTCTCTTGTGCTTCACTTACAGTATGTCGTTCCGTCAGCTGTAATGCGCATTTGCAAAACCAATACGTTTGATAAGACGCAGTGGTTATCATAATTTCACTACACATGTATTAAGCTGGCACATGTGGTTCAGATACAGATACCTGTATGCGGACTTGCACGACGTTGATGCGGAGATTAGGATAATTATGACACCCGTAAGGAAGAGGCAGCTGACGGCCGTAAGCTGTTGCGTTCTTTTCGCCAAATTACCCGGCCTGGTAGTGCTCTAAAGATGCTGTATAAAAGTGACACGCGGTGACAGGGAAGTTATGTTTAGCAGCCGACTGTGCGTTTTGTAGCTTAGGTCTTCTTTCTTGTGCGTCTGTGCTACCCTTATTAATGAGCCATTTCTTGACTATGTTCTTGACTATGTAACCGCGTTTGTGTGGATCCGTAGACGTGTGCTTTTTGTTGTACTTGTAAAATGAAAATAAAATATTTTCAAGCTTACTCAGTCTTTGGTGTGTGCGTTTATTCCAGTCGAGGCCATCGTGCCACCTGGAAACCGCACTCTGTCAGTAGCCCTACACGAAATGCAACAGCTGGAGCGCGGCGGCACAACTCGGGGTAACGGCGGCGTAATAAACGAAAAACCGCTCGGGATGCCCTTAAAAGTCAGTTCAGAGTGTGCCTTAACTCGATATGACTCAGCGCTACATATATTCTGCTGCGCCTTGATCGTGCTCCCGCCAGTTTGGTTGCTGTGTGGCAAACGTAGCGCCTACATACATATGTAGGCGCTACGTTTGCCACACAGCAACCTAACTGGCGGGAGCACGATCGATGCGCATCAGCCAGAACCCAGTAGGTAAAGCGACCATACTGTGCAAAACCCCGTTTCCGTTTCCTGTTGTACAGCGCCACCCGTGGTCACATACTTTAGTTCACGACGCCACCGCTACGCTTATTTCCGTAGCACTGTGGAAGGTACAGTTTCCCTTCTCTAAGTTTGTATAGGTGTTCTGTGGTTAAAGTTCGTTCTTTATACTATGTGCAGGTCTTGTCTCTTTCTTTCGGCAGGCATCATCCTTTCATGCAGTGCGCAAATTGAGCTGCTGGTGCAACTAAACAACGTGCCATTGTTTAGTATAACTTGGCAGCGCCTCTCGGACACCAAAGAGGCGGCTGGGTGACCAAAGTCGGAACGTCGGATTATTCTTTCCAGCTTTAAACCCATCACTGCCCCTTGTGTGCCCTGGAGATTCTGCGCCGCCTGCTTTACTATAATCTCTGGTCGCTCAGCTCCTGATACATCCATTCGCCAGTATTATATTCATTTTGGAATTCTAAATGATTCTTTTGTGCCAAACCGCGCAGTAAAAGCAAATTCCTTCCCGCAGAATAAAAGAGCGAGAGAAACAAGAGGCGCGCCCTTTTGAGTGAGCGGCTGCTGCCCCCGCCGGCTGGAACGTCTTGCAAAGGACCTCTAGCTCACTTGCTAGAGGGCATCAGCAGTGTGAAACCATACCGAGCCAGTTCAAAGCCATATCATGGCGTAGTAATAATAATAATAATAATAATAATAATAATAATAATAATAATAATAATAATAATAATAATAATAATAATAATAGTAATTATTATTATTATTATTATTATTATTATTATTATTATTATTATTATTATTATTATTATTATTATTATTATTATTATAGCAATAATACATTCTGTGTGTTTGCGTTAGTGACGCAGAACTATCGGTAAATCGACCAGCGTTTCTACCATCGGACGTATTGCTGCCGATAATACGATCGATAGTGCTGCAAATAATTATGCTGCTGTTGGCCGGCAATATTGCCAAAATGTTTGCGATAGCCTACTATCAGCAATACACCGTTCGTTTAATTTATGAGCAAGTTTTGGGGAATGAAATAAATTACTTCCGCAGTGAAAATGTTGGAATATGTACATCAATAAATTCACACCCAAAAGTTACACCTTACCAACATAGTCCTTGAATATTGATTCAGTTTCGTTTCGCTAATTCGCGGACGGATCTATTAGTTTCGTTCGCGATTTCTAACTGCATTTGCTTGCTTTGCTAATCCGTGGATGGATATAGTAGATCCGAAACTGCGTTAGAAGTAAACAAAGCGATATCGGTGACACGGGTCACTTCATGTTGTAGTACTTAATTCTCTCGAGCCACAGCGCTATATGGCGCTACCTTATTAATATTGGCGATTTTCACGCGGTGCCGCAGTCCAGCCAAGATGGCGACCGTAAGAAGGACTCTACGATCAGCCTAGGCGCAATTACAAGTTTCCTTGATTGCACGATTGAATCGCGTTGTTTCATTGAAGATGAACGTTTAGCTGAACAGTGGCATTAGTCACACTCTAAAACAAAATTACACCCTTTGGGTTGCATCTCGCCACACAACAATAAACGTCATCTGTATTGTCCGCATTTCCTTTCTTTAACGATGCGAGCCCGGTACTTCCCAGTAACGAACGGCATGCGCGTTATCAGCATGACACAGCATTCCCGACAGGAAAGTAGGGGGCGCGGCGTTTTCAAGAAAGGAAACGCAAGCAAGCAGATGACGATTATCGTTGTGTGGCAGATATACACCCCAAAGGGTGTACCTTTGCCTAAGAGTGCAGTGTAAAACAAAGAACCGACGACAAACTAGAGATCGTCGGCATGTGACTGCAAACTTCCGCTGTTCAAGCGAAACCGCACACGATGGCCGCCTGCATTCAGGGCGTCTTTAGCGATGTCAAGATCGCCATCGCTGTGTTGCTGCCCGTCGGAAAAGTCAGAAAAATGCGAGTATATCTCGCGTGTAATGCCGCATTGCTACAGGAAAGCAAAGCTTTGCGAAATAATTGAATGACGCTGAAGGCTAAAATGGTTCGCGATAGTTCGCGATTTTCACCGTCGTCGACCTGGATTTCAATTCAGCAAGCTGAAGCCCAGTACCATTTACGTGTGGCCCTCACTTCAATCGAGCAAGCAACGTCCTTGTCTGTACGTATGAACGTACATTAGTGAGCGGACTTGTTTGGAGCGCTGGAGTGGTGCGCTGCGGAACAAATCACAGTGCACAACTGATGTGTCAAGGGCAACGTGGTCGTTCCTTGCTGTTATGTCTATGCAGCTTCGACCCAGTTCAAGCACTGACATTGAAATCCAGCAAGAATACGTGCTTAATTCAGCTCGAATTCGGCTCAGAAGCAGGCCCGCCAAACGGTGCGCCTCGAGTCGTTGTCGCCAGCACAGAAAGGACACTTTCGACAGTGACACTTTATGCAGCAAGTGTACGTAGGGTACATGTGCAGAGCTCGGTGACGGGTAGACTGCGATAACGAAGAGTCCTGTCATAGTTACCACCACCACTATATACCACGCACTCTGGAAACCAAGCTTATGCTGCAATAAGTTCTCGCGATTCATTTTATACTATCGATAGTATAAAATACAACAGATAGTATTATCGAAATTACTATCGACAGTTTTTTTTTTTTACCATCGTTAGTTCCATAGATATTCAACTATTTATAGTATCCATGGAACTATCGATAGTTTTGCATCACAAGTTTGCGTGCCAGAACCACGATCTGATTATGAGGCACCCCGTAGTTGAGCTCTGGGCTGATTTTGACCACGTGGGGTTCTTTAACGTGCGCTTAAATATAGTACATGAGCATTTTTGCATTTCGCCACTGTCGAAATGCACCCGCGAGCTCAGTTAAAGAACCCCAAGTGGTCCAAATTAATCCGGGTCCCTGGCTACGGCGTGCCTCAAATGAAGCCGAGGTTCTGGCACGTAAAACCATATAATACATTTTTTTTAAACTGCGTTGCGAGTTCACATATTCGAATTTCGAGCTACAGTTAAATGAAATACCTTTAATAATTAGACATTTGTTCGAATGTTCATTTCCCTCTCTTTCTCGTTTATACCCGCATATGCGGGCCGACTAGTATTACTGAGCATGCATGCATCAAGACAACCAAAAAAGAAATGTCACTTGTCAAAAAATGTCAAAGAATGTCAGGGCTTGTACTTCCAGCGATAACTACGAGCGCATGATTAGATAATTTCCATAGAGGTTTTGCATGTATCTGACTTCATATCCTTGGCAAATATATTGCGCAATTGCTTTGAAGCCAACCTGAGATATAATGTACAAGGGGTCTGTAGGAGAGGAGAAATATATGGTCTTCGTCGGACATGAACGAGGAACACGTGACTAGGGATATGGCGCGACGAGGTGCTACAAGAAATGTCGATGGCGTTGATTCAACTCACTGGCTTCGCGGATTTAATCTAATTTACGTTTGAATTTCGCCTACGTTGAAATCAATGTTTGTTTGATTTTTGTACGTGCATCTGCACTTCGTTTAATATATTTTAGAAAATATTGAAATATATATATATATATATATATATATATATATATATATATATATATATATATATATATATATATATATATATATATATATATATATATATATATACACACACACACACACACACACACACACACACACACACACACACACACACACACACACTGGGTGTTCCAATTATGCTGCATGAAGACTTAAAAATATTCAAAAGCAAGTAGCTGGACAGAACCGGTTATGTTGTTTGCCGTCGTTTGGAGATGTTCAGATTATATTTTCTTGCGTTCTGCCTAATTACATAATTACTTTTAATTAATTGATCAACTTATCAATTAGTATAAACAGATGAAACTGTCAATGAGAGAATTGTAGAGCAACATGAAAAACTATCGATACAGCTTTCTGTTGCTCAATACATGCTACATAAAATTGTTTTCCGAGAGTGAAAGGAGGCCGCGAGTACACGGAAAGTGCCTCGAGCGACCAGTCTCGCGGAAATCTTGCGTGTATTCGCTGGCTGCCTTTCACGTTCGAACAAAAAAACACATTTCGGTTCATCGTCACCTTTTGGCGCTGATACAGGATTCCCTGTGCTCTCTTGAACGCCTGCGGTCCGTGAGTTGCGCGGCGCGGGTTTTGTGTCGCCTCGAGAGGTAGCCTCCTTCAGGCTACCTTGTTTAACTGTGCAGCGCGCTGTCTCCCTGGCGTCTTTCGCTGCCTGTCGTGCCACCTTCAGCCGGTTTTCTGCTTCGAGGTGGGCAGCGTCCATATGGACCAGTACACCGTATGGCGTGGTGCAGTGTGGTGTGCCGTTGCGAAGGTGCACAATACACCCAGTTTAAGAACGTGACCAGCATCACATCCAACCAATCTACTTTGTCGGTTGGCATTTCATGCTTACATCTACTCTCGATTATAGGAGAGCCATCAATTTTTTTTTTGCTTTACAGGATACTTTGCTTCATATAAAGCAAATAGAGCTCTTTCTACGAGTGCGCAATGGCTCGACGCAGCGCGCTGGCAAGAACTATTGGAAAAAGCGAATATGTTAAATGCGAGCTGCAGCGAGCATTTTATTGCAGGTAGGTACAATGTGCATTTCGATCGGCGTAATGTGTGCTTGTATCAATGTTTCAATGGACATCCGCCCATTCCCGCCCATAAGTTCCTTAAACACATTAAAAGCTTCGCTGCTTCCAAGACATCTTGGTTCATTTCAGCGCCTAATGGTTGCTCTGGCAAGCTATCAGGAATCGCCGAGAAGCGAGCATCAGCGGTCTTTTTATTTTTGACACGCTTATTCGGACTCGGGGAGAGTTCTTTTGTGCGAGCTTCTTGCTCCGCCGTGCGGCAAGTTGTGTCATGCGCATCACGAACGTTGGAAAAATTACGGCGTCCCGAGTTAGGGGGCGAATTCTCGGCGTCAGATTCGTCGAAAACTTCAGTGGCAGCTTCAGACACCATGGCTCGCAAACGGCTCAAATAATTGTTGCGAATCTTTCGATTAGAGGTACCCTCGGCTCGAGCCGCTGGCTGTACTCTAGAATACGTACCTCTGCGCAACTGCAGGAGCACATTTGCTGCGCTGGATGCTTCCGACTCGTCTACGGCGGACATCGGAAGGCAGCTTGACCGCGTAGCATTCGCGCGTTCGGAATGAATCCTTCGGTTACTGATACGTGAGGTGCTGCCAGGTTGAGACGAGTGCGCACCGAGGACGCCCACACTGTGCGCGCTCGTAGTAGCACTCTCAGCGTCATATTCGTTAGAAACGTCATCGGTAGTGGTCGAAGGAGACCCCGACACTGTGGATTCCTTACGTCTTGAGTAAGTTCTAAGGCTCGCAACACCTGAGGCACCGCCGGTTCGGACCTTCGGCTGCGCACTGGAAACGCCACTGCTGCGCCAATCCAGGAACCCGTTCGCCACGTCAGAGATGTCATCGGTGGATGTCGAAGGGCACCGTGATGGCGTGGTCTGCGCACGTCTTGAGCGAGTTCGTCGCCTGGCACTCGAGGCGTCGCCGGCGTCAGCTTTTGGGCGCCCAATGGAGGAGCTACCACTGTCGGAGAGTTGGGAAGCATTGTCGTCGTCAGATTCAATCGAAAAGTAACACGCTAGTCATCGTATAGGGCAGTGTAACTGCGTGGTTCGCGCGTGTCTCGGATGTGTTCTTCCACTCGCGTCGTCTAGCTCATCACCGGCTCGAGACTTCGGCTGCGACTCCCACTCGGAGGACGACTCTTTAGTACCTCGCCGCTTCCGCACTAGCCTCAGTATGGTAGGAGATGACGGGTCTGAATGCCCCGGCTCGTTTCCCGGTGATATCCTGGCTGCAGCGTCGGAATCGAGTGCTGGCGGATTCAAGTCCGGAAACCGCCTTGGTCCGTTTTCACCAGTACTGTCGGAGTGGGGTCCTGAAACTGTCGCCGACACTTGAGGCGTGGGACCCGCCGAATCTTCAGGCCTCGCCCCTGTGGTGTCGTGCGCTAGAGGCGCGCTAGTTGCATCGAGTTTGTCCTGTCGTTCATTCAAAGGTACTGACCGCCACTGCCCATCGCTCCTTGCTTGGAAAAAACTGTAGGCACACTCTGACGACTTACGGTGCCACAAAAGTTGTATTGCGGATAAAAACCGAGCGGTGCACCCCCTGTTGCAAGCGACCGAGTCGTCCTTGTCGTCCATACGATGCGCCACGATGCTACCAGCCGAGGTGCTCCGGTGCAGTTTTCTTGAGGGAACTGGCACACGCCGCCGCCGTGTAAATGTTTACTGTGAATACACACGGGAGAAGCAAGTTGATAACGCATGCGCATTAGCCACTTGATTCGGATCAGCGAGTAGTACACGCAAGGCTCTTTTTCTGTCGCCGAGACCCATACGCAGCGAAAAAACAAATGAACGAGCGACGATAACAAGGCAGAAAGACTACTTCGTCTGATAGTAATAGCGAAAGCGCCCAAAAGGGTAAACAGTATCTTTTTCTGTCCTTTTTGACAGATAATTTGTCTCCCGCACCGGGAAAGTCTTGTCATTTTCACACGCACGCGCGGCTTGATTGCTTCCTTTAGTTTCGGTATAAACAGGAAACGTCAGTTATACATCCATAATTCGTCCGTGGCACTTCTTAGTGCTGTGTGTGGGTTGTCGCTGGCTAGCTGTTTTGCACTTTACCTAGGTTGTGGAAAGCAACGACGTGGCAACTACTAACCCAGTACATTGATACTACTAACCCATCGATACTACTAACCCAATACATTGAAGTAGACTGCTCTCTGCAGCGTGGTTGTGAGCAACAGCCTTTAAAAAATATCTAATATTTTCAGCTATGACGTCAGACGCGAAGGGCAACCGCTAATAGATTTTGACGGAGGCATGGACAACAGTTATCGGAATTGTATTTATTCTTCGTACAAAGCATGGCTGCGAATGAGAGCCTCGTAATTCATAGGTGACGTACACACCAAACCAAACTGGCATTTTGCTAAGGAGATGTTTACGTTGGATGTGTCGCGCTTCCTGTGCTCACACTTCGTTGATAACGTGACGTATAACTTGACCCTTTTACCAACATCAAAAGCGACTTTTCGTATACAGCTAGTCAGAATGATTCTCCTAGAGAGACGTAAACTTGGTCACGACTGGGGACTGTCCTATATGCCACAGGATTGGATAGAGGCTGTCACGCCATCATAACCCCGTATTGTACGCATCGCACATGGTAAAGGCGCATTTACAACGTACAAGGCGCACACTGCACGATGGCGATCTTGTACTCAGCTTTCAAGGATCACGCAGAATCGGGTGTAATCACACGTTCGTGCGCTGAAAGTCATGCGATAATTTCTAGGCAGGAACGGGCGATCACTCGTGAACATCGCCAGTCATTGCCCCGTGTGTGGCGAGCTTTGCGCTGTCTTCGCTCCTCTCTGCAACAGCGTCACCCTCTCTGCGCACTGGTTCTCCATAAAATCTGCACGGTTGTTCGTGTCGATGACGATCCTTGCGTGAATCTAGTAGCCAGGTAGTCACATTATGCGAACTACTTTGGCCCTGCATAAAGCACCAGAACTATGCGCGTCCCAAATATTAACCTGCCGCCTACGGCGGAAGAATTTCAGGCTGCTCTGCACGGTTCTCTACAGACAGTTATCGTACCGACGTATTGCACTCACCATGTATGTCTCGGTAAAAAAACGAGGAAAGAAGCGATGCTCACACGGATGGAATCGCGCGCACCACAATGTCCATCCTGAATCCATGGCCGCCTTCTGACGTGGACATTCGGCAATCAGCAACGTCACTGATTTTGTGCGCTCCGTTCAGCACGACAAGTCGAAAGACGGCGCGCTTCCTCCCCCACCCCCTTCCTCCCTTGCGCGCGCGAGATCGAGCCACAATCCTTGGGTCACGCTATAGTAGCACAAGTAGCGGAGTCTGGAGTTCCCAATAGGTGTGCATGAGTCGCGTATAATAGTCATTTTCATTTGTCCTTGGTTTTTTTTTCTTATAGATTTTCGTAACGCGAAAGCATTATATGCCCCATTACGCGAAAATCCGCCGTTGCAGTCGGCGACCTGACCGAATGACGGCAACAAAAATGGATGACAGCATACAATAAAACCACATAAAAGGAATACTCGAATTTCTTAGGGAGGCCTATAAACAAAGTAAATTAATGCCTTCGAAGAGAATGTTAGGTAAACGTCGGTTTGGGTGGGAATCGAACACGGGGTATGAGACAAGCACGCTTGCCCGACGATATAGCGGTTTTTTTTTCTTTATTTCCAGCTTGGCTACAAGCCTCAAAAGAGTTTGTGATCATAGATGACACTCGTTTTGTATGGGCTAAAGTATCAAGCATTGACACCACAGCTTCATCACAGTCATTCATCTTGAACACGTTACGCGCCTTCACAACCATTTCCGCAAAATATTCATACACAGTTCGGCCTTTAACATCGCAATGTTTATATGCCAACAGACTCCGACAGACTGCGTGCAGTCCAAGTAAAAAGATAACATCCATCTGTTCAAAATCGCGTTCAGGTGGTAAATAACGAATGTCATGTTTGGATTGAGGTGTGGGTCTATCTTTAAGTGTACTTGTAATATATCCCCAAAAAATATGGCGTTATTATAACCAATGAAAACATGTTCGATCGTTTCAGCTTTGTTGCACAGAAAGCCTATGTTTGCCCATGGCACATAAATCCCTCTTTCCTCTAACCACGTTTTAACAAGTAAGGTTCCCGTGTGAAGCTTGAAGAAAAAAAGTCTTAACGTTTGCTAGTATCCACATATCCGGTATCCACTCGGTATCCACCCGAGTGGATAGTACGGCTTGCAAGTACGGCTTGCCCAGGCCCTTCTTGAAACATTAACCGATACTGTGGAACAGGGAACACACTCTCAATGAGATCCTTCATTAGACGCTTTCTTTTTACATTGACGAGGTACTCAAGGGGAAATATTGCCCTAAGGAAACGATAGGACGTTACAACTTCACGCAAGAACCTTGAAATTGTGTAATAAGGGCCAATGGCTGCAGAAACAAAAAAATCAGGAAGAGAAACTGTTAACATGGTTGGAAAAAAACAACACAGAAACGGGTCTCTTTCGTCGCTTATCAATATGAAACGTGATACAACTTGCTGAAGGAACAAGTGTCACACCGACGGACCACCTTTCTTTACTCGACGAAACAAATTTGTCCTTGATGTTTGCTCCCACGTAGAACACCAGGTAAACGTGGCAAAGATTCGGTGAAATTGTTGAATGTGCTTACGTGTTCAATACACTGCCTGCAGAAGATACATAATTTTCGCAGCGGGAAAAACGTTACAAATAGTGGCACGTGCAAAAATTGACAATTCACGGCCACCCCATGCTTTGGCCATCGCACGCATTTCATCCGTTTTTTCGAGCCAGAGAGACTCGTTCTCACAATACCCATCCAAAGGTACCCCCAGGTAAGTACTAGGTGTCGTGAGCCACCGGATATCTTCAATAACATCGCGCGTGGCATTCCAATGTCCATGCCAGAGACCAATACTCTTTTGCTGATTGATTTCACTGCCGCTTTTCTCGCAAAACACTTCAGTAATTCATAATAATGAGCTAACACTCTCCCTATCTGCAGCTAATAGGGCAACGTCATCGGCATAAGTTAGACACGTACTTCACAGGTTTGTATCTCAAACCCCCTGATTTCTGTACTATTAACTATTTTGCTACAGAGCGGCTCCAAAAATAAAGCAAAATGTAAAGGACATAACAGGACAACCCTGTCGCACGGAAGAGAGTACTTGTACGCGTTGTGAAAGTTCACCATTAACAATTAAATTGGTACATGAGCTTTGATATGCCATTCTGATGCCTTTACACATGACGGAACCAAGTCCAAAATAACTAATTAATAAAAAGAGAACACTATGTGATACCATGTCAAAAGCCTTAGCTATATCTATTTGCAGCATCGCTACCTTGAGGAGAGTGTTATCGCAATATTCTAAAATGCTTCTAGCTGTATCAATAGTTGGAAATATATTTCTACCCCTGATGCCGCATGTCTGATGCGGCCCAACTAACTTCCGTGTAACTCGATCCTACAGCCTTGCTGCAAGAATTTTCATGAAAACCTTGTGCTCAACATTTGTCAACGTAATTGGCCTGTATCCCGTTACTTTACGTAATATATTTCTATCTTTGCCTTTTGGGATTAGTACTATGTGTGCACAATTGAACGATGAAGGTAAAGCCCCCCGCACGAGGGCCTCTGAAGATACTTCATGCAATGCTGTTGCCACATCTGTCTTGAACGATTTGTAAAATGCCGCGGTAATCCCATCCGGACCAGGATATTTGCCCGAGCTTCGTTCCTCAATAGCCCCAAATCACTCCCACACTAATATACATTTCTAATAAATTCGTTTCCTCTTTGCCTAGCGTCGGCATTTCTGCCAAAAACTCATCCTTGTAGCACGGCACCTTTGGCTCACGACAAGCAAACAATTCTCTATAGTAACTTTCAAATGCCGTCATCATAACTTTCTGTTCTTTGGTTATATTACCATTATTCTATTTCCAATATTTCATTTCCTCGAGCGTACGCCTTTTCATCTGACAAAGCTCGCTTTGTTGGTACTTGTCCCGCGAGATATTTTTCAGCTCGTGCCCGTGTAATTGCACCTCTGTATTTATCCTCCTCTAAGCTTTCTAGTTTTCTTTTAATGACTTGCAGTTCTTGCGTCACCAAACCCGGATTAGCTGTTTCGATTCGCACCAAGTCTTACAGCTCCTGCCGCAGACCCTGTTTTTGAGCTTGATACTTCATATGCCCACCTCTTTCTATTGCGTTCAATTTTACCCTTTGTTTAGATAACTCCAATTTCTCTGCGGCACTGCGTTGTGAGTCATTAAAGAAAATTTTCTTTTTTGTTTTATCTATGAACACTTCATCCTTGATTAGCTTGGCGTTCCTTTCCCATTCAAGTTTCCTTTTTTTATTTTTGGCCGATCTCAAACGTTACTAAACAACCATCGCTGAAAGAAATAGCATCAACATCGTAGTTCTCACACAAAGGCGCAATCTCCGAACACACATACGATCGATCTAGTCGTGCATGACTGGGGCCTTGAAAGTGTGGGAAGTGCTGGCGACTTCCACCTCTTGCGAACTGAGGCACATCATTTAAAGAAATATTGCTCACGCATTGTTTAAGATACGCAACACTTCCATCATTTGTACTACAGGGTGTCGACCACGAAGACATTTACAAATTCCCTGAGTTTTCCAGGTCTTCCCCGAGTGCCTTTGCAAAATTTCTTGCACAACTGACGCACAACTATATTTTATGACAAGACGGGCTGAAACCACGTCGCCCGATACTGTCACTCTCTAGTAAGCATATGAAAAAAATAAAAGAAACTACTTAATTCAGTTTGAATACAAAGGAGTAGTGTTTATGTTATTCAAAGATAGAATGGAAAGGAGGGGTTAGTAAAATGCACAACTAATAAAATGTCTTCGAAAAAAAATTGCAAATCGAATCGGACATCCTCAAATACGAATAAAAAGGAGATGTATGCAGAAGCAAATATTTTCGAATATGAGCTATTTCTATCAACTGATAGCAAGCAAGTGGCATGAGGCACTTGCTTGCTATCACAAGAACGACACAAGGACGAGCGCAAGGATGAGCGCAAGGACGAGCGCAAGGACGAGCGCTCGTCCTTGTGTCTCTGCTCTTCTTCTTCCCTGTTTGTTTGCGCACAGAAACTTTTAAGATGAATCTGTTCCAACTAGGCCGACTCGCAGTTATGCTTAAAGGGACACTAAAGCGAAACAATAAATCAGTAACGAAGCATTGCTTGAGAACCCTGCAGGCAGTCATTTCAAAAAAAAAAATAACTGTTTGATTATTAGACGAGAAAATGAAGGTCCAGGTATCAGTATTTGAATTTCGCGCCGAAACCCCAGCGCTGGTACGTCAGCGTGACGTCAGGGATTCCAAAGTATGTTTCCGCATTTGAGCCACGTTGGCGGAATAAAGGTTCCCGAAACTTGCCATCTTTAATATTTGGTTCCTTTAGAACACAATGTGGTCAATCTGTACCGATATATATAATTAGTAGGCCCTAGAAGATGCCATCGAAATCCAAGACGTCACAGCCCCCTGGGGCGGGAATTAAGTAGGCGCCGCCACCCGTATTACGTTCTTGCGCTTTTTCTGGCTTACCAAATGTCTTATCGTTGTAAGAGTGGTGTTTTTGGTGTTGTAGAACGGTAATTTACTGATGCGGAAGAAATCACTTTTCCCTTTAGTGTCCCTTTAAGGTATACATAGAGCGAGAGAGAGAGAGAGAGAAAACAAGGATAGGAATGGCAGGGAGGTCAACCAGAACAGCATCCGGTTTGCTACTCTATACAGGGGGAGGGGGAAAGGGGAATAGAAAGAGGAAGAAAGGAAGAGAGTAAGCACTGAGTACATGTGGGAGGGACATCATACACAAGGACACTATAAACGGTCTCTTAAGCCGGTGCACTTCAAGTACTGCACTAGTGCACGAATCGCTTTTCGAGCCAGTGACGGGTGTGGCCACGGTCCGAGTATCTTTGTCTCGGTGAACGGTCTCGAGTTCGGTCGGCGTAAAGTTGCCCGCAGAGAGAGGCTTTGGACATCGTAGCGAGGGCAGGTACACAATAGGTGCTCGATGGTCTCCTCGCACCCACAGGAGTCGCACATCGGGCTCTCGGCCATTCCCATACGGTAGGAGTATGCGTTCGTGAACGCCACTCCCAGCCACAAGCGACAAAACAAGGTTGTTTCGCCGCGGGAAAAGCTAGATGGCAGTTGTAGCCGTAGCGTGGGGTCCAGTTTACGTAATCTGCAATTGAAGGCAGTTGAAATCCAGAGATCTTGTGACTTCTTGCGTGCAAGTAGGCGAAGTTCTCTGACAGCGTCCGACCTCGCCAAAGGTGTTGGACGCGTCTTGGTATCTTCGTGGGCACAACAGGCAGCCTTGTCAGCTAGGTTGTTGCCGATGATGCCACAGTGAGCAGGGATCCATTGAAATATAATGTGGTGTCCTCTTTCCAGAGCGTGGTGGTGCACTTCCCTGATGTCAGATATCATCTGCTCGTAAGTTCTGTGACGTAATGCAGACTTGATGCTGTGAGGGGCTGCCTTAGAGTCACAAAATACGACCCATTTCTCTGTTGGCTCTTCGATGATGTACATCATAGCGACATGGAGAGCTGCAAGTTCTGCCGATGTAGATGTAGTCGTGTGCGACAACTTGAATTTAACTGTAACGTTCTTCGCTGGAACCACGGATGCGGCAGTTGAGCTGGTAGGTGAGGTCGAACCATCGGTATATATATGAATGTGGTCATGATACGTCTGGTGCAGTAATAGGAGCGTAAGTTGCTTCAGAGCCGGCGCTGGATGATTGGACTTTTTTGTAATTCCAGGAATAGCAAAATTCACTTGAGGCTGTCGCAGGCCCCACAGGGGGAGCAAGGCTTCGCCGCCGGTGCAAAAGATGCCGGTATGCACTCTTGATGAGCGCTAATCACTCGTGAAAAGGTCGCTTGAGGTCTCTCGGCTGGTAGGGAGGCCAAATGATGGTCGGGGATCCTTGACAGATGGCCAATGTGCGCTCTGAGAGAGTCGACAGCTACATGTGTCTGGATTATATGATCTTCCGCGATGGCGATTGTTGCTGCTGTTGATGTGCGAGGCAGCCCTAAACACGTGCGTAGGGCTTGACCTTGTATGGTCTCCAAGGCGCGAAAGTTCGTCCCGCATGCATTTGACAACACTGGTAGGCTGTAACGTAGGAGTCCGAGAAACAAAACCCTGTACAGCTGCAACATAGAATGGACTGGTGTACCCCAGTTTTTCCCGCAGAGAAATTTGAAGACCTGAGCAATGGCGACTAACTTCTTCTTCAGATAGACGCAGTGAGGGCTCCACGAGAGGTTGCGGTCAATGATGACGCCCAGAAAGCGATGCATCTTAACATAGGATACAGCTTGACCATTGATGGAAACAGGATACAATGACATTTGTTTGTGCGTAAAACCAAGTAATGCGCACTTTTCAGTAGACACACTGAGGCCTTGTTCTCGGAGATAAGACGCCGTCATGGTTGCCGCCCGCTGAAGCCTGGCTCTTAGCTGAGGGCGAGTCACCGCAGAGGCCAGATGCAAATGTCGTCGGCGTATATTGAGACATGAACTGTCTGCGGTAGGTAATCCGCTAGTCCTACCAGGACGAGGTTGAACAAAATAGGGTTCAACACTCCACCCTGCGGCACACCACGGCAGATGTAATGGTCTGAAGTTGGGCCGTCTTCGGTCTGTAAGAAAAAACGTCTCTCAGTGAAATAGTCCCGAATCCATTTATATATCCGGCCACCAACTCCAACAGCCTCAAGTGAGTTCAGTATGGCCTCATGGGCGACATTGTCGTATGCTCCTTTTATATCTAGAAAAAGTGCCGCAGATAGACGCTTGAGGCTTTTTTGTTTTTGGACCCATGTTACGATGTCAATGACGTTGTCGATGGACGTGCGACCTCGACGAAAGCCTGTCATGGCGTCCGGATAGATGTTCAATCGTTCTAGGTACCATTCAAAGCGAGCAAGAATCATTCTTTCCATCACTTTGCCGACGCAGCTCGAAAGCGCAATCGGACGATATGATGAGAGCTCAAGCGGATACTTTCCAGGTTTCAGAATGGGGATCAAGCGGCTCGATTTCCATTGTCAAGGAACGACGCCGTTCTGCCAAGACTCATTGTAGTAGTTGAGCAGCTCATCACGTGCGTCATGTCCAAGGTGTCATAGGGCAGCATACGTGATGCCATCAGGTCCTGGTGACGAAGAACGCCTGCAGGTCGCCAACGCAGCATCGAGCTCTTCGAGTGAAAATAGCACGTTCATTTCTGGTACACGTGCCTCAGGGATGTCATTCAATGCTGCGTCAGTAATGATGGCCACGGACCCAGCAACCCGTGCACAGAACTCTTCAGCCACTTGAAGTTCCGAGCGGAGTTGATAGAGGGCCAGAGCAGCGAAGGGCTTCCTTTGATGCGGAGATGAGCGAAGACCCCTAACCGTACTCCATATGTTGCGAGAGCGATTTTCGGGGATCAAGCGACTGACAGAAACTTTTCCATCGCTTATCTTCCAGTTTATCAATGCGACGCTGGCCTTTCTTTTGTATGCGTGGTGAAGCCCTCAGATCCAAGACGGACTTCGTGCGCCGATACCTCCTCTCCGCCTGTCGGCGTGCCACACGCAGCCTCTCCAGTTCCATGTCCAAGTCTGTTCGCCTTGCTGACCTTGTAAGCGAGCAAATGGATGTTTTCAATGCATCTGCGATTGCTTCTTGGATAGTGTGTAAAAGACCTTCCCGACATGTGTCATCCATATCCTTCTTAAACTTTGACCAATCAACTGTACGCAAGACAGTGGAGGAGCGTTGCTGTAAACCATTGGACGCTCGAGGCAAAGCGCCGTGACACCAAAGTTAAGTCCAAGCAGCTACTATAGGTCGTGCCTCGCAGAAATGTAGGGCTGCCGTCATTCACACAGCACAAATCATGGTCGGCGGCAAAGGAGGCAAGTCAATTTGGAGTCAATTTCAGTGCTTCCCTATAGCTGGTGATGCGCGTTGAAGTCACCTGTGATAACCCAGGGGCCATTGTTCATTAGTAATATTTTCTTAAGTCGTTCGCCGTCAAAGTGACCAGCTGGGGATATGCAGGCTCCAATTAGCGTAAATGACACATTCTTCTGTTGGACATTTAGGCAGACATATTGGTTGTCGTCATGAGGCTCTACCGCGTTAGCGACATATGTTAAGTCTGTGCGGATGTAGATGATCACTTTCGTGCTCGCACCGCATGTGAACGAGACGAAAGATTCATAACCGGACAGTCTGAGTGGAGTTGATGTATTTGGTTCACAAATGACCAGTATGGAGAAGCGATTTGTAAAACTGAATTGGCGAAAGTCTGATATACGGGTCCTTAGACCCCTGGCATTCCACTGAAAGATCGACGCACTTTTAAGTTCAGTGCGGAAAGGGACTATTGGTCGAGCCATGATGCTTAAACGATGCTAGCAAGCACTGGATTTAGTGCATCCAGTATTTGCAGAGCGCTTCGAGCTGCTGGTGTTTGCAGCTTGTTCAGTATAATGCGCATTGTATTAGTGATTGCAGCACATCAGCCACCTGCCTGTCTTGGTCGCACAAATCGCCGACAGTAGACGTCGGGGGTTGTCCAGCGAAAGTTTGCTGTGATTCTGTTGGTGAATGTTGTCGTTTCGGTAGAGCCGGCCAAGATTCGGCACATGCGGTCTTCTCAGTGGACTTGCTTTTCGTGGTCCTTTCCACATTGTCTGGCCTGGGCAGTGGAGGAGGAGGTGGCGTTGTAGGAAGTGGCATGCGCCTTCCTTGAGGAGCGCCGGTGACGTGAACGTCGCTTCCTGATTTTATCGGCGGCTTCGCGATGAGATGAATGATGTCTCGCCATCTCTTTCAAGATGGCAATTTCCTTCTTAATATGTGGGCATTTCTTCGTTGCCTTCATTACAGTCGCGCCACATTTATCTGCAGGGTGGGGCTCTCCGCAGCGGGGGCATGCTGCCTGATTTTCGCAGACGCTGCTCACGTGTCCCAGTTTCATGCATTTGCGGCACTGAAGAGGTTTTGCAATGAAAGGCCGCACTGCATGTCTGAAGTGTCCCACCTTAACATGCGACGGTATACATTTACCCTTGAATGCTATTTTCACGCAGCGTGAACTGCCTAGCCGCTTAACATCAACGATGACCTCATCATTGGCTGGCTTGATAAGAATCTGCAAATCGTTATTAAGGATGGCGACGTTTACGTCGTAGATAACGCCAGTGACTACGTCAGGTCCCAGAGGGATGTAAGAGCGCACCTGAATGCCGTCGAGGTTTGTTACGCTGCGTAGAGTGGTCAAAGCAGCCGCATGCTGGACATCAAGCGCCAGTAGACTTTTTCGGGTGTTCACCCGAATGTCCGATATTTCATTTGGCACTCGGGCTTCCAGTGTCATCGACACAGATTGCCTGTTAAGTAGCTTCATGTTGACAGTGGGAAGCAGGGGCACAAATATGATGGTACTAGGCGTCCGGCCTCTGCGTCTGTCTCACTGTTTGCGTGCTTGACGATGAGGACGTCCTGGTGTTCCTTCTCTTCGCTCTGCGGCTCTGCACAAGCTGGAAGTCGTCATCGGAAGTGTCCTCACTGCTGAGAGAGTAGACATGTGTGTCCTCGCTGTCGGTGTCGCTCTGCTGACCGATCCGCTTCCTGGAGGCGGCCGCCGCTGACGCCGCCGTCGCCGGCAGACGTGCAGGGTCGTCCACTTCCATCACCACCGAGCAGGGAGTGAGGACCAGCGGATGAACTTAGGTTTTCACAGAAATAAACCGGAGCTAGATGATGATGATGATAATAATGATGGTGATGATGATGATGATGATGATGAAGCCTCAATCAATGGCACAAACACACTATGCGGGATAGGCCACGAATCGGGTGGTAATATGATTGAATAAATAAAAGAATTTGGTTAATAAATAACTAACATAAAAAGTTAAATAAATATATAATCTAAGATTAAAAACTGGCTGTGGCTTAGCTAAGGTTAAGCCCAGGATGCGAAGCATACTAGCCTTTATTTTAACGCGACAGCGTTAAGGAGCTCGTGTCGCAGAAAAGCCGGTGTCGTCGGCTCAGGCGTGCGGCGCTTGCTCAGGCGCACATTTCGTTGTCGCGCCGAACGCTGCGTTGCTCGACGCTCACCGCGTCCGATGCGGGGCGCGTAGTCGCTGCGCCGTAGCAAAGCCACCTAGAAACAGTCTCTGTAGCACGCCGCAACCTTCGCTTCTCATTCCAACGAGCAGCTTTGTCTGCAGGAGGCATCTCACCTCGTGCGTGTCTAGCAGAGGCAAGCGCAGCTGCTTATATACCTCCGCGACGCCGCGAGCGACGGCGCGAGTTGGAGCCCCGTTTCTCCTCTGTCGTGACGTCACGGTGTCACGTGGTCAGCCTTCAAGGCGACGCCGCGAGCGACGGCGCGAGTTGGAGCACCGTTTCTCCTCTGCCTTGACGTCACGGTGTCACGTGGTATTGAAGGCGACACCGCCGCGCCTGAGGAGCTGGGTTGAGCTCTAGTAATATGCTTCGCATAAAATAAACTGTGAATACATGAGTAAAACTACTGATCAATACTATAGTAAGCCTTGCGTTGACAGGAATACTAAAAAAAGAAAAAAGAAAAAGAGAGAGCGACACTTCGGTCGTCGTCTCAGGAATACATACTGTGTCCCATGGCAATAGCCCCTTCCCACTTTTGTCATGCTTCACTGTAATACTTTTGCGTATGCTTCACCAAGTAACATTTCTGTAAGGAGGCGAAGCTGACTTTCGGGAACCGGCATAATGTAACGCATTGTGCTTTCCAAGCTTCTAAGCCAATCGCGAGGACCACAAAGGCCTAGTCAGTGCCATTGCTGACAGTAGCGAATTCTTTCAATAAAAAACAAGACACCCAACGACAAGAACCTTAATAGCGAACGTCGAAGCAGCTAGGTCTAGCGTTGCCGCAGTGGTGGCTACGGCTGCCAGCGGAACTGCATGCGATAGCGTTGGTTCGAGGCAGCGAGGTAATTAAAACGACAGCGGTGGTGGCTTTGATTAATGCCGTTTCGGACTTGCGGTCACGGCAGGAAGTTCGAAAAATTGGGTGCCTAAGGGTTCTTGAGTCCGAAATTTCAGACGTTCTGATACATTGACTCCATGGGGTACGTGGTGGTTCCGCGAAGCCGTCCCAATTATCGAGAATCCGGAAAGTCAGTCGTTGGCTCTACACTGGAAACTCCTCCAGCCGACGACAGGGCGTCAAAGAGGATTCATAACGATTCCTTTTTGTTACTCGAGCCAGCATTACCGCGACTTTCGACCCTTTCAACAATATTACCGCTAATTTTTCCTGATAGAGGCAAAAATTCCCTGAGTTTTCCCTGAGTTTTTCCAGACTACTCAAAATCCATGAGAATTGCCGGTTTTCCCGGTTTTCCCGGTTGGTAGACACCCTGATACTAGCAGTGGTTGAACGGTCTTCCTGATTAAGGACACTTCCTGACTAATTGTAGTCACCCAACACAATCAAACACCCTCTCACAATCAATATACATACTCAATTCGCGAAAGAACAATCATCTTTCATGCGGCTTTGTAGGTGCGTAGACACAAATAAACCTAAATTTCACTTCCCCGTAAGAAAGATCGCACAAAACAAAACGTCCTTGCAAGCAACTTGTAACCGTTTCAACGACAATGCCAATTGAATTTGTAACAAACAACATACACCCGGCTCATGTCCCCACTGCATGGCTCACGCATACATTGTACCTTAAAGAAAATTTTGCTCCCAAGCCTTCGGTCGCCTCCTCTCTACTAACCTTAGTCTCCTGGACCGCAAGAAGATCTAGGTCTCTTTCTTGCATTATGCGTTTGACCTGATATTGCTTGCGACTAGCCCCTAGACACCGTACATTGAGCGTACCGACGCGCAATGGTGCAGGTATACTAATCATGGTGATTGTAAGCGCGAACCACCAGTACAACGCTTACCGTGGCTCTACCCTGCAGTGGGAATACCTGGGTGTTACTTGTCGCGTCCCTGACCCCGAACCGGCGACGATGACGCCGACCTGACTTCGGGGACATATTTTTTACTCTTGGCGCCAGCAACGCGATGCCACAGACGCTCCAGGCGTTTAACCTTGCGTTCGGTGCTGTTCTCCGTCAACTTCGGAATGCCTTTTCTGGGACGCTTCCCGCGTACCGCGGTCGCCCCCGTTTCGTTTGCTTTATCTTCGGCTGTAGTGATCTCGGTGCTGTCGCTCATGTCTTCCTCCTCACTTCCTTTTAGCTTAAGAGCAGTGGCTCCTGCGTGCAGCCTATTTCGGCACGTTCCTCAGTTGCCTTCGTCAAAAGACATGTTTTTTGCCGCAATTGAACACTCACAAAAGGAAGACACGCCTTCGTCAAGTCCCGGCTGTCAGGATTGACTAAATGTGTACCTAGTGCGTGTGTCATTGCGCACGTCACGTCGCAGCCATCTGTCTGACTGAACATGTGACCTGGAGGGCGCGTCGTTAGGCACGTGACGGCGCAGCGATAGGAGGTGGTGCCATGTCATGAGTGTATAAAATGAGTGAATAAAAAAATGGCTGTGGCTTAGCTAAGGTTAAGCCCAGGATGCGAAGCATACTAGCCTTTATTTTAGTTGTTGAACCACTGTTTAGCCTGGTGAACTGCTGTTGCTTGGCTATATTTGGTTCGGCTAGACGAAGAAACAACTCATGCAGGCGAGCGCACGAGCTGAGACCCGGCTATGTAGCTACGCGGCCGCAAGCGAGCGCACGAGTTGAGCCTCCGCTTTTGCAGCTGTTATGACGTCATATGATAGCTACGCGGCCGCGCGCGGCGCAGCAAGGAAGAGCGTGGTTGTGCGGCTAGTATGCTTCGCATAATAACAAGCATTAATGTCCATTTGAATGCAGCTGAGCGGTTCTTAGAGTTAGGACTTCTCGCGGGCAAGCGAGAGCGTTGAGACGCTTGGTAGGTTTTCATTTGGCCTTACCGAGGCGCAGTTAAAACGAAGGCAAGAGCTTGCTCGGACAAGGAACACGCAGGAAAAAAAAACACTTTTGACCAAAGCGACTATAATGCTTTCGCATTTTTTCACGTTAGAAGTCTTCCTTCTTTTTCCTTTCTTTCTCTATTTCTTTCTTTCTGTACATGAACAGAATGAGGAGCTAAAGAAAAAGGCTTAGTAGCCTGACAAATGCCTTTGCTCCAAGTACAGCGCGGCACGCAGGTCAGTATGCACACCATGAAGAAAGAAAGAAACACACACGCGAACATACTTGAACACAGGAGAAAGAAATAGTTCAAAAAGAACAAACATTTTTGGAAGCTTGTACTTCTTTTCTAGACGTGAAAATGATGAAATGTACACAATGTAGAGACCTTAATTACAGATACACATACTTCTACAATGCGACACTTGTACTGTCAAACCATTCATGGCAAGTCATAGTTGGTCAACACATGTACTTTGAACAAAAACAACAATATACATGAAGCACGCAAGATAACAAAGAAGATATATGAAAGTAAGGTGTCACGTAATGCTTTCGTTTTAGGCATTTCGAAGGAAAACGTAAGGGCGTTTAAAAAAGATTCAAGAAATTTCAATTTTATTTTCTGTCAGAGCCATTGGAAACCTTCTTTTTGAGGATGTGCTACCTATGTCTAAGATGCTGACGATTTTATTTAGAAAAGTAGGCACCTGATATGTAGTGTGTAGCCGTCCATAAATAGTTCGTATCTTTGGTGTCGTTCTAACATGGGGTGCGGAAAGGATACGGAGAACACTGAAAACCTTGCAAAAAAGTATACTGCATTTTATATACTGGAACAATTTGAAATAGTATACTTGATTGGCTTTTAACATATGATGCTCTAGAAAAAGCGGTTTTGCCCGCAGCTCAGATAAGGGGCCATAATAGCTTTCAAAAATTCTCAGCACCCTTATTTTTTGCAGAATAACGAGTTTAGTATAATTGGTCAACGTTGTTGTTCCCCACACAAGCGCACAATAAGAAGGTCGAGAGTAGAATAGAGTATAGTAGAGTTTCTTTTTGAGCCACAGTAGTATTAATCAATTTAATTTATACATGCATCCAATTACTTTATTTAATTCGGCCTTTAAGTTTGTTTTGTGTTCATTCCAAGATAGGTCTTCTTGAAACTATACTCCCAGGAATTTTTTAGACGTAACCTGGTGTAACATATGTTCTTGGTAGGAATTGCTCATGCTGAAATTTCGTGGCTTGTTCACAAGAGAAAATATCGTTTACTTTGTCTCATTGGCGTTCAAGCATAGCTTGTTAAGTTTTAACCAGGAAGACAACTGATTGAGAAACTGATTCCCATTTCTTTCAAGATCGGCTAGCGAAGCACCTGCAAAAGAGATATTTGTGTCGTCTGCGTACATTACTGGTTTGGGCCAATCTGGAATGCGGCATAGGTCATTTACGTATATCATAAATAGGAGGGGACCCAATATGGAGCCCTGAGGCACTCCTTTCTTCATTTCAACGTACACTGATGACTTGTCATTGATTACTACGCATTGGTAGCGACTGGTTAAGTAGCTTTTCAACAAGTCACGTGCAATGCCTCGTATACCACATGTGCTCAGTTTACCTTAAAGGTCGTCATGACAAACGGTTCTAAACAGTTTGCGTATAGGTGAATAACGAGCCCAACTGTGTATAATTTTTCTTAAGGTTATTTTTCAAAGCTTTATCTTAAGTAATGGTAGCTCGGCAGATTCTTTTTTTTTTTCAGAGCCAAATTGGACATGATTTATAACATCATACTTATCCAAAAAAAATTCTGCGGCCGGACATTTACTGCGCTTTCATATACTTTTGACAAAACAGGCAGAACTGATATTGGACGATAATTGGACACTTGTTTTGGGTTGCCTTCTTTGAAGATAGGACATACTCGAGCAATTTTGAAGTTATCTGGAAAAATGGCCGTAGTAAAGGGTAGGTTGATAATACGGGCAAGAGGAGCTGATATTACGTCGGCTACGTACCTTATCGGCGCTGGTTTTACCCCGTCATACAAAGCAGCACAATGGTTTTTTATTTTGTTAACAATTTCTTCAGTTTCATGACATGCGATAGGGTTTAGTAGAATGGTGTAGGGAATGCTGTAATTATTTAATAACAGATGGATGAGGTTCTCTCCATCACGGACATAATTGGAATCACGGCTAGTCACAAAATAATTGTTCATTGCCGTTGCTGCACTGTAGCCACTCAGGACACCCGTTTCTGTCTCTATAGTAGTTATACCGTTGTGCGTTTTCTCGCCCAACAATCCCCTAACCTCGTCCCCGATATTCCTTGGGTCGTTGCTTATTCTTCCGAAAACAACTTCGTAATAATTCATTTTGGCGTATTTTAACTCGCGACTAAGCTCGTTTCTAAACTTCTGGAACTCGATTAATATATCGATGTCACGTGACTTTATAAATGCGTAGAACGTGCGATTGTTTTTCGGTATTTTTTATATAAAGCATTAGTAATCCATGGCTTCTTTACCTTGTTACTTAAAAATTTTTTAGCGCCTCCGGGGAAGCGAGATCATAACACTTTTTTATTATTTTTAAATTTGCGATCAACAGGTCATATGCCAAGCTGGGGTCAACTTCCTCAAATATGCATTCCCAGTTTTCCTCAATAACTCAGTGACGAAATAGTTCCAAGGAGCACGCGTTGATTTTACGAAATAACACATTTATTTTTTTTTATTTTTAGTGACTGTGAGACGAAGGAAAAGCGTAGAACGTGGGCAGGTGATCGCTTATCTCTAGTGAAGGTAACCTAGCAACGCACGATGGCGAGCACGTGTTCGTAATACAGATATCGAGCAAAGTTGCTGTTTCAACCATCAGGCGTGTTGCTCCCGTGATAACGTTTTCACAAGCGAAATAACTCATGAGCTCCGTTAGCTGTCTGGCCGGGGCGTCCAACGTAAGCATGTCTATGCTGACGTCACGCATTACCACGAAAGGTAATCCAGAGCTACATGAGTAATCCAAGATGATTTCTGTTGACTCCAAAATTCATGCTTGCTGCCAGAGGACGGACTGTAAACCACAGCAAATAATGTCATTTGAAGTCGTATCGTGAGGCATTCTATGCTTTCGTTTAGTACAAAAAACAGGGGAATGACCTCATCATTGAGTAATTCCTCAACATATATAGCCACTCCACCTACTCTCCCTACTTACACACTAGACTATTGTAAGTGTAATCTTCAAAGAAAGGAGGGTCTTCACCTAAAGTTAGCCACGTTTCTGAGAACAAAAGTATGTCAAAACTGAAAGAAAGGTGACCCAAAAAATCAAGCGACTCTTATATTTTTGTTTCGCATGCTAAGTGTGTTTAACTGAACTAACGCTATGCGCTTATGTGCATCGTGTAAAATTGTATTTGAAAAGTGAACGTCCCATAGTAACATTCGTTCTCTTAATCTAAAGTGCCTCAGCCAAATTTCTTAAATTACATGTGACTTCTAGAACAATCTTGCTTCTTCAGAAAGAATACTCTCAGAAACGAACATTATTTGCACAAGAAATCGAAATGAATACTTGACAAACACCAATCGCTTGCTAATTAAATTTTTAACAAATTACCTTACGGTACATATTGCAATTTTTTATTGCAGCTGGTACCATCGAAAGTCATATCTACTTGAAACGAATCCTGAGGATGACACCAGTTTTGACATATGCATTCCAAAAGCATGAGACGAAATGCATTGGTGTTCGAGTCAATAGGAAGTCATCATCATCATCATCATCATCATCATCATCATCATCATCATCATCATCATCATCAGCCTGGTTATGCCCATTGCACGGAAAATGCCTATCCCATACTTCTTCAACTAACCCGGTCATGTAGTAAATGTGGCCATGTTGTCCCTGCAAACTTCTTAATCTCACCCGCCCGCCTAACTTTATGCCGGCCTCTGCTACGCTTCCCTTCCCTTGGAATTCAGTCCGTAACCCTTAACGACCACCGGTTATCTTCCCTCCTCATTACATGCCCTGCCCCTGCCCATTTCTTTTTCTTGATTTCAACTAAGATGTCAATAACCCGCGTTTGTTCCCTCACCCAGTCTGCTTTTTTCGTATCCCTTAAAGGGAAGCTGAAAGGTTTTCCAGAAAAAATGAGTGAACATGTGTACATAATGGTTTTGAACCCTCCGAATTCGAATATCGTATCGAAATTGAGCGAAAGAAAGCGCAAATATATTTTATTTCGACGAAAAGTGCAGCAGCGGACACGCCCAGCTCGCGCGTCTCGTTTCCGCCTGTGATTGGTCGGGCGCCTCGTGACGTCAACTCTAGCGACCGCTGCCGCTACACATGAAGCGCGGTGCCAGGTAGTTTGGTGCTGTAATGGAAAAATTAGAGAAACTGCGTTTTTCTGAGGAGTTCGGCGTTACTCCCTACATGTACGAGCCGATTGCAAAGAGCGGGCCTCTCGAAGAAGCAAACGATGCTGATGCTAGCAGTGCTTTCGACGCGAACGCAAGCGAAGTCTTGGGATCTCCTCGTGTTGGAAATGCTCTTTGGTGAGTATGTTTTTTGCAAAGCGATCTAGTGATATCGCCGATCTTTCGTCGATCTAGTGAGCTTGTTTCCGGTCAAAGAACTGTAGTGTTGTGTTCCTGCGTGCCTCCTCGTGGAACGTAAGCGGGGATGCGATCGTCGGCATTTGTGCGCTGTCCAAAGCTGTCGGCAATCTACAAAGACGGTTTAAACGCGTGAAAAGCTTCCCGGTTCATGCAGTACGTGTAGTGACCTTCATCTGTGCGCCATCCGCACACTACTCGTAACCGAAGTCGTAAAGGCGGCGAATTCCGTCGGCTACGTGAGACGGTCGGTTTCTCGCTGTGCGCGAGAGAAGGGGGGAGCGTAGCGTCCTGGCGTGCGCCGGCTTTCCAGCACATGCAAACTCTACATTTGCACTGCGTTATGGTAGCTGCATGCAGGCTGTTTTACAACCCAAGTGCAAATAGAAAATTCGCGGCACTTTGCGAGGAAACCTGCGTCAAGGGCGGGAGATAAACATGCACCCTCCGTTCAGCGTGCTAACACGAAGGAGCTCGCAGTAAATCAAAATCCAGGTTTGGGCGAGTTTGTGTGTACGCTCCTTGTGTACGCGAACACTGACGGCACTGCGCCGGGCCTTAGATGAGCCGACTTTACTGGCAAACCCAACGCACGTTTTAATGATAAATTCCCGTGATAATCGTCGTCACGCAAGTGGTTGGAGCACAGCACTGTTGTTCTTGAGGGCTTGAAATTCTTTCGCTTCACAGCAGCCTCCCACTTCGGTAAAAGCTTCTTCTTGTCTTGTGGGAAGCAATGGAAGACAACATCGTCGCGGCCGCTGGTGCTCGTGCAACCGTAGGCTGCACAGAAAGCCGGCATGATCGGCCCACCACTTCAGTTGATGCTGCGCACGTTGACTACCACTCTACATACACGCAGATGCACCAACAAAGGAATGCAGGGTCGATCGAAGCAGATTACGATGGCACGCACGCAGAAACAAGCACGGTCAGGCACGGTCGCGCAGGCTGCGCAGGAACAAAACACTAGAGTTGACGTCACAACACCGCGGTTTCCGGTCTCCGCTCGCATCGTCAGCGTCAGCAGCAGCGCGCGGCATTCGACGGGGGGCGGAGCTGCAGCGCAATTTTAACCGACGATTACGTCGCTCCTAATTGAAAAAAAAAAAAAACAAATTTTACCTACATTGTTTATAAAGTTCCCGCATCCGTATATGAGCGTCTTATTGAATTCGACAGACTCTTCAGCTTCCCTTTAACGTTACACCAATCATTCTTCTTTCCATAGCTCGTTGCATCGTCCTCAATCTAAGTAGAACCCTTTTCGTAAGCCTCCAGGTTTCTGCCCACTAGGTGAGTACTGGTATGAAACAGCTGTTATAAACTTTTCTCTTGAGGGCTGTTCCGGCTGTTCATGATCTGAAAATGCCTGCCAAACGCTCCCCAGCCCATTCCTATTCTTATGATTACTTCAGCCTCATGATCCGGATCCGCGGTGACTACCTGCCCTAAGTAGATATATTCCCTCACCACTTCCAGTGCCTCGCTACCTATAGTAAACTGCTGTTCTCTGCCTAGACTGTTACACATTACTTTATTTTTCTGCAGATTAATTTTTAGACCCACCCTTCTGCTTTGCCTCTACAGGTCAGTGAGCATGCATTGCAATTGGTCCCCTGAGTTACTAAGGAAGGTAATATCATCAGCGAATCGCAGGTTACTAAGGTATTCTCCATTAGATCTTATCCCCGATTCTTCCCAATCCAGGTCTCTGAATACCTTCTGTAAACACGCTGTGAATAGCATTGGAAAGATCGTATCTCCCTGCCTGACGCCTTTCTTTATTCGGATTTTGTTGCTTTCTTTGTGGATGACTACAGTGGGTGTGGAGCCACTATAAATATATTTCAGTATTTTTACATGTGGCTCGTCTACACCCTGATTCCGTAATACCTCCATGACTGCTGAGGTTTCGACTGAATCTAACGCTTTCTCGTAATCAATAAAAACTATAATAAGGGTTGGTTATATTCCGCGCATTTTTCTATCACCTGATTGATAGTGTGAATATGGTCGATTGTTGAGTAGCCTTTACGAAAGCCTGCCCGGTCGTTTGGTTGACAGAAGTCTAAGGTGTTCCTGATTCTATTTGCGATTACCTTAGTAAATACTTTGTCGGCAAAGGACAGTAAGCTGATCGGTCTATAATTTTTCAAGTCTTTGGCATCCCCTTTCTTATGGATTAGGATTATGTTAGCGTTCTTCCAAGATTCCGGTACGCTCGAGGTCATGAGGCATTGCTTATACAGGGTGGCCAGTTTCTCTAGAACAATCTGGCTACCATCCTTCAACAAATCTGCTGTTGTCTGATCCTCCCCAGCTGCCTTCCCCCTTTGCATATCCCCCAAGGCTTTCTTTACTTCTTCCGGCGTTACTTGTGGGATGTCAAATTCCTCTAGACTATTCTATCTTCCATTATCGTCGTGGGTGCCACTGGTACTGTATAAATCTATATAGAACTCCTCAGCCACTTGAACTATCTCATCCATATTAGTAACGATATTGTCGGCTTTGTCTCTTAACGCATACATACTTAACGCAGTTTCTTCTTTACTGCTTTTAGGCTTCCTCCGTTCCTGAGAGCATGTTCAATTCTATCCATATTATACTTCCTTATGTCAGCTGTCTTACGCTTGTTGATTAACCTGGAGAGTTCTGCCAGTTCTATACTAGGGTTCTAGGCTTTTATATATTGGCGTTCCTTAATAAGATCTTTCGTCTCCTCCGATAGTTTATACTGGTATCCTGTCTAACGAAGTTACCACCGACTTCTATTGCACGCTCCTTAATGATGCCCATAAGATTGTCGATCACTGCTTCAACACGAAGGTCCTCTTCCTGAGTTAAAACCGCATATCTGTTCTGTAGCTGTAAACAACGAGGCAAAGCATGAAACAAGTGCTTGATTCTGAGGTTGTTTGAGCAGCCGTAAAATTTGTTATTGATTTGCTTGAGATTCAATCACTATTTAAGAAGTTCACTGAATAAAAGCAATTATTTTTTAATACTTTGCAATGAAAAAGATACTGGCTGTAAATACATGCGACGGCAGATACTATGCATCGGTGCGATTTCTCTAGAGCTCTGGTTTCTTTTTAAATCTTTGTCCACGTTAACTGTGATACGCGGTATATCCTTGTCATAAATTTTATATACCGTTGTTTAAGCTTAACGCTGCTTTGTCACGGATCATACATATTCTCCGTATGCTGGCATGGCAACGTTGTGAACAACGCGCATTCAGTGAATGTGCTGGTGAAATTGAAAACCAACTCCGGTCGAAACGGTCGGACTACTTGACATAGTAAAACATGTGCCTAAGCTGCGCCCACGTAGCCTTGTCCGTGCTGTCACAATTGTCATCAGGTATAGAAGCCGCGGTTGACTTCACTCTGTACGGAGCAGCAGCCGAGAAGAACATCGAGGCACCCTAACTTCAGACGCAGCCCCAAATCGCTAAATAAAAGAAAGAAAAACAGCCAAACGTACACATGCCGTGCACATGCTGACCGCGTTTGAACGAAGTCGCCTGTTTAGGTCGTTCGTGTTCGGAACATTGTCTCGTGTCTCCTTTTTTTCCTCTCGCTGTCGGGCTTCTGTCGCTGCGCACCACGGACACTCCACGTCAAGTCCTGAGGTTTCGCCATAGGGGGCGTGAGCTATCAGCAAGCTTCGGCCGCAGAAGTATGAAAGAAACGATGGCAAGACAGGGAAATTCGCCAACTAAACGTTCTCCGTATACGAGTGAGACGGCCCGGTAATAACTGCGACCGCCGCCCGATATCGGAGTCAAGTTAATACATCTCTGTATTGCGAATAAAGGTCGACATCCTTCTTTAGGCTCGTTCCGGACAATTGCGTCTATTTAAATAAAAACTTTCAGGCGTTTGTATTAGTGATGGATAGCTTTCATCGTTCCAACGATCCATTCAAAGAAGAAAGCGCACGCTGCCTGAAGCAACGCCAGTGCCAGGCTGTGACATGTCGAGCCACCTTATTTAAGACTATACGGGGTGTTTCACGTAACATGTGCCAAGGATTTTAAAAAACTGGTTAGGCGTAGCTGAATGCAACCAACGGCATATGGTCTGCCGTCATGTATAGTTCGTTAGAGTACTTACCGAATTCCCCTTAATTAGTAAATTACATAGATGAAGTATGCAAAAATTTTAATATTCACTTTAGGGCCAAGTATGTTTCGTTGCGTTATAAAGAGGATTCAGAAACGACCAATCCATCTTTTTGTGTGTGTATGCCAACGTACAGTCAGCCGTAAACGTTTACGGGGCAAGGGTTTCACGACAAATGCGGATTTCTGCTGTGTTAAGGCATAGCACTTAAAATTTAATAGATTACACTGTAATTTACAAGAACTGCTACAGATCAACCCTGTTAATTAGAGGCTACGTGCACAGGCTTCGCGGAAATTTGGATCTTTCGCAAATCTCTGGTCTCGGAAATTTTTGCGACTGTGCATGCTGCGCGACCTTTTTCGTCGTTTAAATAAATCACTCAAATTTATATATAACTAAATATATATATATATATATATATATATATATATATATATATATATATATGTGTGTGTGTGTGTGTGTGTGTGTGTGTGTGTGTGTGTGTGTGTGTGTGTGTGTGTGTGTGTGTGTGTGTGTGTGTGTGTGTGTGTGTGTGTGTGTGTGTGTGTGTGTGTGTGTGTGTGTGTGTGCGCGTGCGTGCGTGCGTGCGTGCGCGCGCGAAAGAACCGTGCACGAGGACGGCGACGAAGTGAGCAGCCGCGGGTCTTGGCATCGGCTTCACTGTACGCCACCATCTTTAGCTGTGGCACACGGACGGGAAGCGCCACCGTCCCTGACAAGTGATAGGCTCGACGCACGGTCGCGGGCGCTGCGATACAATTGCGCACTAGAGAGTTCACGGAGTTTTATTTGATGTTTCGTGTGCTTTCTTTAAACTCCGAAAAAGAAATATCGCCACGGAGCATGTACGTTGACACAAATAATTGGATTGGCTGTTTCTGAAGGCCCTCTACAGCACAACGAAACGCACTTGTTCCTAAAGTGATTATTAAACATTTTGCATAATTCATCTTAGTTTATCGAATAATTATCCGGAATGTAAAACAATGTACTCTAAGTAGCGCCACATGACGGCAAACCACATGCCATTAGTTTCATTAAGCTATGGCAAACCTCTTTTTTGTATACTTGGCACAAGTCACGTGAAACATGAAACATGGACATGTGGTTCGATCTTCATGCCCAACTATGAAGTAGCAGTCTAATGAAGACCGCCTATAGATAACGCCGATACATTTGATGCGAAAGTCAGTTAAGAGGACCGAAAGTCAACAAGACCATCCACATTCCATTAAGGAGTCAAATAGGGCAGGAAGGGCTAACCATCCGCCTTAAGTGGGCAGGCTAGGTGCCGCTGTTGGGCGATGACGTATAGTTTCAGATGAACGGAAGTCTATGCGGCACCACTGAAAGGCCACTAGTGTGGTAAATATCGTCATTGGGACGAATTAAGCTTCCATGTAGGCGTTACAGATATTTTGCGTGTCTGGATGATACTTCATCTTTAAATGGTGTAAAAGCAAAATACTTCTAGGGTGATCCCTCTAAAGGTAAACCATACTATACGTCTAAAAGTCGTACCTTGCTCGGCTGACATAAATACCAAAGAATTTTACGCAGACATTTGGTTCTGGAGTGATTCATATCGAATAACAGTATTAAAATGTGCAAGAGAAAGCTTCTTTTTTGTTGAGATGAAAACCTTCGCTGCTGGCGGAAATAAAAGGAGCACATGTATTGCTTGTTTAACGTTCCCATGCATCGGCGATCCAAGGGCGATCATCAATATAGGAATAAGTACAAGGTAACAAACACTATAGAAAAGCAAATGCTGGAAGCATTTATTGTCAATTTCATTACAGGTCATAATATCGGTGTATCGGCACATCGCTATGCAAATAAGTCTTGCCTCTAATCACAAAGCCATTCCTTGCACGAACTAATACCTTGGTGCCGGTACTTGAAGAACATTAAATGTTTTGCGCCTTTGATGACTGTGTTATCGTCGTGGCCGTAAGCCATCCCGGTGTCTTCTACACTCGTCGCCACTGAGGTGTCCGTTGAAATACACGTCTCCGTTTCAAGAAAATGGCGTTCACTCCAATCTGGCGTCTCCGGGTTCGATGCGGAAGAGGCACGACTGACCTTGACTCGCTTGTTGACGCGAATTGCTGTCTGTTTCCTCTTTTGTTGCAGCGAGGCTTGAACTCTGTCACGGGTGCGGTCACCGTTTCTTGGGCACCGAGACGACTCTTCATGTCTGAGCAGGTTGCCTGAACTGTAGGCCGTGAAAGGGCATTTTTCGCACCGGTACAGGCCCCCGTTGTGCGATTTCAAGCGACGGCGAAACTTTTCTCTGTTATGAAACAGTTCGGGGCACATTTTGCACTTGAAGTGTTCATCCCCGGAAGCATCACCTTCGTATTCCTCCGGCCCATGGGGTACGGTAGAAACATTGTCGCTGCATGAAGGAGGACTGGATTTCTTTTGATGAACTTTGAGGTGGCGGTTGTAGTTGAATTTCCGGTCCGTGCTGTGGCCGCACTCGTGGCACTTGTATCGGCGACGACGGATGATAGGCACATTTGCGTCGCACCTTTCAGCGGTGGCACTGTTGCGTAATCTGAGCTTCATGTCCGAGACGAAGCCGCGGCGATTTCAAAACAAAGTAGCGACTACTGGAACAACTTCACAGGGTAGGCGAGTGTGGTTGACCACTGGAGCGATCACTCTTCGACGCACGTTGTGTACACGGTCACCGCTTGATAGAGAATGTCCAAGTCGAGGTGTTTTTAAAGCAAATCACGTTAGAGGGGGCAAAAACAGTGGGCGAGGGTGAAGGAGCGAATGGAACGCGTTAGCCTGCCACATGTCTGTTCTTAGAAATGCATACATGACAGAAACGCATGTTGCTGGGCTAGTCGATTCGTACTGCTGAGCGGACCAGAATTATGAGAAGAAAGGGTGGGATGGGTCCCAGGGGAGCAACACTTGCTCCCTCCCGTAGTTCCTTGCTTGCGCCAAGCGATCATAATTGTGTTCTACGAAGCACACATGACAGTGGGAAAGAGCGGGTCTTTGTGCGGCGAACATTGCACTGCCTCTCTCTCTGTCTCTGTGCTTCTAGTACTTCATCGAAGTGCATGGTGTGTTCTTGGAGGCGTTGTATGTTGAAATTTACTGATTTTCGAGGCTAATAGCATAACAATGCACCGAGGAGTGCTGTACCCGGCTAACGTCCGCTGGCGAACACTTGAAAGGTAACATTCTTTTGCGGCTCCGCACCACGCTGGTGCTATGTTGATATGTGTATAATCCACCCTGGTGCAGTGGGGCTGCAAAGAGCTCGGTTAGAGTGGGTAAAGATAGGACGAATTTTCTTTGCGTGCTTTATCACTGCAATTCTAAAATGGCATGACCGCTGTATTTCATAAGGAAGCGTGCTATATATATATATATATATATATATATATATATATACGCAGGAAAGAGACGACGAACTTTTTGGGAGACTTCTTTTTCTTACTTAACGTTTTCGGCTGGTGGACCAGCCGAAAACGTTAATATATATATATATATATATATATATATATATATATATATATATATATATATATATATATATATATATATATATATATATATATATATATATATATATATATATATATATATATATATACGCCGCCTTCCTTGCATTCCACTGGCTATACATCTTTGCATCATATTTCTCGTGCCCTTCCCTTGCAGGCGCCATTGTAGCTACGCGTGTTTGTAATCATAGGCTATCTGTATTTCCTTTCCTTTTTTTCTCTCTTACAGAGAACATGTCTAAATTGAGCTCTGGGTAATTGGAAATGCAGTCTTGATGAAGGCTGGACGCCGGCCGAAATGTCGCATTTCAATGTCCTTTGTTGCTTTATTACGTGCGCCTGAAGTTCTACTTTAGTCTTTAGATTTCTCCTGTTGCTCTTCCTTTCCTCCCCTCCTTCGTATCTTCCATTTCTGTGTTGCAGTAACCGCCCTTCTGAAGAGTAGGCAGGCGTTGTGCCCCTTCCGGTGGCAGTTGCCAGCCTGCTCCTCGCTTTCACTTTCCTATTAATTGTGTACATGTGTTCAAAAGAAATAATAATAATAATAATAATAAATAGGAAGCTAAGAAATAATGGCACGAAGCACGACATATGGGCAAGTCATTTGTGCATATCAAATCAAATCAAAACTTAATTTCATCTCTCAACAAAGGGAGAAAGGGGGTGGCGGGAAAAAGCTGCATTCCTGCAGCTTGACGAAGCCGGGCCCCCTATGGTATAATTCGACAGTGTGCAGCAGTAGTATAGGTACATAACAACGTAAGTCTAGGCACTTTACAGGAAATTAGAAGAAACAAAAATGATAATATGGACGTATAGGCAGTAAAAAATTTTTTGTGTGCAGAACAACAACAAAAAATGAAGAAAATAGAGGTACATGCGAAATAATTTCAGAAAATAAGTTGTGACAATGCAGCTAAAAAGAACATGAAAACAACATTGAATACATCAGACGCATCAAACTCGATCTACATAGACGACATACGCATATGTGCATACATACATACATATATAGATACACTAATACTAATGTTTACTAATACCAATATACGTACTAATATGTATACAATAATCAAATACAAGTACAGGAATCACACAGCGGGATATTGCGAGAGGAAATCAGTGAAAAAAGAACGAGGAGACATTGTATCCGGGTTTAATCCTCTTGTAGTTAGGGTGTTTCGTAGATCAGCTATGCGGTAGGATACAGATTGCTGTCCATAATTAGTACGACAAAAGCTTGTTAACCAAATGTCGGCATGTCCCGTATTATAGGGAATTTCGCGACGATTCAGGTTAAACAAATTTACATAATCAACCTTTCCCCTTCTCAACGTTGTTCTGTACATGCATGCTTGACGAAATGAATAAATGAATTCAACCGGCATTATTTTGTATTCGTAAAAATATTTAGACGTGTGTTCTTTGGAGTAAAGATTAAGTGCAGCAGGAATTGCTCGTTTTTGACATAATTTCAGTTTAGTGATGCTTTGTTTTGATGTTGTTGCCCAGACTAGGTGACAATAATTTAGTGTGGAAAGAAGAAGTGAGTTATATACAATTCGTTTCACAGTGGTAGGCAAGACATGTCGGTGTCTATGCAACAGTCCCGTTATCCTGTTTAACATTCCGCAAAGCAGATTTTCTGAAAATATATCTCCTAGTGTTTTAACGTCGTTTAAAATTTTAATTTGGTCACTTTTTAAATACAACCTGTCTTCAAGATTTAGGGCCTTATGCTTCGGGCGAAACATGATCGCCTGCGTTTTCTTAGCATTAATTCTTAAATAGTTTCTACCACACCAGTTTGCGATATCCTGGAGCACAATGTTTGCATAATTGACCAAAGTGTCAGGATTTGTGCCCCTGAAAAAAATGGTGGTATCGCCTGCATAGCCTATCCATTTGATATTTTCAGCGGTTGAAAAAAGATCATGTAAATAATGAAAAGTAGTGGTCCGAGGAAGTGGTCCGAGAATGTTCCTTTGTGGCACACCGTGTGGGATAGGCTTTATTTTTGAGTTTGAATGATTATGGCAAACGTACTGAGACCGATGTTGCAGATACGAAGACAAAAGCTCGTTTGCGTTACCACGCACTCTGTGTTGTTCAAGCTTAGCTAAAAGTGTTCATATATATATATATATATATATATATATATATATATATATATATATATATATATATATATATATGACAAGGAAACCAACGGCATGTGGTCTGCCGTCATGTGTACCGCCTCAAAGCATTTTCCGTATTCCGCTGATATAGTGAATTACTAAGATGAAACGTGCAAAGTTTTGAATATTCGCTTTGGCACCAAGTACGTTTCGCGGCGTTGTAGAAAGGATTCAGAAGTAAGATATCCAATTTTTTCGTGGGAACGTACCGTAACCCGCAAAACTTTACGGGGCGCGGGTTTCACGACAAATGCGGACTTCTGCTCTGTTATAAGGCGTGTCACTTCTAGTTTTATGGATCGCAGTGTAGTTCACAAGAAATGCTACAGATCAACGCGTTTAATTAGAGGCTACGTGCACAGGTGTCGTGGAAATTTGGATCTTTTGCGAATGCCGCATCACGAAAACTTTTGCGGCTGACTGTGCATGCTGCGCGATCTTTTTTGTTGTTTAACTAAATCCTAACTATATATATATATATATATATATATATATATATCGAGGGATTTAGTTAAGCAACGAAAAAGCCTTTCACGTTTGAAAAAAAAACACATTTCGATTCATCGTCACCTCTTCGCGCTGATACAGGATTCCCTGTGCTCTCTTGAACGCCGGCGGTCCGTGAGTTGCGCGGCGCGGGTTTTGTGAGGCCTCGAGAAGTAGCCTCCTTCAGGCTACCTTGTTTAACTGTGCAGCGCGCTGTCTCCCTGGCGTCTTTCGCTGCCTGTCGTGCCACCTTCAGCCGGTTTTCTGCTTCGTGGTGGGCAGCGTCCATATGGACCAGTACACCGTATGTTGTGGTGCAGTGCGGTGTGCCGTTGCGAAGGTACACAATACACCCAGTTTAAGAAAGTGACTAGTATCACCTCCAACCAATCTGCTTTGCCGGTTGGCATTTCATGCTTACATCTACTCGCGATTATGGGAGAGCCAGCAATTTTTTTTTCTTTCGCTTTACAGGATACTTTGCTTCATATAAAGCAAATAGAGCTCTTTCTACGAGTGCGCAATGGCTCGACGCAGCGCGCTGGCAAGAACTATTGGAAAAATCGAATATGTTAAATGCGAGCTGCAGCGAGCATTTTATTGCAGGTAGGTACAATGTGCATTTCGATCGGCGTAATGTGTGCTTCTATCAATGTTTCAATGGACATCCGCCCATTCCCGCCTATAAGTTCCTTAAACACATTAAAAGCTTCGCTGCTTCCAAGACATCTTGGTTCATTTCAGCGTCTAATGGTTGCTCTGGCAAGCTATCAGGAATCGCCGAGAAGCGAGCATCAGCGGTCTTTTTATTTTTGACACGCTTATTCGGACTCGGGGAGAGTTCTTTTGTGCGAGCTTCTTGCTCCGCCGTGCGGCAAGTTGTGTCATGCGCATCACGAACGCTGGAAAAATTACGGCGTCCCGAGTTAGGGGGCGAATTCTCGGCGTCAGATTCGTCGAAAGCTTCAGTGGCAGCTTCAGACACCATGGCTCGCAAACGGCTCAAATAATTGTTGCGAATCTTTCGATTAGAGGTACCCTCGGCTCGAGCCGCTGGCTGTACTCTAGAATACGTACCTCTGCTCAACTGCAGGAGCACATTTGCTGCGCTGGATGCTTCCGACTCGTCTACGGCGGACATCGGAAAGCAGCTTGACCGCGTAGCATTCGCGCGTTCGGAATGAATCCTTCGGTTACTGATACGTGAGGTGCTGCCAGGTTGAGACGAGTGCGCACCGAGGACGCCAACACTGTGCGCGCTCGTAGTAGCACTCTCGGAGTCATATTCGTTAGAAACGTCATCGGTAGTGGTCGAAGGAGACCCCGACACTGTGGGTTCCTTACGTCTGGAGTAAGTTCTACGGCTCGCAACACCTGAGGCACCGCCGGTTCGGACCTTAGGCTGCGCAGTGGAAACGCCACTGCTGCGCCAATCCAGGAGCGCGTTCGCCACGTCCGAGACGTCATAGGTGAATGTCGAAGGGCACCGTGATGGCATGGTCTGCGCACGTCTTGAGCGAGTTCGTCGCCTGGCACTCGAGGCGTCGCCGGCGTCAGCTTTTGGGCGCCCAATGGAGGAGCTACCACTGTCAGAGAGTTGGGAAGCATTGTCGTCGTCAGATTCAATCGAAACGTCACCGCTAGTCATCGTAGGGCAGTGTAACTGCGTGGTTCGCGCGTGTCCCGGATGTGTTCTTCGACTCGCGTCGTCTAGCTCATCACCGGTTCGAGACTTCGGCTGCGACTCCCACTCGGAGGACGACTCTTTAGTACCTCGCCGCTTCCGCACTAGCCTCAATAGGGTAGGAGATGACGGGTCTGAATGCCCCGGCTCGTTTCCCGGTGATATCCTGGTTGCAGCGTCGGAATCGAGTGCTGGCGGATTCAAGTCCGGAAACCGCCTTGGTCCGTTTTCCCCGGCACTGTCGGAGTGTGGTCCTGAAGCCGTAGCCGAGTTGATAACATCATCGCAAGAAGGCTTCTCTGACACTTGAGGCGTGGGACCCGCCGAATCTTCAGGCCTCGCCCCTGCGGTGTCGTGCGCTAGAGGCGCGCTAGTTGCATCGAGTTTGTCTTGTTGTTCATTCAAAGGTACTGACCGCCACTGCCCATTGCTCCTCGCTTGGAAAAAACTGTAGGCACACTCTGACGACTTACGGTGCCACAAAAGTCGTATTGCGGATAAAAACCGAGCGGTGCACCCCCTGTTGCAAGCGACCGAGTCGTCCTTGTCGTCCATATACGATGCGCCACGATGCTACCAGCCGAGGTGCTCCGGTGCAGTTTTCTGGAGGGCACTGGCACACGCCGCCGCCGTGTAAATGTTTACTGCGAATACACACGGGAGAAGCAAGTTGATAACGCATGCGCATTAGCCACTTGATTCGGATCAGCGAGTAGTACACGCAAGGCTCTTTTTCTGTCGCCGAGACCCATACGCAGCGAAAAAACAAATGAACGAGCGACGATAACAAGGCAGAAAGACTACTTCGTCTGATAGTATTAGCGAAAGCGCCCCAACGGGTAAACAGTATCTTTTTCTGTCCTTTTTGACAGATAATTTGTTTCCCGCACCGGGAAAGTCTTGTCATTTTCACACGCACGCGCGGCTTGATTGTTTCCTTTAGTTTCGGTATAAACAGGAAACGTCAGTTATACATCCATAATTCGTCCGTGGCACTTCTTCGTGCTGTGTGTGGGTTGTCGCTGGCTAGCTGTTTTGCAGTTTACCTAGGTTGTGGAAAGCAACGACGTGGCAACTACTAACCCAGTACATTCATACTACTAACCCTTGATACTACTAACCCAATACATTGAAGTAGACTGCTCTCTGCAGCGTGGTTGTGAGCAACAGCCTTTAAAAAATATCTAATATTTTCAGCTATGACGTCAGACGCGAAGGGCAACCGCTAATAGATTTTAACGGAGGCATGGACAACAGTTATCGGAATTGTATTTTTTTCTTCGTACAAAGCATGGCTGCGAATGAGAGCCTCGTAATTCATAGGTGACGTACACACCAAACCAAACTGGCATTTTGCTAAGGAGATGTTTACGTTGGATGTGTCGCGCTTCCTGTGCTCACGCTTCGTTGATAACGTGACGTATAACTTGACCCTTTTACCAACATCAAAAGTGACTTTTCGCATACAGCTAGTCAGAATGATTCTCCTAGAAAGACGTAAACTTGGTCACGACTGGGGACTGTCCTATATGCCACAGGATTGGATAGAGGCTGTCACGCCATCATAACCCCGTATTGTACGCATCGCACATGGTAAAGGCGCATTTACAACGTACAAGGCGCACACTGCACGATGGAGATCTTGTACTCAGCTTTCAAGGATCACGCAGAATCGGGTGTAATCACACGTTCATGCGCTGAAAGTCATGCGATAATTTCTAGGCAGGAACGGGCGATCACTCGTGAACATCGCCAGTCATTGTCCCGTGTGTGGCAAGCTTTGCGCTGTCTTCGCTCCTCTCAGCAACAGCGTCACCCTCTCTGCGCACTGGTTCTCCATAAAATCTGCACGGTTGTTCGTGTCGATGACGATCCTTGCGTGAATCTAGTAGCCAGGTAGTCAGATTATGCGAACCACTTTGGCCCTGCATAAAGCACCAGAACTATGCGCGTCCCAAATATTAACCTGCCGCCTACGGCGGAAGAATTTCAGGCTGCTCTGCGCGGTTTTCTGCAGACAGTTATCGTACCGACGTATTGCACTCGCCATGTATGTCTCGGTAAAAAAAACGAGGAAAGCAGCGATGCTCACACGGATGGAATCGCGCGCGCCACAATGTCCATCCTGAATCCATGGCCGCCTTGTGACGTGGACATTCGGCAATCAGACGTCACTGATTTCGTGCGCTCCATTCAGCATGACAAGTCGAAAGACGGCGCGCTTCCTCCTTTGCGCGCGCGAGATCGAGCCACAATCCTTGGGTCACGCTATAGTAGCACAAGTAGCGGAGTCTGGAGTTCCCAACAGGTGTGCATGAGTCGCGTATAATAGTCATTTTCATTTGTTCTTGGTTTTGTTTTGTTATAGATTTTCGTAACGCGAAAGCATTATATGCCCCATTACGCGAAAATCCGCCGTTGTAGTCGGCGACCTGACCGAATGACGGCAACAAAAATGGACGACAGCATAGAATAAAACCACATAAAAGGAATACTCGAATTTCTTAGGGAGGCCTATAAACAAAGTAAATTAATGCCTTTGAAGAGAATGTTAGGTAAACGTCGGTTTGGGTGGGAATCGAACACGGGGTACGAGACAGGCACGCTTGCCCGACGATATAGCGTTTTTTTTTTCTTTATTTCAAGCTTGACTACAAGTCTCAAAAGAGTTTGTGATCATAGATCACACTCGTTTTGTATAGGCTAAAGTATCAAGCACTGACACTACAGCTTCATCACAGTCATTCATCTTGTACCCGTCACGCTCCTTCACATCCATTTCCACAAAATATTTATACACAGACCGGCCTTTAGCATCACAATGTCTATATGCCAACAGACTCCGACAGACTGCGTGCAGTCCAAGTAAAAAGATAAAATCCATCTGTTCAAAATCGCGTTTAGGTGGTAAATAACGAATGTCATGTTTGGATTGAGGTGTGGGTCTATCTTTAAGGGTACTTGTAATATATCCCCCCAAGAATATGGCGTTATTATAACCAATGAAAACATGTTCGATCGCTTCAGCTTTGTTGCACAGAAAGCCTATGCTTGCCCATGGCACATAAATCCCTCTTTCCTCTAACCACGTTTTAACAAGTAAGGTTCCCGTGTGAAGCTTGAAGAAAGAAGTCTTAACGTTTGCCAGTATCCACATATCCGGTATCCACTCGGTATCCACCCTTTTAAGTACGGCTTGCCCAGGCACTTCTTGAAACATTAACCGATACAGTGGAACAGGGAACACACTCTCAATGAGATCCTTCATTAGACGCTTTCTTTTTACACTGACGAAGTACTCAAGGGGAAATATTGCTCTAAGGAAACGATAGGACGTTACAACTTCACGCAAGAACCTTGAAATTGTGTAATAAGGGCCAATGGCTGAAGAAACAACAAAATGGGGCAGAGAAACTGTTAACATGGTTGAAAAAAAACAACACAGAAACGGGTCTCTTTCGTCGCCTATCAATATCAAACGTGATGCAACTTGCTGAAGGAACAAGTGTCACACCGACAGACCACCTTTCTTTACTCGACGAAACAAATTTGTCCTTGATGTTTGCTCCCACGTAGAACACCAGGTAAACGTGGCAAAGATTCGGTGAAATTGTTGAATGTGCTTACGTGTTCAATACAGTGCCTGCAGAAGATACATAATTTTCGCAGCGAGAAAAACGTTACAAATAGTGGCACGTGCAAAAATTGACAATTCACAGCCACCCCATGCTTCGGCCATAGCACGCATTTCATCCGTTTTTTTTTTTTTTTGAGCCAGAGAGACTCGTTCTCACAATACCCATCCAAAGGTACCCCCAGGTAAGTACTAGGTGTCGTGAGCCACCGGATATCTTCAATAACATCGCACGTGGCATTCCAATGTCCATGGCAGAGACCAACACTTTTACTGATTGATTTCACTGCCGTTTTTCTCGCAAAACACTTCAGTAATTCATAATAATGAGCTAACACTCTCCCTATCTGCAGCTAATAGGGCAACGTCATCGGCATAAGTTAGACACGTACTTCACAGGTTTGTATCTCAAACCCCCTGATTTCTGTACTATTAACTATTTTGCTACAGAGCGGCTCCAAAAATAAAGCAAAATGTAAAGGACTTAACAGGACAGTACTTGTACGCGTTGTGAAAGTTCACCATTAACAATTAAATTGGTACATAAGCTTTGATATGCCATTCTGATGCCTTTACACATGACGGAACCAAGTCCAACATAACTAATTAATAAAAAGAGAACACTATGTGATACCATGTCAAAAGCCTTAGCTATATCTATTTGCAGCATCGCTACCTTGAGGAGAGCGTTATCGCAATATTCTAAAATGCTTCTAGCTGTATCAATAGTTGGAAATATTTTTCTACCCCTGATGCCGCATGTCTGATGCGGCCCAACTAACTTCCGTGTAACTCGATCCTACAACTTTGCTGCAAGAATTTTCATGAAAACCTTGTACTCAACATTTTTCAACGTAATTGGCCTGTATCACGTTACTTTACGTAATATATTTCTATCTTTGCCTTTTGGGATTAGTACTGTGTGTGCACAATTGAACGATGGAGGTAAAGCCCACCGCACGAGGGCCTCTGAAGATACTTCATGCAATGCTGTTGCCATATCCGTCTTGAACGCTTGAGCTGCTCGCACAGCTCATCAAGAAGAGCACAGCATTCCGATTCCGCTTTCGAGGACTGACGCTGCAAGGCAGCTTCGACACCTGGCACGTAGCCTCACAGTGACCGAGTGGAACTCGCAAAACTTACGACTTACACGACTACATCGACTAAACCCCTCCCTGCAGCTCCGACCTCCACCCGGACTCCTCGACGTTAAGCTACGCTTCTCTGTCGCCTTTGGTTAGGAGTGGCCTTCACAAAGGCATACTCTACATTAATTGGGGTGACTGACAGTGCAGCATGCGAGGTCTGTGGCACCGAAGAAAACATCGACCACCTGCTGTGCCACTGTCCAAGATATGCCCTAGAGAGACAAGAACTTGCCAAAGCTTTCCAAAAACTGGACAATCGGCCGCTTTCTGTGCAGGTGCTGCTGGAACACCGCCCCCATCGCCCGTCGGCCCATAAAGCGGTGAAGGCACTTTTGTGTTTCTTAAGGACGACGGGTTTGTGCGACCACCTGTGACTATTAAGGCAATTTCTGTAAAACCGCACGCGTCAGCGAACTTGCCACAATTTCACAATTTCATTCTTTCCTTCCCTCCTCTCTCTCCCTGTGATCTTTGCTTTCCGCTTTCCCATTCCCCCGGTGTAGGGTAGCCAACCGGACGTTATTCTGGTTAACCTCCCTGCCTTCTTCTTTTCTCTTTCCTCCTTCCTTCCCTTGTAAAATGCCGCGGTAATCCCATCCGGACCAGGATATTTGCCCGAGCTTAGTTCCTCAATAGCCCTAAATCACTCCCACACTAATATTCATTTCTAATAAATTCGTTTCCTCTTTGCCTAGCGTCGGCATTTCTGCCAAAAAGTCATCCTCGTAGCCCGGCACCTTTGGTTCACGACAAGCAAACAATTCTCTATAGTAACTTTCAAATGCCGTCATCATAACTTCCTGTTCTTTGGATATATTACCATTATTCTATTTCCATTATTTTATTTCCTCGAGCGTACGCCTTTTCATCTGACAAAGCTCGCTTTGTTGGTACTTGCCCCGCGAGATATTTTTCAGCTCGTGCCCGTGTAATTGCACCTGTGTATTTATCCTCCTCTAAGCTTTCTAGTTTTCTTTTAATGACTTGCAGTTCTTGCGTCACCAAACCCGGATTAGCTGTTTCGATTCACACCAAGTCTTCCAGCTCCTGCCGCAGACCCTGTTCCTGTTTTTGAGCTTGATACTTCATATGCCCACCTCTTTCTATTGCGTTCAATTTTACCCTTTGTTTAGATAACTCCAATTTCCCTGCGGCACTGCGTTGTGTGCCATTAAAGAAAGTTTTCTTTTTTGTTTTATCTATGAACACTTCATCCTTGATTAGCTTGGCGTTCCTTTCCCATTCAAGTTTCCTTTTTTTATTTTTGGCCAATCTCAAACGTTACTAAACAACCATCACTGAAAGAAATAGCATCAACATCGTAGTTCTCACACGAAGGCGCAATCTCCGAACACACATACGATCGATCTAGTCGTGCATGACTGGTGCCTTGAAAGTGTGGGAAGTGCTGGCGACTTCCACCTCTTGCGAACTAAGGCACATCATTTAAAGAAAAATTGCTCACGCATTGTTTAAGATACGCAACACTTCCATCATTTGTACTACAGGGTGTCGACCACGAAGACATTTACAAATTCCCTGAGTTTTCCAGGTCTTCCCCGAGTGCCTTTGCAAAATTTCTTGCACAACTGACGCACAACTATGTTTTATGACAAGACGGGCTGAAACCACGTCGCCCGATACTGTCACTCTCTAGTAAGCATATGAAAAAAACAAAAGAAACTACTTAATTCAGTTTGTATACAAAGGAGTAGTGTTTATGTTATTCAAAAATAGAATGGAAAGGAGGGGTTAGTAAAATGCACAACTAATAAAATGTCTTCGAAAAAAAATTGCAAATCGAGTCGGACATCCTCAAATACGAATAAAAAGGAGATGCATGCAGAAGCAAATATTTTCGAATATGAGCTATTTCTATCAACTGATAGCAAGCAAGTGGCATGAGGCACTTGCTTGCTATCACAAGGACGACACAAGGACGAGCGCAAGGACGAGCGCTCGTCCTTGTGTCTCTGCTCTTCTTTGTCCCTGTTTGTTTGCGCACAAAAACTTTAAGATGAATCTGTTCCAACTAGGCCGACTCGCAGTTATGCTTAAAGGGACACTAAAGCGAAACAATAAATCAGTTTAGACTAACGAAGCATTGCTTGAGAACCCTGCAGGCAGTCATGTTTAAAAAAATGTTTGATTATTAGATGATAAAATGAAGGTCCAAGTATCAGTATTTGAATTTCGCACCGAAACCCTAGCGCTGGTACGTCAGCGTGACGTCAGGGATTCCAAAGTATGTTTTGGCATTTGGGCCACGTTGGCGGAATAAAGGTTCGCGAAACTTGCCATCTTTAATATTTCGTTCCTTTAGAACACAATGTGGTCAATCTGTACCGATATATATAATTAGAAGACTCTAGAAGATGCCATCGAAATCCAAGACGTCACAGCCCCCAGGGGCGGGAACTTAAGTAGGCGTCGCCACCCGTATTACGTTCTTGCGCTTTTTCTGGCTTACCAAATGTCTTATCGTTGTAAGAGTGGTGTTTTTGGTGTTGTAGAACGGTAATTTACAGATGCGGAAGAAATCACTTTTTCCTTTAGTGCCCCTTTAAGGAATACATAGAGCGAGAGAGAGAGAGAGAGAGAAAACAAGGATAGGAAAGGCAGGGAGGTCAACCAGAACAGCATACGGTTTGCTACCCTACACAGGGGGAGGAGGAAAGGGGAATAGAAAGAGGAAGAAAGGGAGAGAGTAAGCACTGAGTACATGTGGGAGTGACATCATACACAAGGACACTATAAACGGTCTCTTAAGCTGGTGCACTTCAAGTACTGCACTAGTGCACGAATCGCTTTTCGAGCCAGTGACGGGTGTGGCCACGGTCCGAGTATCTTTGACTCGGTGAACGGTCTCGAGTTCAGTCGGCGTAATGTTGCCCGCAGAGAGAGGCGTTGGACATCGTAGCGAGGGCAGGTACACAATAGGTGCTCGATGGTCTCTTCGCACCCACAGGAGTCGCACATCGGGCTCTCGGCCATTCCAATACGGTAGGAGTATGCGTTCGTGAACGCCACTCCCAGCCACAAGCGACACAACAAGGTTGTTTCGCCGCGGGAAAAGGCTAGATGGCAGTTGTAGCCGTAGCGTGGGGTCCAGCTTATATAATCGGCAGTTGAAGGCACCTGAACTCCAGAGATCTTGCGACTTTTTGCGTGCATGTAGGCGAAGTTCCTTGGCAGCGTCCGACCTCGCCAAAGGTATTGAACGCATCTGGATATCTTCGTGGGCAGACCGGGCAGCCTTGTCTGTTAGGTAGTTGCCGACAATGCCACAGTGAGCAGGAATCCATTGAAATGTAATGGTGTGCCCTCTTTCCCGAGCATGGTGGTGCACTTCCCTGATGTCAGATATCATCTGCTCGTATGTTCCGTGACGTAATGCAGACTTTATGCTGTGAAGGGCTGCCTTAGAGTCACAAAATACGACCCATTTCTCGGTTGGCTCTTCGGTGACGTACATCATAGCGGCATGGAGAGCTGCAAGTTCTGCCGATGTCGATGTAGTCGTGTGCGACAATTTGAATTTAACTGTAAGCTTCTTGGCTGGAACGACGAATGCGGCAGTTGAGCTGGCACGTGAGGTCGAACCATCGGTATATATATGTATGCGGTCATGATACGTCTGGTGTAGTAATAGGAGCGTAAGTTGCTTCAGAGCCAGCGATGGATGATTGGACTTTTTTGTAATTCCAAGAATATCAAAATTCACTTGAGGCTGTCGTAGGCACCACAGGGGAGATGAAGGCTTTGTCGCCGGTGTAAAAGATGACGGTATGCACTCTTTATGAGCGCTAATCACTCGTGAAAAGGTCGCTTGAGGTCTTTCGGCTGGTAGCTCCGGAGGCCAAATGATGGTCGGGGATCCTTGACAGATGGCGAATGTGCGCTCTGAGAGAGTCGACAGCTACGTGTGTCTGGATCATATGGTCCCCAGCGATGGCAATTGTTGCTGCTGTTGACGTGCACCGAGGCACCCCTAAACACGTGCGTAGGGCTTGACCTTGTATGCTCTCCAAGGCGCGAAAGTTCGTCTTGCATGCATTTGACAACACTGGTAGACTGTAACGTAGGAGTCCGAGAAACAGTACCCTGCAGAGCTGCATCATAGAACGGACTGGTGTACCCCAGTTTTTGCCGCAGAGAAATTTAAAGACCTGAGCAATGGCAACCAATTTCTTCTTTAGATAGACGCAGTGAGGGCTCCACGAGAGGTTGCGGTCAATGATTACAACCAGAAAGCAATGTGTCTTAGAATAGGATACCGCTTCGCCATTGATTGAAACAGAATACAATGACATTTGTTTGCGCGTAAAGCCAAGCAATGCGCACTTTTCAGTAGACACGCTGAGGCCTTGTTCTCGTAGATAAGACGCCGTCATGGTTGCCGCCCGCTGAAGCCTGGCTCGTACCTGAGGGCGAGTCACCGCAGAAGCCCAGATTCAAATGTCGTCGGCGTATATTGAGACGTGAACTGACCGCGGTAGGTACTCCGCTAGTCCTACCAAGACGAGGTTGAACAGAATGGGGCTCAACACTCCACACTGCGGCACACCACGCCTGATGTAATGTTCCGAAGTTGGGCCATCTTCAGTCTGTAAGAAAAAGCACCTCTCAGTTAAATAGTCCCGAATCCATTGATACATCCGGCCACCAACTCCAACAGCCTCAAGTGAGTTCAGTATGGCCTAATGGGCGACGTTGTCGTATACTCCTTTAATATCTAGAAAAAGTGCCACTGATAGGCGCTTGAGGCTTTTTTGATTTTGGACTCAGGTTACGATGTCAATGACGTTGTCGATGCACGAGCGACCTCGACGAAAGCCTGTCATGGCGTCCGGATAGATGTTGAATCGCTCTAGATACCATTCCAAGCGAGCAAGAATCATTCTTTCCATCACTTTACCGACGCAGCTCGAAAGCGCAATCGGACGATATGATGAGATCTCAAGCGGATACTTTCCAGGTTTCAGAATGGGGATCAAGCGGCTCGATTTCCATTGTTTAGGAACGGCGCCATTCTGCCAAGACTCATTGTAGTAGTTGAGCAGCTCATCACGTGCGTCATGTCCAATGTGGCATAGGGCAGCATACGTGATGCCATCAGGTCCTGGTGACGAAGAACGCCTGCAGGTCGCCAACGCAGCATCGAGCTCTTCGAGTGAAAATAGCACGTTCATTTCTAGTACACGTGCCTCAGGGATGTCATTCAATGCTGCGTCAGTAATGATGGCCACGGACCCAGCAACCCGTGCACAGAACTCTTCAGCCACTTGAAGTTCCGAGCGGAGTTGGTAGAGTGCCAGAGCAGCGAAGGGCTTCCTTTGATGCGGAGATGAGCGAAGACCCCTAACCGTTCTCCATATGTGCGAGAGCGATTTTCGGGGATCAAGCGACTGACAGAAACTTTTCCATCGCTTATCTTCCAGTTTTCAATGCGACGCTGGCCTTTCTTTTGTATGCGTAGTGAAGCCCTCAGATCCAAGACGGACTTCGTGCGCCGATACCTCCTCTCCGCCTGTCGGCGTGCCACACGCAGCCTCTCCAGTTCCATGTCCAAGTCTGTTCGCCTTGCTGACCTTGTAAGCGAGCAAATGGATGTTTTCAATGCATCTGCGATTGCTTCTTGGATAGTGTGTAAAAGGCCTTCCCGACATGTGTTATCCATATCCTTCTTAAACTTTGACCATTCAACTGCACGCAAGACAGTAGAGGAGCGTTGCTGTAAACCATTGGACGCTCGAGGCAAAGCGCCGTGACACCAAAGTTAAGTCCAAGCAGCTACTATAGGTCGTGCCTCGCAGAAATGTAGGGCTGCTGTCATTCACACAGCACAAATCATGGTCGGCGGCAAAGGAGGCAAGACTCCTGCCTTTGGAGTCAATTTCAGTGCTTCCCCATAGCTGGTGATGCGCGTTAAAGTCACCTGTGATAACCCAGGGGCTATTGTTCATTAGTAATATTTTCTTAAGTCGCTCGCCGTCAAAGTGACCCGCTTGGGATAGGTAGGCTCCAATTAGCGTAAATGACACATTCTTCTTTTGGACATTTAGGCAGACATATTGGTTGTCGTCATGAGGCTCTACCGCGTTAGCGACATATGTTAAGTCTGTGCGGATGTAGATGATCACTTTCGTGCTCGCACCGCATGTGAACGAGACGAAAGATTCATAATCGGACAGTCTGAGTGGAGTTGATGTATTTGGTTCACAAATGACCAGTATGGAGAAGCGATTTGTAAAACTGAATTGCCGAAAGTCTGATATACGGGTCCTTAGACCCCTGGCATTCCACTGAAAGATCGACGCACTTTTAAGTTCATGCGGGAAGGGACTATTGGTCGAGCCATGATGCCTAAACGATGCTAGCAAGCACTGGATTTAGTGCATCCAGTATTTGCAGAGCGCTTCCAGCTGCTGGTGTTTGCAGCTTGTTCAGTATAATGCGCATTGTATTAGTGAATGCAGCACATCAGCCACCTGCCTGTCTTGGTCGCACAAATCGCCGACAGTAGACGTCGGGGGTTGTCCAGCGAAAGTTTGCTGTGATTCTGTTGGTGAATGTTGTCGTTTCGGTAGAGACGGCCAAGATTCGGCACATGCGGTCTTCTCAGTGGACTTGCTTTTCGCGGTCCTTTCCACATTGTCTGGCCTGGGCAGTGGAGGAGGAGGTGGTGTTGTAGGAAGTGGCATGCGCCTTCCTTGAGGAGCGCCGGCGACGTGAACGTCGCTTCCTGATTTTATCGGCGGCTTCGCGATTAGATAAATGATCTCTCGCCATCTCTTTCAAGATGGCCATTTCCTTCTTTATATGTGGGCATTTCTTCGATGCCTTCATTACAGTCGCGCCACATTTATCTGCAGCGTGGGGCTCTCCGCAGCGGGGGCATGCTGCCTGATTTTCGCAGACGCTGCTCACGTGTCCCAGTTTCATGCATTTGCGGCACTGAAGAGGTTTTGCAATGAAAGGCCGCACTGCATGTCTGAAGTGTCCCACCTTAACATGCGACGGTACACATTTACCCTTGAATGCTATTTTCACGCAGCGTGAACTGACTAGCCGCGTAACATCAACGATGACCTCATCATTGGCTGGCTTGATAAGAATCGGCAAATAGCTATTAAGGATGGCGACGTTTACGTCGTAGATAACGCCAGTGACTACGTCAGATCCCAGAGGGATGTAAGAGCGCACCTGAATGCCGTCGAGGTTCGTTACGCTGCGTAGAGTGGTCAAGGCAGCCGCATGCTGGACATCAACCGCCAGTAGATTTTTTCGGGTGTTCACCCGAATGTCCGATATTTCATTTGGCACCAGGGCTTCCAGTGTCATCGACACAGATTGCCTGTTAAGTAGCTTCATGTTGAAATTGGGAAGCAGGGGCACAAATATGATGGTACTAGGCGTCCGGCCTCTGCGTCTGTCTCACTGTTTGCGTGCTTCACGATGAGGACGTCCTGGTGTTCCTTCTCTTCGCTCTGCGGCTCTGCACAAGCTGGAAGTCGTCATCGGAAGTGTCCTCACTGCTGAGAGAGTAGACATGTGTGTCCTCGCTGTCGGTGTCGCTCTGCTGACCGATCCGCTTCCTGGAGGCGGCCGCCGCTGACGCCGCCGTCGCCGGCAGACGTGCAGGGTCGTCCACTTCCATCACCACCGAGCAGGGAGTGAGGACCAGCGGATGAACTTAGGTTTTCACAGAAATAAAGCAGAGCTAGATGATGATGATGATTATGATGATGAAGCCTCAATCAATGGCACAAACACACTATGCGGGATAGGCCACGAATCGGGTGGTAATATGATTGAATAAATAAAGGAATTTGGTTAATAAATAACTAACAAAAAGTTAAATAAGTATATAATCTAAGATGAAAAATAAACTGTGAATACATGAGTAAAACTACTGATCAATACTATAGTAAGCCTTGCGTTGACAGGAATACTAAAAAAGAAAAAAAAGAAAAAGAGAGAGAGACACTTCGGTCGTCGTCTCAGGAATACATACTGTGTCCCATGGCAATAGCCCCTTCCCACTTTTGTTATGCTTCACTGTAATACGTTTGCGTATGCTTCACCACGTAACATTTCTGTAAAGAGGCGAAGCTGACTTTCGGGAACCGGCATTATGTAACGCATTGTGCTTTCCAAGCTTCTAAGCCAATCGCGAGGACCACAAAGGCGTAGTCAGTGCCTTTGCTGACAGCAGCGAACTCTTTCAATAAAAAAATTACCGACGATTACGTTACTTCCTAATGCGAAATTTGAGCGCAGCAAATAAGCTGTTTCACCTTTTCGATAGATTGAGGCAAAGAAATCGAGCAACACATGTATGCGCTATCACAGAATTTTTTTTTTATATTTCCCGTACTCCTGGATCATCTCGACGGCGGCGACGGTAAGCTTCTGCTTCGGCGGCACGCACCTCTGGATTCTGACGGCGCCGGCGCTGGGCCTCTGCTCTGGCAGCTCGTTTAGCAGCAGCAGCAGCAGCAGCAGACGGAGGACTTCCATCGGTCGTCTCGCTCATGGCTCAGAAAGAACTGGCAGATAATTTCGCAGTGGCGAACGGCAGCGGCAATTTCGGCTCGGGCGGTGCACATATACAGATCCGCCGCCACCGATCTGGCTCTCTGATTGCCACCGCACAGGGCGAACGGCAGCGGCAATTTCGGCTCGGGCGGTGCACATATACAGATCCGCCGCCACCGATCTGGCTCTCTGATTGCCACCGCACAGGAGTTGCATTGGAGGAGGAGCGAAGAAAGGAATTAAGTTCGAGCCGGCGCTTTGACAACCGGAGACTCGCAGGAAGAGGGGGGAGGGGGGCGGCGTGTACACCCAGCGGCAAACGATGGGGGCAGAAGCGCGCGCAGCAAGCGGACAACACGATAAAGGGAGGAGGGAAGAGATAGCAGCGACTGACTGATGCCGCTGACGCCGATAGTGAGTCAACCCCAGCTGCGGAGTTGGTTTCAGGGACAACGCCGCCGATGCCGACACAAACAATATGATACCCTCGCTTCCGCAGCGCTAAGAACCAGGTCTAGCCGTGGGAAGGTGGTCACGTATTCGTCGACGTGCCGGGGCCTACGTGAAATAACCGGCGCGTCGGCAACTGAAGAGCACCCTATCCGCCACACAAGAACAGGGGGGGGGGGACCCTTTCCTCCTCTTTCTGCATGGCGGCGACGGTGTTCTATGCAGTCACGTTATCTTGACTCTCTAGCGGCGTCAGCGGCATCCAGCGGTATCAGTCGGTCGCTGCTAGCGCTGGGGGGATGAAAGGGGGGCGGAGCTGGTTACGAGGCCGACGACGACGCGAAACCCAGGAACGGACGCCAAAGAGCTGCGCTCTAAAAACAAGACACCCAACGGCAAGAAGCTTAATAGCGAACGTCGAAGCAGCTAGGTCTAGCGTTGCCGCAGTGGTGGCTACGGCTGCCAGCGGATCTGCATGCGATAGCGCCGGTTCGAGGCAGCGAGGTAATGAAAACGACAGCGGTGGTGGCTTTGATTAATGCCGTTTCGGACTTGCGGTCACGGCAAAAAGTTCGAAAAATTGGGTGCCTAAGGGTTCTTGAGTCCGAAATTTTAGACGTTCTGATACATTGACTCCATGGGGTACGTGGTGGTTCCGCGAAGCCGTCCCAATTATCGAGAATCAGGAAAGTCAGTCGTTGGCTCTACACTGGAAACTCCTCCAGCCGACGACAGGGCATCAAAGACGATTCATAACGATTCCTTTTTGTTACTCGAGCCAGCATTACCGCGACTTTCGACCCTTTCAACAACATTACCGCTAATTTTTCTTGATAGAGGCAAAAATTCCCTGATTTTTCCCTGAGTTTTTCCATACTACTCAATATCCCTGAGAATTGCCGGTTTTCCCGGTTTTCCCGGTTGATAGACACCCTGATACTAGCAGTGGTTGAACGGTCTTCCTGATTAAGGACACTTCCTGATTAATTGTAGTCACCCAACACAATCAAACACCCTCTCACAATCATCTTTCATGCGGCTTTGTAGGTGCGTAGACACAAATAAACCTAAATTTCACTTCCCCGTAAGAAAGATCGCACAAAACAAAACGTCCTTGCAAGCAACTTGTAACCGTTTCAACGACAATGCCAATTGAATTTGTGACAAACAACATACACCCGGCTGATGTTCCCACTGCATGGCTCAAGCATACATTGTACCTTAAAGAAAATTTTGCTCCCAAGCCTTCGGTCGCCTCCTCTCTACTAACCTTAGTCTCCTGGACCGCAAGAAGATCTAGGTCTCTTTCTTGCATTATGCGTTTGACCTGATATTGCTTGCGACTAGCCCCTAGACACCGTACATTGAGCGTACCGACGCGCAATGGTGCAGGTATACTAATCATGGTGATTGTAAGCGCGAACCACCAGTACAACGCTTACCGTGGCTCTACCCTGCAGTGGGAATACCTGGGTGTTACTTGTCGCGTCCCTGACCCCGAACCGGCGACGATGACGCCGACCTGACTTCGGGGACATATTATGCGAAGCATATTAACGTAGGTTTCGGGCCTTCGCGCGACGCCCGGCGGTGGCCACCATTGACCCTGAAGTGGGTTCACGTGACATGACGTCACGTGATGACGTCACACAGGCTGCAGATGGGGCCTCATATCGCGCCGTCGGTCGCCTCCCGGCGGTGGCCACCATTGACCTTCAAGTGACCTTCAAGTAGGTCACGTGACATGACGTCACGTGATGACGTCACACCGGCTGCAGATGGGGCCTCATATCGCGCCGTCGGTCGCCTCCCGGCGGTGGCCACCATTGACCCTGAAGTGAGATCACATGATGTGACGTCACGTGATGACGTCACACCGGCTGCAGATGGGGCCTCATATCGCGCCGTCGGACGTCGCCCGGCGGAGGCCTCCACGCTTCGGTTCGCGCCGTCGCGCGCGACGCTGCGGCGGCGCCACCATCGCTGCATCACGTGATATGTGACGTCACGCCAGGGATGAAGCGGCGCGCGCCCGCCGTCGCGTCAGTCTCTGTGCCCGCAACCGCGCCAGCGTCTTTGCGCCGGGCGTGTATGCGGTCAAGATGCCTCCAAACGCTAAGGATACGTTAAGGTTAAGCCCAGTGGATGCTTTGCATCCACTGGGCTTAACCTTGATAAGCCTCCAATTTTTTTTTTACCCTTTGCGCCAGCAACGCGATGCCACTGACGCTCCAGGCGTTTAACCTTGCGTTCGGTGCTGTTCTCAATCAACTTCGGAATGCCTGTTCTGGGACGCTTCCCGCGTGCCGCGGTCGCCCCCGTTTCGTTTGCTTTATCTTCAGCTGTAGTGATCTCGGTGCTGTCGCTCATGCCTTCCTCTTCCCTTCCTTTTAGCTTAAGGGCAGTTGCTCCTGCGTGCAGCCTATTTCGGCACGTTCCTCAGTTGCCTTCGTCAAAAGACATGTTTTTTGCCGCAATTGACCACTCACAAAAGGAAGACACGCCTTCGTCAAGTCCCGGCTGTCAGGATTGACTAAATGTGTACCTAGTGCGTGCGTCATTGCCCACGTCACGTCGCAGCCATCTGTCTGACTGAACATGTGACCTGGAGGGCGCGTCGTTGGGCACGTGACGGCGCAGCGATAGGAGGTGGTGCCATGTCATGAGTGTATAAAATGAGTGAATAAAATAACAAGCATTAATGTCCAATTGAATGCAGCTGAGCGGTTCTTAGAGTTAGGACTTCTCGCGGGCAAGCGAGAGCGTTGAGACGCTTGGTAGGTTTTCATTTGGCCTTACCGAGGCGCAGTTAAAACGAAGGCAAGAGCGTGCTCGGACACGGAACACGCAGAAAAAAAAAACTTTTGACCAAAGCGACTATAATGCTTTCGCATTTTTTCACGTTAGAAGTCTTCCTTTTTTTCCTTTCTTTCTCTATTTCTTTCTTTCTGTACATGAACAGAAAGAGGAGCTAAAGCAAAAGGCTTAGTAGCCTGACAAAGGCCTTTGCTCCAAGTCAGCATGCACACCATGCACACGCATGCACACGCATGCAGCATGCACACGCAGGTCAACATGCACACCATGAAGAAAGAAAGAAACACACACGCGAACATACTTGAACACAGGAGAAAAAAAAATAGTTCAAGAAGAACAAACATTTTTGGAAGCTTGTACTTCTTTTGTAGACGTGAAAATGATGAAATGTACACAATGTAGAGACCTTAATTACAGATACACATACTTCTACAATACAACACTTGTACTGTCAAACCATTCATGGCAAGTCATAGTTGGTCAACACATGTACTTTGAACAAAAACAACAATATACATGAAGCACGCAGGATAACAAAGAAGTTATATGAAAGTAAGGTGTCACGTAATGCTTTCGTTTTAGGCATTTCGAAGGAAAACGTAAGGGCGTTTAAAAAAGATTCAAGAAATTTCAATTTTATTTTCTGTCAGAGCCATTGGAAACCTTCTTTTTGAGGATGTGCTACCTATGTCTAAGATGCTGACGATTTTATTTAGCAAAGTAGGCACCTGATATGTAGTGTGTAGCCATCCATAAAAAGCTCGTATCTTTGGTGTCGTTCTAACATGGGTGCGGAAAGGATACGGAGAACACTGAAAACCTTGCGAAAAAGTATACTGCATTTTATATACTGGAACAATTTGAAATAGTATACTTGATTGGCTTTTAACGTATGATGCTCTAGAAAAAGCGGTTTTGCCCGCAGCTCAGATAACGGGCCATAATAGCTTTCAAAAATTCTCAGCACCTTTTTTTTTTTTTTGCAGAATAACGAGTTTAGTATAATTGGTCAACGTTGTTGTTCCCCACACAAGCGCACCATAAGAAGGTCGAGAGTAGAATAGAGTATAGTAGAGTTTCTTTTTGAGCCACAGTAGTATTAATCAATTTAATTTATACATGCATCCAATTACTTTACCTAACTCAGCCTTTAGCTTTGTTTTGTGTTCGTTCCAAGATAGGTCTTCCGGAAACTATACTCCCAGGAATTTTTGAGACGTAACCTGGTGTAACATATGTTCTTGGTAGGAATCGCTCATGCTGAAATTTCGTGGCTTGTTCACAAGAGAAAATATCGTTTACTTTGTCTCATTGGCGTTCAAGCATAGCTTGTTAAGTTTTAACCAGGAACACAACTGATTGAGAAATTGAGTCACATTTCTTTCAAGATCGGCTAGCGAAGCACCTGCAAAAGAGATATTTGTGTCGTCTGCGTACATTACTGGTTCGGGCCAATCTGGAATGCGGCATAGGTCATTTACGCATATCATAAATAGGAAGGGACCCAATATGGAGCCCTGAGACACTCCTTTCTTCATTTTAACGTACACTGATGACTTGTCATTGATTACTACGCATTGGTAGCGACTGGTTAAGTAGCTTTTCAACAAGTCACGTGCAATGCCTCGTATACCACATGTGCTCAGTTTACCTTAAAGGTCGTCATGACAAACGGTTCTAAACAGTTTGCGTACAGGTGAATAACGAGCCCAACTGTGTATAATTTTTCTTAAGGTTATTTTTCAAAGCTGTATTTTAAGTAATGCTAGCTCGGCAGATTTTTTTTTTTTTTTTGAGAGCCAAATTGGACATGATTTATAACATCATACTTATCAAAAAAAAAAATTCTGCGGCCGGACCTTTACTGCGCTTTCATATACTTTTGACAAAACAGGCAGAACTGATATTGGACGGTAATTGGACATTTGTTTTGGGTTGCCTCCTTTGAAGATAGGACATACTCGAGCAATTTTGAAGTTATCTGGAAAAATGGCCGTAGTAAAGGGTAGGTTGATAATACGGGCAAGAGGAGCTGATATTACGTCGGCTACGTACCTTATCGGCGCTGGTTTTACCCCGTCATACAAAGCAGCACAATGGTTTTTTATTTTGTTAACAATTTCTTCAGTTTCATGACATGCGATAGGGTTTAGTAGAATGGTGTAGGGAATGCTGTAATTATTTAATAACAGATGGATGAGGTTCTCTCCATCACGGACATAATTGGAATCACGGCTAGTCCCAAAATAATTGTTCATTGCCGTTGCTGCACTGTAGCCACTCAGGACACCCGTTTCTGTCTCTATAGTAGTTATACCGTTGTGCGTTTTCTCGCCCAACAATCCCCTAACCTCGTCCCCGATATTCCTTGGGTCGTTGCTTATTCTTCCGAAAACAACTTCGTAATAATTCATTTTGGCGTATTTTAACTCGCGACTAAGCTCGTTTCTAAACTTCTGGAACTCGATTAATATATCGATGTCACGTGACTTTATAAATGCTTAGAACGTGCGATTGTTTTTCGGTATTTCTTATATAAAGCATTTGTAATCCATGGCTTCTTTACCTTGTTACTTAAAAATTTTTTAGCGCCTCCGGGGAAGCGAGATCATAACACTTTTTTATTATTTTTAAATTTGCGATCAACAGGCCATATGCCAAGCTGGGGTCAACTTCCTCAAATATGCATTCCCAGTTTTCCTCAATAACTCAGCGACGAAATAGTTCCAAAGAGCACGCGTTGATTTTACGAAATAACACATTTTCTTTTTTTTATTTTTAGTGACTGTGGGACGAAGGAAAAGCGTAGAACGTGGGCAGGTGATCGCTTATCTCTAGTGAAGGTAACCTAGCAACGCACGATGGCGAGCACGTGTTCGTAATACAGATATCGAGCAAAGTTGCTGTTTCAACCATAAGGCGTGTTGCTCCCGTGATAACGTTTTCACAAGCGAAATAACTCATGAGCTCCGTTAGCTGTCTGGCCGGGGCGTCCAACGTAAGCATGTCTATGCTGACGTCACGCATTACCACGAAAGGTAATCCGCGTGCAAGGAATGGCTTTGTGATTAGAGGCACGACTTATTTCTACACCGATATGTCGATACACTGATCTTATGACCTGTAGTCTGTAGTATAATGTTTGCATTCTTCGTTTTCTGGAACCCTTTCAGTCGATAGACACTTCGTATAGAGAGCCGCCAGTTATCCCAGCATTATGTCTCCTCTATCTTTGATTAAATCGACTGTTATTCCATCCTCTCCTGCCGCTTTCCCCCGCTTCATGCCTTGCAAGGCCCTTCTGACCTCATCTCTAGTTATAGGAGGAGTTTCTGTATACTGTTCATTATTATTTCGAATAGAGTACTCCTGAGTCCTCTGGGTACTGTACACTGCAGGTCAGTAATGAATTCTTCCGCTGCTTGTATTATAGCTTCGATATTGCTGATGATATTACCTTGCTTATCTTTCAGTGCGTACATCTTGTTTTGTCCTATATGCCAAGTTTCCTTCTCACTGATTTCAGGCTGCGCTCATTTTTTACGGCTTCTTCAGTCTTTCTTACGTTATAATTGCTAATATCACTTATTTTCGCTTTGTTGATCAGTTTTGACAGTTCCGCGAATTGTATCTTATCTCTTGAGTTGGACATTTTCATTCTTTGTCGTTTCTTTATTAGGTCCTTTGTTACTTGGGAGAGCTTGCCTACTGGCTGCCTTGATGCCTTGCCTCCCACTTCAATTGCTGCCGATGAAGCCAGCCTCGTTACGGAGGAGGAGCAGGAGGAGACAAAGGGGAGGAAAGACGGAGGTTAGCCAGTGTAAGTACCGGCTCGCTACCCTGTGCTGGGGAAAGGGGTAAAGGGAATAAAAGGAGAAAGAAGAAGAGGGGAAAAAATGGAAACTAGAAAATTCACACAGTAACGCGATACTACGCGCTACAACATTCAAAGGCGGTCGCACAATTCGCATATCCTTAGAAACTTCAGCAAAGCACTTAAGGCCTTGAGTACCGAAGCCCGTTCGGACCAGTGTCCTAGAGCTTTTTCCTCTATAAAGGGGCGATTGTCCAGTCTTTCGAGCGTGGTCACGAGCACTTTTCTTGGCACATTGTAACGGGGACAGTCACAAAGGAGGTGCTCAATTGTCTCTTCGCAGCCGCAGGTGTCACAAGTAGGGCTGTCGGCCATTCCAATGCGGAATGAATAGGAGTTCGTGAATGCCACGCCGAGCCACAGGCGGCACAGAAGTGTTGCTTCCGCTCGTGGTAACCCTGGTGGTAGACGAAGTTGCAGACGTGGATCCAATCTGTGGAGACGTGCGTTTGTAAATTCACTGGTGTTCCACAGATTCTGCGTAAGCTCGCGGGCGAGGGAGCGAAGACTTCTGGCTGCATCTGTTCTTGACAGCGGTATGGGTATAATATGGGCACCATCATGGGCCGACCGGGCAGCGTCATCCGCACTGTCATTTTCAGAAATTCCGCAGTGACCCGGTATCCAATGGTAGATGATGTTGTGTCCCTTGTTGATTGCGTGATGGTAGAGTAGTCGGATGTCTGCGACTAGTTGCACATTTGGTCCGTGGTTGAAAGGGGACATCAGACACTGGAGAGCTGCCTTTGAGTCACATATGATGGACCATGAATGTGATGATTTGTGAACAATAAACTCCAGAGCAGCACGGATAGCTGCAAGTTCTGCAGCCGTCGATGATGTAATGTGAGATGTCTTGAACTTGAGGGTGATAGACTCTGCGGGAATCAACACTGCTCCAGCTGAACTATTAGAAGACATAGAACCGTCCGTGTAAACGTGGATGCGTCCTCTGTGCTTGTCATGTAGCACTGAAAGCACGGTTTGTTTGAGGGCGAAAGTTGACATCTCCGTTTTCTTTTTGATACCGGGAATAACAAGAAGAGCCTGGAGTAGATGGAGGCACCAAAGCGGTAGAGATGGTCGTGCTGCAGGCGCGAGGTTTGACGCTAAAGTTCCATGGTTGGCGGCAGTAATCTTGCTAAACGCTGAACGAGGTCGAGCGACAGGAAGGGAGGCGAGATGATGCGATGGAAGTCGGGCGAAGTGCCTGATATGCATCCCTAAAGTGTCGACTTGAAGATACGTATTGATGGGGTGGTCATGCGCGATGGCTAATGTTGCTGCCGTGGATGCACATCTGGGAAGAACAAGGCAAATTCGCAGAGCTTGGGCTTGTACAGACTGGAGGGCACGGAGGTTGGTCTTACCGGTCCCACCTAGTACAGGTAAGCTATAGCGCAGGAGACCGAGGAACAGTGCATTATAGAGTTGGAGCATCGCACTCACAGACGCAACCCATGACTTTCCCGCAAGAAATCTGAGCACGTGGGTTATCATGACTGATTTCCTTTTTAGGTAGGAGATATGAGGAATCCAGGAAAGGTCTCGATCTATTATCACTCCTAGAAAGCGGTGCGTCTTCTCGTAGGCAATTGGATGTCCATTAATTCTGATAACGTACGGTTTCATTGCTTTGCACGTGAAAGCGACTATAGAGCACTTCTCGGAGGACAGCTCCAGTCCTCACGCTCGAAGATAACCTGATGTTAGTGTGGCCGCTTTTTGAAGTCTGGCGCGCACCTAGGGACGCGTCGCTCCTGATGAACAAATGCATGTATCGTCTGCATAGATCGACACATGGACGGATTGCGGAAGGGTATGAACCAGGTCGATGAGCACGAGGTTAAATAGAGTGGGGCTCAAGACTCCGTCTTGTGGTACGCCACGGTAGGTGTTTTGTTGTGAGACGCACCATCCTCTGTTTGCACAAAGAATGACGGTTTCATTCATTACCTCTATGTCATCATCATCATCTCTCTGTTCTAAGGCTGCATATTTATTTGCAAGTACCAGCCTAAATTTGTCTGCTTTTACCCTTACTGCCTCTAAGTTAACCTGCTTTTTTTACTAGTTTTACTCTTTCTTTGTTCAAATTGAGGTGAGTCCTCGCCCTCACTAACCTATGATCACTGCACTTTACCCTACTTATCCCTTCTACTTCCTGCACTATGCTGGGATCGGCAGAAAGTATGAAATCAATCTTATTTCTTGTTTCACCATTAGGGCCTTTCCAGGTCCATTTTCTGTTGCTACGTTTCCTGGAAAAGCTGTTCATTATTCTCAGCTTATTCCTTTCTGCGAATTCTACTCGCATCTCTCATCTAGCATTTCTAGAATCGACACCGTAGTTGCCAATTGCCTGTTCACTCGCCTGCTTTTTCCCTACTTTTGCATTGAAGTCACCCATTACTACTGTATACCACGTTTGCGCTTTTATCATCACTAATTCAACATCTTCATAAAGGTGATCTACTTCCTCATCGTCGTGATTGGACGTTGAAGCGTAGGTTTGTACTACCTTTAATCTATACCTCCTATTGAGTTTGATTACGATTACTGCTACCTTATCGTTGATGCTGTAGAAGTCGTCAATGTTGCCCACTATGCCCTTATGGATTAGGAATCTTGCCCCGTATTGTTTCTTATCCGGGAGACCTCTATAGCAGATGACATTTCCGTTATACAGCAATGTGTAAGCCTCATCAGTTCTTATAATCTCACTAAGGCCGATAATATCCTAAACAATGTCTGATAGTTCTTCGAAGAGTCCTGCTAAGCCAGCCTCACTGGAAAGGGTTCGGGTGTTAAACGTTGCAAGGGTGAGATTACATCGGCGGCCTGTCCGGACCCAGAGATTCTTAGCACCCACTGCTGCTTTGCAAGTCTGACCGCCGCCTTGGTCAGCTGCTCCGCAGCCGCTGGGAAATGAGGGCCATTGATTAAATGAATATATCATTAGGGAGGTTGTGGCCGAATACTGCACCAAAGAGGCCAATTCCTGTTCTGGTGAGGGAGTGTGTGTTCAAGCGTTTTTTTTTTCAAATTTAAATTTATTTACCAGACAATATGCTGGAAGGTTCGCTGGGCTAAAAGCCGTAAGAACGGCTTGACGGGGACCAGGTGACCGTTACATGGCAGGCAGCGGCTACACAAGGTGCACAGGTAGAGGTGTAAGATACGCCGTGACAACGGCAAATATGAAATACATGCAGATTACAATGCATAATATAACATATTCATAAATCATATAAATACACTTGAAGTACGATGCACATGAGAATGCATATACAAATTACAACAGATAGTACAACATATTTATCAGTCACACAAATACATTGAAAATGCTGCAAAAGAATTTCAATGCATTTAATGACTGATTTGCAAGCAGCATATATATAGTAGATATTTAAACATACTGAATCTTTTACTAGCAAACAATAGAACAAAAGAAAGAACGTAACTGTTTTTTACTGCAACTGGTTGTGTTTTCATATGTGTTTAGTGTTGGGACGTTGTATGCCAAAGTTTGATACTTATAAGTTGTAGAAAATCGAGGTATAGACCATATATGGGTGTTTCTTGTAGGTACTGTAATAACACGACGCTCTAGGTAGGCATTCCTAATTTGGTTGCACCTGGATAAGTATAGCCCCATTCGTTCTCGGTATCTTTCGCGGGTCAGGCGTCACTCCAAGCCTGCAGATGTAGTGCACTGAAGAATGAAAAAAAAACCGGAGGGGGGGGGGGTGAACTTCCGACTACCGCAACCGAGCATTCGGCATAGCTCAGTAAGATAATCCCGCAGGCAGCAAGGCTACCTTGTCGCCGATAAGTATGGTCCGGAGGGCCCTGCATGCATAAGAGATCCGCTAATTTGTCAGCCCTTTGCAGGTTGCACGAGATAGTGTCAATTCTCGGTGGCCCTAACCTCTTCTTTCCCAAATCTCACGCATGCACGTGGTCTCTAGCGCGCCTAGGTACACAACATATTTTTGCTGAATCTGAACAGCACTTGACACTTGTGCGTAAAAATAAAAAGGGAAGAGCTTTTCAGCGCTTATATATATGCATATATATATACAGGGTGTTTCAGGGAAAGCTTTCAAAAATCTTTAAATGTCTGTGGCAGATATCACAATTCTAGTTCATGAGGTCGTCTACTCGAACGCGGACAACACTTGCAGAAAAAATTGGGAAGCAGAATCGACTAAATAATAAAAATGTTATAATTAAGTTTTTAACTAATTATGTTATGGCGCTTATTGCAATTTACAAATTCCAGCCGTGGAGTTTGCAAGGCGAATCCACTTGGAACGCATTTTCCAGATGGCACCAGTTTCGAGATATAAACTCCCGAACTTTGCGGAGAAATGAATTGACGTTCCAGTTCATTTGTTAACAAAACGTCGTTTCATTCACTGAAGCACACAACTAACTGGAACGCCAACGCATTTCCCGCAAAGTGCGGGAATTTGTACCTCGAAACTGGTGTCGTCCTGAGAATTTGATGAAAGTGGATCCGTTTTGCGAAGTCCACGGCTAGCATTTGTTGCGATATGGGTCATGAGATAAATAGCTAGAAAGGTAATTAGTGAATTCTTGTTAATCCGTCGATTTTGCATTTCCATTTTTTGTGCAAGTAGTGTCCACCGCTACAGGTAGAGCAGCTCATACACTATAATTGAGCTATCTGCCACAGGCAACCTTTGAAAATTTTTGAAAGTGTTCGCTGGAAAACCCTGCAGTGTGAGTGAGTGAGTGAGTGAGTGAGTGAGTGAGTGAGTGAGTGAGTGAGTGAGTGAGTGAGTGAGTGAGTGAGTGAGTGAGTGAGTGAGTGAGTGAGTGAGTGAGTGAGTGAGTGAGTGAGTGAGTGAGTGAGTGAGTGAGTGAGTGAGTGAGTGAGTGAGTGAGTGAGTGAGTGAGTGAGTGAGTGAGTGAGTGAGTGAGTGAGTGAGTGAGTGAGTGAGTGAGTGAGTGAATAAACATTTATTTGGTCCAGCAAAACGCCATAAAACGCGCACCCGGCTAATCCCACGACGGGACTGACTGATCTAGCCTAACGGCCCGATCGCGGGCGCGCTGGAGGGCCAGGATTTGGTCCTCAAAGACGGGACTTCGCAGGAGCGCGTCCCACTCTTCCTTGGTGAACTTCGGGCCCAGCGAACCGCATTCCCAGAGCATATGAGGCAAAGTAGCAACCTCTCCACAGGCCACGCAAGAACGATTCGGATAAATCTCGGGATATAGGCTGTTAAGGGACGCTTCCCTTCCGTGTGCCACATATGAAGATGCTGTCGGTCAGTGAAGCCGATGTCAAGGGCAGCGGTCGCTCACTTCGCCACGGTCCACGTGCACGGTGAATGAGTGAGTGAAGAACCTTTATTGCAGGTCCGGCGAGGACGCGAATTCGTCGCGCACCCGGCGATGAAAGCCCTCGATCACGAACACAGACGCGTGAAAGCTTTTTATTTAAATAGACGCAATTACCCAGAACTAGCCGCGCCCTAAAGACCTTTCCTCGCAATACAGAGATGTATTAACTAGACTCCGAGATCGGGCGGGCGTCACAGTCTTTACCGGGTCGTCCCACTCGTGTACGGAGAACGCTTAGTTGACGAAGTTCCCAGTCTTGCCACCGTTTCTTTTTTTACTTTTCTGTCCGAAGCTCGTCGATAGCCCACGCCGGCTATGACGAGACCGTTGCCTCAGGACTTGACGTGGAGAGGCCGCGGTGTGCAGTGACGTGAAGGGGCACGGCCGCGACGAAAAGAAAAAAAAAGGAGCCACGAGATAACGTTCCGAAAACGGACGACCTCAACACATGACTTCGCTCAGCCGCGGTCAGCATTTGCACGGCACGTGTCCGTTTGGCTGTTTCTCGATTTCTTTCTTTATTTTTCTTTAGCGATTTAGGCTCCGCCTGAAATTAGGGTGCCTCGATGTCCTCCTGGCCCGCCGCTTCGTACAGAATGAAGTCAACCGCGGCGTCTATACCTGGTGACAATTGTGACAGCACGGACAAGGCTACGTGAGCGCAGCTTAGGCACATGTGTTACTACGCCAAGTAGTCCGACCGCTTAGCCCGTAGTTTGTGTTTCAGTTTCACCAGCACATTCCACGAATGCGCGTCGTTGATGACGTTGCCATGGAAGCATGCGGCGAATATGTATGGACCGTGTCAAAGGACCATAACATTTAAACAAAGGTCTATAACATTTATGACAAGGATATACCGCGTGTCACGGTTAACGTGGACAAAGATTTTAAAAAAGAAACAATAGCTCTAGACAAATCGTAGCGACTACAATGTAGCCGCCGTCGTATGTATTTACAGCCAGTATCTTTTTCCTCACGAAGTATTAATAAATAATTGCTTTTAATCAGCGAACATTTTAAATATTGATTGAATCACAAGCAAATCAATTACAAAGTTGTACGGCACCTCGTATATCTTCAGAATCAAGCTTTTCTTTCGTGCTCAGCATTGCCTCGTTGTATTTGTTATTTTATTTATTTATTTTTTTTCGGAAAAACAAGAGCGCGCGAAAAATCTAAAATACGAACTAGGTACGCGCTCGCGCCCCGCTATTCAAGCACTGCCAAGCGACTAGCCACAAATACACGGTTTACTAGTGGCGCCAGCTCGTTTCAGGGCTTCCAGCTACGTGATGGTCGAGACATCATGAGAACACGCCACTGACGCTTTGATAAACGTAGCGAAGCCGTAGGGCGCAGGGAGGGGATTTTGAAGCCGGAAAACCTGGACGGCGTACTTAGAACTGTAGTTTTGCGCACTGTTTTTTTTTTTAACATTGGTTGAATTTTTTGCACCTTTCTTTCATGATACGCGAAGGTTAAAGCTATCCCGAGTGCCTCATGATCCAGCTCAACATTCTGGCGTCCGCAGATGCTGACGCTTATCGCACCACGCTAGATAGGTCGCGAAAACTCTGTAGCCATCATACATCACGAAGCCCTATAGGATGCGGCGATAAACGAATGCAGCCGTACAACTTTCAAAGGTTGCTTGGAGGCGAACGAGTACCGGCACGCGAGCGCGCATTTGTTTGGTATTTCGCAGGCTTTGTTCTCTTTTCTTTTTTCTTGGAAAAAACAACCAGGAACGCTTCCGTATGAATTAAATGCCTGATTCGGAGGTTATTTAGGGTGCCCTACAATTTCGTAATTGACATGTTGGAGATTCAAGCAACAGTGAAAAAGTTCACTATTTAAAAGCAAATAAACAATGAACACTTCGTGATGAAAGAAAACTGGTTTAAGTACACACGACAGCCGCTACTATGCAGTCGGTACGATTTCTCTAGAGCTCTTGGGTTTTTTTTTTTTTAAATCTTGGTCCAGAGTAACTGGGACACCCGGTATATTTATATATGCATATAAAATTTGTAACAGTCATATAGTTTGTGAGCAATCATAAAATGTAGGGATTCGACAGTGAAGTACTCAATTTTCTGTTCACCTAGTATCCATCAGATACTATGTACGTCATTTTTCGATATCTCCTTCGATATATATTATGTAGAAAATACTGCAGGCCAAGGAATGGCCCAAGCAGGAGGAGGAGGGGGAAGTTACAGAAGAAAATGTACACAACCAAATAGAGAGTAATACAGGCGTGGCAAAATAACTGACAGGTATGAAGCGTAGTATTGTACAAGATCAAGATCACAGTTCACAATAATCATCAATAGGTTCTAGTATGCTTCCGGAAAAAATTTGGTGCGGCAGGTTGTTCCGATCTGTTATCGTGCAAGGAAAAAAGAGTATTTAAAATTGTTAGTATGCAGGCAAAGATAGGGTTGAAGAGTTGTTAATGGTATTATCTTGTAGGACGCGAAGATAACCGAAAGAGGATGTCTGATAGGTCAAGAATACATTTCTTGCTAGAGAAGAGGAAAAGAAAATTTAGACTTGCAATTTAATAATAATATTTGGGGTTTTACGTGCCAAAACCACTTTCTGATTATGAGGCACGCCGTAGCGGAGGACTCCGGAAATTTTGATCACCTGGGGTTCTTTAACGTGCACCTAAATCTAAGCACACGGGTGTTTTCGCATTTCGCCCCCATCGAAATGCGGCCGCCGTGGCTGGGATTCGATCCCGCGACCTCGTGCTCAGCAGCCCAACACCATAGCCACTGAGCAACCACGGCGGGTGACTTGCAATTTGCCTTCGGCCTTCTAAAGTTTGAATTTTATTTTATTCATTAGCTCAGGTGGGGGGTCAGAGTCGCGAAAACGGTGGAAAATAAAACGAACTGCTTATATTTGGATTTTTTCGACATTGTTAATATCTCTTTAGTGTGCGGATCCCAGGCATCAGATGCATATTCCAAGCTAGACCGTATTATTGTACTATATGCGAGGAGCTTTGTGCTAGGGGGAGAGGTTTTAAGTGTATGCCTTAGCAAGCCTTGTTTCCGTGTGCGGACTAGCGAATTTTTTCAGTGTAGGAGGACCAAGTGAGTTTGCTGGTGATTGTGATGCCCAGATATTTGCAACTGCCTGTTAGTAAATTGTGAGTTCCTTCGATACTATATTCGTAAATAAATAGTTGTTTCTTATTAGCGATACGCATAAATAGAGTTTTATCAGGGTTTAAATTCATGCCTCAGCAGTCACACCAGGTAGTGATTTCCTCGACAGATTGGTCCAGTATTATTTGGCAATTTACAGAGTTAATAGAACGGATAGAAGACAATCATCAGCAAACAAACGCATTTCGAGACCTTTTTTTGGCACGTGTTGTAATATCATTAATATAAATTAAGAACAATTGAGGTCCTAGGACACTTCCCTGGGAGACTCCTGAGTTAACTGGGAGAGAGCCAGAGTAAACGTCCTTTATGTCAACTAACTGTGTGCGAGAAGTTAAGTACGATGAAACCCAGTTAACAATGGTCGAGGGGAAGCCAGTAAGATTGAATTTATGAATTTGTTCGGAGTGAGGTATCGTATCAAAAGCCTTGCAGAAGTCAATCAAGATAACAACATTGGTTTGGCCAGATTTATCTTGAACAAAGGAGAAGGAATGGATACAAGAAATTAGTTGGGTAGTTGTAGAAAGACCTTTACGAAAATTGTGTAGGTATGGCGATATAATATTATGTGCGTCTAAAAAAAATTTATCATCTAATTTGAAATGATGTGTTCCAGCAGCTTACAAACCGTGTTTGTAAGCGTTAAGCGCTATTGCTCTGTAGTTGGTTATGAGAGCATTATTTTCCTTTTATATGCCGGGACCACTCGAGCGATGCACCACTCTGTTGGTATGTATGTATGTATGTATATATATATATATATATATATATATATATATATATATATATATATATATATATATATATATATATATATATATATAATGCAGACCGTGTTGTAATGCAGCGCAACGACACGCCATGCGATGTTTCACTCCAACGGACCATATTAAACCCCGCTAGGAAAAGAGACTTCATTCACATAGTATTTTACCGCGCATTTCCCTGTGGGCAAAATACAAAAGCGTCAGTGCACTTATATTTTGGCGCACGTTACCTAACACAGGCTGGTCTAAAATGCTAAATTCTAATCTACACCGTGCCTCATCATATTGTGTATCTGACACATAAAACTTCAGAATTAAACGATTATAAATCTGCGGGATGGGCAAAAGCGCGTGACATACACACACGTGCACAACACAATGTTGCGGTGACTTTTTCGACTGTGTTCACATTCACGTGAGTTCTTCCACTCCATCCTTATATCATTGTCACTCGGAAAAGCACGGTCGGAAAGGATTTGTCTGGCGTTGATGCCGTGAATGATTCAAAACAAGTGCGTCGTGTCTTCAACAAAAGATGGGAGGGTGATGGGGATGTTTGACAGGTGGCGATTTAAGATGTTAGGTAGTATCTCGGTAGGCGTGTTGTTATTGGACACGATGGGCCGACCTGGGATTTCTCCTGTAAATATTGCTTCGATGAGAACTTTATGTATTTTAGGAAGAGCACACAAGCAGCCTGCTTCTTTCCTCTTGGGCATCATAGCCACATTCAGGATGTGTGATTAGTTCCTGGACAGGAGCTCCGCTTCTGGGGCTAGCAACGTATTGGCATAGTGTGAAGTTGGGTTATAGTGCAGTTTTCTGTAATGGGTGTGGTTGCTGAGATGCTTGGAAGCCTCGTTCTTGTACTTTTCTATAGGCCAGATTACGATACTGCCGCCTTTGTCTGCTGCTTTTATTACATCATTCCTTCCTGCGAGTTCCTTAAGGATTTGTTGCTGAGCGGGGGACAAATTTTTGCGCTTCCGCCAATGCCGCGCTGACTCTAGAATTTCCTTTGACATTAGCTTTATTTATAAATCCAGGTCTGTGCACTGTTCGGCCTCAGATATCCTCGTGCTACGTCGTCTAAGAGAGTCTCTATCCTGCATGTTTTCCTACGTCAGGCCTAACGAAAAACAACGCCTTGATGCGTACGCGTCTTGATAACTCTGTTAAATCTTTGTGGAGTTCGTATTCCTTTACGGCGTTGTTCGTGGGAACGAAAAGGACGCTATCAGAAAGAAACTATCCACAAGTTGTTCCCGATAGAGCTTCTGATGTCGCGTCAAGATTGGAGAGACAGTCGGAATTAGCTCTACCAATGAGTCGATGCTCTACCAATTGAGCTACCGCGGCGCCGTTTCCCCATCCAATTTCTTGGGTGTTTGTCTCCTATACTAGAACCCTGTGAGTGTTAGCCAGCGCCACCACTCAAAGACCTTGGCGGCGCATGTGGAACATCATTTCTGCCGCAGGCGTCGCCAGAACGCGATCTTTTGTGGTGAATGCAGCGGGTCAATAAACCCACACATGCTACCCGAAGGCATCGATGTTGCCGGATTTGAGACCTTCGTTATGTAATAAACGAGAATAAAGGGGGTTAATCGAGGGGCCTGATTTTTATTAGCCATGTCATAGGAGGCCAACAAACACTGACGCGAAGGACAACACAGGAGAAATCGATTGTGCTTAATAAATTAAATAAAGAAACGATAAATTAATGGATCGTTCCCCACCTGCGGCAAGTTGTTTTTTCATCCACTTTAATTTCCACATATTTGAGATGAACAGAAGTCCTTGAGACACCAGTGCAAAAAAATCTACGGCAGTTAATATCGTTATTGAGACGCGTTAGGCTTGGATATTGTATATACCTGTAATTGGTAGCACAATACTTCTTGGGCGTTCTTTTAAATTTCGACCATAATATACGTCTAAAATTAATAGCTCGCTCTGCTAACAAGAATCGGAAAAAATTTAGCGCTGGCTTCCGGTTATAGAATGACCTATATAAATTGCGGTATTAAGAATTGCAGGCGAATGCTTTCTTGTAATAAAGCGAAGCTTTCTTTGCATTTTCCTTCGAATTTCCCATTGCAGCTGCTGCTTTCCCGCACCCTGCGTCAGGTGTGGTTCAGAGCATGTATATTTATTTATTTTTATTCAGAATACACTTAAAGGCCCTCTCGCAGGTGGGTATTAAATAGAGAGGGGGGGGGGGAGTACAAGTATACAGATGTAACAAATGAGTAATAACTCGAGAGAAAAAGAAAACGGGAACTGATACACTAATAAAAAATAAATAATAATGCAAGGCCAATAAGATTGTCGTAGTACAAATAGTTATCAGAAGTGTACAAAAGGAGAACACGAATCACAAGCACACAAAAATGGAGAGTAATCTGGTTCATAGAAAGCACGCACGCTGTTAATGTATAAAAAATCAGAAAACAACACAACACGTGAACTTAAAAGGAAAAGGCAAGTCACCGGAATAAAAATAGGAACGATAACCATAAATATATGGATGTTACACCGAATCCAAGAACATTTTTAACGCCATTTATAGTGTAAAAAAAAAGGGGGGGGGGGGACATTCCACAAGAATGGTTTCCGCACTTTCATTAATGATTGGAAGTTTCTGAAATTCACTTATGTCGGTGACGGTTGCGATGTCTGATGGCAAGTTATTCCACTGGGTTATGGTACGCGGTATGAAAGATCTAGCATAAGTTAATGTTCGACAAGTGAAGCGTTCGATTTTGAAAGGATGATCACAGCGGGGAAAGATGGCAGGGGCTTCTTATGATTTCACTAATGAAAATCGGTCGTCTCGATTGGCATTATATATATATATATATAAGAGCCTGCTAGGGGGAGGAGAGTTGTGCTTTCTTTCCCCATTCTACCCGAGCTCATTGCAGCACCTCTGCACCGGGGTGGATTATACACATTTTGACAAAACACCAACCGGTGCGGATTCGCCAAAGAATGTTGCCTTTCAAGTGTTCGCCATCGCATGTCGCCGGGTACATCACTCCTCAGTGGATCATTATGCTATTAGCCTGGAAAATCAGTAAGTTTCAACATACAACGCCTCCAAGAAAAGACCATGCCCTTCGATGAAGTACTAGAAGCGGAGAGATAGAGAGAGAAAGGCAATGAAAGTAATGTTCATCTTACAAAGACCTGCTCTTTGCCGCTGGCATGTGTGCTTAGTAGAGCACAATTGTGATCGCTTGTCTCATACAAGGAAGTACGGTCCGGAAAAGTGGCGCTCCCCTTGCTCCCTTCCATCCTTCCGTGTTCAAGCCAGGCGATCATAATTGTGGTCTTCTCAGCATTACGAAGCGACTAGCCCAGCAACAAGCGTTTCTGTCAGGCGTGCATTTCTAAGAACAGACATGTGGCAGGCTAACGCGTTCCATTCGCTCCTTCACCCTCGCCCACCTTTTTTGTCCCCTCTAACGCGACTTGCTGTCAAAACACCTCGACTTGGACATTCTCTATCAAGCGGCGACCGTGTACGTAACGTGCATCGAAGGATGATCGCTTATGTGGTTCCACCACATTCAGCTGCCCTGTGAAGTTGTTCCAATAGTCGCTACTCTGTTTTGAAATCGCCGCGCGCTTCGTCTCGGACATGCAGTTCGGATTACGCAACAGTGCCACCGCTGAAAGGTGCGAACCAACTGTGCCTATCATCCATCGTCGTCTATATAAGTGCCCTGAGTGCCTGCACAGCACGGACCGTATATTCAACTACAACCGCCACCTCAAAGTTCTTCAAAAGAAGTCCAGTCTTCCATCATGCAGCGACAATGTTTCTACTGTACCCCATGAGCCTGAGGAATACGAAGCTGATCCTTCCGAGTATGAACACTTCAAGTGCAAAATGTGCCCCGGACTCTTTCATAACAGAGCAATGTTTCGGCATCACATGAAATCGCACCACGGGGGCCTGTTGCGGTGCGACAGATGCCTTTTCCCGGCCTACAGTTCAGGCAACCTGCTCAGGCATCAAAAGTCGTCTCGGTGTCCAAGAAACGGCGACCACACCCGCGACAGAGTTCGCGCCCCGCTGCGGCAAAAGAGGAAACTGATAGCTCTTCGTGTCAACAAACGATTCAAGGTCAGTCGTGCCTCTTCCGCATCTATCCCGGAGACGTCGGCTTCAAGTAACACCAACTCCCTTAAAAGTGAGGCGCGTATTTCAACGGACACCTCAGTAGCGACGAGTGCAGAAGTCACAGGGATGGCCTGCGGCCACGAAGATGAGACAGTCATCAGAGGCGCAAAGCTTTTAATGTTCTTCAAGTACCGGTGCCAAGGTATTAGTGCGTGCAAAGAATGGCTTTGTGATTAGAGGCACGACTTATTTGTACACCGATATTCCGATGCACCGATCTTGTGACCTGTACTCAAACCGACAATAAATGCTTCCAGCATTTGCTCTTCTATAGTGGTTGCTACCTTGTACTTATCCTGTACTGATGGTCGCCCTCGGATCATCGATGTATGGCAACGTTAAATAAGCAATACATGTGCTCCTTTTATTTCCGCCAGCAGCGAAGGCTTTCATCTGAAGAATAAAGCTTTCACTTGTACGTTTTAATACTGTTATTCGATACGGATAATTCCATAACCGGATGCCTGGGTAAGATTCCTTGCTATTCATGTGAGCAGAACAAGATACGACTTTTAGACGTATAGTGTGATCGACATATGAAGAGATCACCCTAGAAGTATATTGCTTTTACACCACTTGCAGATGAACTATAGCATCCATACACGCAAAATATGTGTAACGTACATATGGAAGCCTAATGCGTCCCAATAACGATATTTACCCCACCAGTGGTGTTTCAGTGGTGTCGCATAGACTTCCGTTCATCTGAAACTATATGTCATCGCCCAACAGCGGCACCTAGCCTGACCATGCACTTCAGGCGAATGGTTAGCCTTTCCTGCCCTATTTGCCTTCTTAATGCAATGCGTATGGTCTCGTAGACTTTCGGTATTCTTAACTCACTTCCGCATCAAATCTCCCGGCGTCATCTACCAGTCATCATTAGACTGGTACTTCATAGTTGGACATGAAGATCGAAGCACGTGTCTATCTATATACGCGGTGTTTCACGTCACTTGTGCCAAGTATTTAGTAAATTGGTTCGCCGCAGCTTAATGAAACTAATGACATGTGGTTTGCCGTCATGTGACGCTTCTTAGAGTATATTTCTTTTACATACTAGATAATTAATTATTAAACTAAGATGAATTCTGCAAAATTTTTAATATTACCTTTAGGGCCAAGTGCGTTTCGTTGTGTTGTAGAGGGCCTTCAGAAACGACCAATCCAATTTTTTGTGGCAACCTACATGCCGCGTGGCAATTCTTTATTTTTTTAGGAGTTTAAGGAAAGCACGCGAAATATGAAATAAAACTCCGTGAACTCTCTCATGCGCTATTTTATCACAGGAGCTCTCAACCGTGCGTCGAGCCTGTCGCGTCGCGCAGCTTGCACAGTCAGTCACAAAGGTTTCCGACACGCGGCATTTGCGAAAGATCCAAATTTCCGTGAAGCCTGTGCACGTAGTCTCTAATTAAAAGCGCTGATCTGTAGCAGTTCTTGTGACTTACACTGTAATCTGTTAAATTTTAGGCGATATGCCTTAACACAGCAGTAATCCGCATTTCTCGTGAAGCCCTTGCTCCGTAAACCTTTGAGGCTGACTCTACGTTGCCACAAAAGAAAGATGAATTGGTCGTTTCTGAATCCTCTATATAACGCAACGAAACATACTTGGCCCTAAAGTGAATATACAAACTGTGGCATATTTCAGCTTCTTTCATTCCCTGATTAAGCGGAATTCGGAAAATACTCTAAAGAGCTAGGCATGACTGTAGACCATATCCTGTTGGATTCATTCAGCTACGCCAAACCAGTTTTTTTTTTTTTTATCCTTGGCACAAGTGAGGTGAAACACCCCGTTTAGTCTCAAATAAGGTGGCTCGACATGTCACAGGCTGGTACTGGCGTCGCTTCAGGCAGCATAGGCGTTCTTCTTTCACTCGATCGTTGGAACGATGAAAGCCCTCGATCACAAACGCGTGAAAGCTTTTTATTTAAATAGACGCAATTGCCCAGAACGAGCCGCGCCCTAAAGAAGATTTCCGACCTTTATTTGCAATACAGAGATGTATTAACTAGACTCCGAGATCGGGTGGGCGTCATATTCTTTACCGAGCCGTCCCTCTCGTAAACGCAGAACGCTTAGTTGACGAAGTTCCCAGTCTTGCCACCGTTTCTTTTTTTACTTTTCCGGCCGAAGCTCGTCGATAGCCCACGCCGGCTATGACGAGACCGTGGCCTCAGGACTTGACGTGGAGAGGCCGCGGTGTGCAGTGACGTGAAGGGGCACGGCCGCGACGAAAAGAAAAAAAGGAGCCACGAGATAACGTTCCGGAAACGGACGACCTCAACACATGACTTCGTTCAGCCGCGGTCAGCACGGCATGCGTCCGTTTGGCTGTTTTTTTGGCGCACGAGTCGCGGCACGCGATTTCACATCTATTTCATCTTTAACGGGCTTGGTTTTATTCTTGGAAAAAAACAACCAGGCACAGATCAGCATCAAATAAATGCCTGATTCGGAGATTATTTATGGTGCCCCACAAGTTTGTAGTTGGCATGTCTGCGATTCAAGCAACAGATAAAAAGTTCACTAATTGAAAGCAATTAAATAATTAATACTTCGTGATAAAGAAAATACTCGTCTAAGTACACGCGACTGCTCCTACCACGCAGTCGGTACGATTTCTCTGAGTTGTAGGGTCATTTTTTAAATCTGTGTCCTGGGACACCCGGTATTACATATATTATAAGCATTTATGCGGACCTCATCTTCATCTGTACAAAGTCATCATCAATCATCGGCTCGTGTTCGTTTTTGCATCGGCGCCACTTTTCCTTCTTGGAATAAAGCGTCGTCTCCACCGTGGTATTTCAAGTGGTAGAGGTGCTGGGTATCGATCCCCGTACCTCTCATCTGCCATCTGACCAGCTGCAACGCTTATATGAAGTGCTCACATGCCTTTTTATTGCCGGACTTCAACTAAACACGAGGAAGTGCCGTTTCGCTAGCACAACGATTAAAGTCCTGGGTCATCTCGTTAGCAAAAACGGCATCCAGCCCGATCCGGACAAAATTTCCGCAGTGCTCAACTTTTCACGCCCACTTCGTGAAAAAGAACTGCCCAGCTCTATTGGACTCGCCTCATATTTTCGACGTTTTATCCGGAACTTCGCCAGCATTGCCTCGCCCCTCCACGACCTCCTTGCTAGTTCGAGTTCCTTCGACTGGAGCGATCAGTGTGAAGCCGCGTTCCAAGAACTCAAGCGCTCACTAACATACCTACCTGTTCTTTGTCATTTTTATGAGAAGGCGCCCACATTACTGCATACTGACGCCAGCAATCAAGGAATTGGTGCCGTACTGCTGCAGCGCGACCGCGAATTTTGCGAAAAGGTTGTTGCATATGCAAGCCGCGTCCTCACTTCCGTGGAAAAGAAGTACTCGAAAACCGAACAAGAGTGTTTGGCTGTTGTCTGGTCCATTCATAAATTTCGTCCATATCTCCACGGTCGACATTTCACGGTTGTGACCGACCACCATGCTCTATGTTGGTTGTCGACGATCAAGAACTTGTCTGGACGCCTTGGCCGCTGGATACTCCGATTACAAGCATATATGATTTCGATGTCATATATAAGTCCGGAAGGAACCGCCCTGATACCGATGCTCTTTCACGATGCCCATTACCACCATCATCGGAGCACATCACATCACCCTGTCAAATTGGCCGCACAGAAGACGCTTCGTCTATTACACCCATTTCTTCCTTGACTCCGTCAAACCGCCCTTCAGTGCTTTCCACTCACCAGCGCGCCGACTAATGTTAAGACCTAAAAAGTAAATACCGTGATTTTGTGAAAGTTATTGCTCGCATATGTAAAGTAATGTGAAATACGAGCTCCGACACAGTGCCCGTGATGGACCTGACCCCTGGACTACAGCGCTTCATTGACACGGGAAATACTGGTTTAATAACTACCAGTAATCTGAAAGTGTTTAGCTCTGGAATTATTGGTATGTCTGCGCCACTGTGCAGGCTTGGGGGCCCCTATTACCACCCGCATTATAGTTCAGCTAATATTTGAAGCAACAGTACATTATCATTATTTTTTTTACGGGTGAGCTTCCTTTAGCGTCTTACCACCGTTCTAACGTTATCGCTTAGCTCAAGACGGCGCCTGCATGTATTTAATGTATCCAGAATGCCGTCACGAGTTCAACAGCGAAAGAGAGTTATCTAATCAGATTGCACGCGTGAAGCGAATACTTGTGTCGTATACATTCTCGATCACATTTCAGCGCCCGCGATTGTGCTGCAATGTACGACCATTCCAATCTGATGAACCGATGCCTTGATTCGTTGATCACATTCAGAGGAAGCACTAATTTGCGCGCCATCGTTGTGCGTTGATTGTTATTTTCTTTTCGAGCGCAAGCTCGCCTTATAATGCGTTATATTCGTGACTCACTCTTTTGGAACAGCCTTGTTCTTCACATCACAACTTGACAGTGTAGACGTGCTACATATTTATTGAGTGAATACTGAGAAATGGATTAGGAATTTCGTTGCGTGTGCGTTTACTCTTTTATACAAATAATTTATTATTCACAACTGACCTTTTAATCTAAGAAGTAAATGACAGCAACCTGGACACTCACAGAAGGTCTCAAGAATAAAGAAAATTTAAATGCTTGTTAGTCCGCTTTCGCCGGATGGCAAGGAAGGAAATTTAATACAAATATCCTTAGGATAATTAAAAGCCTATCCACTTGAAAACGTTTCACCTGAGTTCCCCTTTTGTAAGCTGGTACCCACTTGAAGGTGTTTCGTATTGTGGGTCCTTGACGTGCGCCCAACCTTCGAACAAAGGGTCATTCCTAATTTTTCATTTCGGGAAGGCGTGTTACCTTCCTGCTTTTCACTCCCGTTCACAACCACGCAAAAGACAAAAGTTCTGCGTGAGTAGCGTCATTAGTCCAAACACACGAGCTACCGTTACTAACCTCGCCTGTATCGCTGTCATTTAGGCTTGGATAGAAAATGTAGCTTTCAAATCGACGCATCAGGAATCCTAAATAAGCTGCCCTCGACTAGCGCAGCTAGGTTTCTTTTATGTTATACTTCGTCCGGTGAGAGATGAGGCTGGCCACCGACAAAAAAAAGCGCAACGTACTAAAGAAAAGGGCTGATAATGGAAGTGCGAAAGGCAAGGAGTTTAACCATGGACGTGCCCGACTGGCTACCGTACATATGGGGAGGGAAAAAAATATGGTATTTAGCGGTAGAAGCAAGAGAAATGAGGTAAGCATTAGGTCGCACCTCTGTGAGGTCCCGGATGCATGATTTATGCCAACTTTACTGAACTGCAGTGTTGTTCAGTACTTCACTCGACACACGTCCTGTCTCTTCTAGGAGCGAGGTGTAACCGACGGTGGGGTCTGGAGCAGACCACCGTGCATATATATGTATACTTTTCTAAGCGGTCCCATCTCCTCTCTATCTCTCCCACGTGACCATCTTGCCAAATTTCACACGCTTACACTTTTTTTGCACTGTAACATTCCGAATGCTACGTAATAAAATATAAACAGAGAGATAAGGGAAAAGAATTAAGAGGTAGCCAGAGCAAAAACTTCAGTAAACACAATGCAGGTACTTTCAAGAAGCACAGTTGGTCTTTTGTGGCCTTGTGAATGAAATAATGCATCGACCAAGTTCGCAGGTTATTTTTCTCCGATAGTGGTCTGCCTTCGAACCGGGCAATAGTTGCTCACGGAGCAGAGTGCTGAGTGTGGAAGTGGCAGAGATAGTGCTCTATACTGTCTCGTCGCCCCCGGAAAATTGCATGCGCGCTGCTGGGCATTCCTAGAAAACTGTATATGCGACGCCCAGCCATATGCAACAGAGCAGCACTGTTTCGCGATGGCAGATTCCAGGTGAGAAAGAGAATGATTATGGAGATTGTGAGACGCTATCTTCTGCAGGAATTTAGGATTAAATAATTGAGTGAATGAATTCGTTAAAGGAAAAGGAGAACCGAACGTCGGTGGAAGCACGTCTCCATACATTCCGAAAGGAGTGAGGTACAAAAAGATTTTAAAAAATTCAAGTGGCAGGCGAAGTCGAAGTTAAGGGTCGAGAGAATATAATCGGAAACCTCTGAATTCAGTTTAATTTCAGCATAGATGTGTTATGTAGCGAGCAAATGATTAGAGTCACCGCCTAGCATACGTCCTTTGCGGTAGTATAAGCACCCGCCGTTCTTGGTAGTTAATGTTTACCAAATACAAATCTTGGCAATTACTTATTCATCGGTCATACCTCGCCGCGTGTCCCCTAGTGACAGCCTCTGTGAACTACAGCTGCGCTGTCGCGACAACTTACGACCATACTGTGACTCTTGCGGTTACGCTTGCCATACGCGTGACCCTTGCGTTTGCGGGAATACTATAAACATCGTTTTAGTGCACAGGTTAGAGAACAACAGTTTAGAACAGCCTTTAATGCCTTGCATCCGCTCTACGCAAGTACATTTGCCGTATGTTCGGTGCGAGTCCCTTCAAGGCAAAAGAGAGTTTTAGCTCAGCGAGCCAACAGACCAGCGTGCCCAGTGGGCTAGCATAGACGGCAGTGTGCATGCGCAGGGGCATCTACGCTGGCCCGGTGGCTCAGAGACGCGAACGCAAAAATAAGAGCGCTTTAGAAGACAGGGTGTCCTCTTGGGCCTCATGCCAAAAATATCCAAGCCAACAATCTATTAGCAACCATGCTCTCGTTTCTATGCAAGGGGGTTATATACTTAAACTCTGGAGTGCCAGTCACAGCCGCCGCCTTCGGGAGGGCGTGAAGCCGCCGGCGGCCATATTGCTAGAAGAAAAAGAGCGCGGCTCCAGCATATATGTGGCCGCGGTGTACATGCGGCGCTCCCTGCACTTGCGGTTCCGCAATGAAAACTAAAATTAAATCCTTTTGAGAAGTATTTATTTATTTATTTATTTATTTATTTATTTATTTATTTATTTCAGATACTGTCAATCCCAGTGGGATTTCTACAGGTTGGGCATATATTATATAATCACAAATAGCGATAAAAACAGGTTTACATAATTACAACAATCACATTTGCAATCGACACGAAGCAGACATACACATATGGTAGGAAATAAAACATGAATGGTACATTGAATTTGGCGAAAAGGGGTGAAATTGCATAGGCAAATACAATGCTCATACAGATTTTATTTTATACAACGACGTGAGTGGTGTGTTATTTCCGGCTAACATAATCTAATTATTGCGCAAAAGTTATTCTACAAGGGTTACAAATTTCGGTAACGATGTGTTAGTCGTTATGCAGGGGTCCAGGCTATTCCATTCTCTTATTGCAAGAGGAAAGAACGAATATCTAAAACAGTCAGTGCGAAATGCATATTCTTTAAGTGTTAGTGAATGCTTATGGCGGGAAGGTCTGGTGTCAGCTAGGGATATATACAACGAAGCATTTATTCGTAATGCGTTGTGTATTAATTGGAACAATAATTTTAGTCTTGCTAGTTTGGCGCGGTTTCGCAGAGTAGGAATACAGGCTTGTTTTAGCCTGTATTCAGGGGTAGTCAAGAAGTATATGATCAATAAATATCAGTCCGCCATTGTCCGTCGCTGTTGTAGAAAAAAAAATGTTTCTTGGTGGCGGGTGCATTGTGTTTAATAAGTGGCGAGAAATAAAAACAGTCATATTTTCTGTTTTCGTCATTCATTAAGCTGCTGCGTGCATCGGCAGTGTTATGCCCTTTCGTCGGTATGTGGTGCCGACCCGTATTGGCAGCGACAATACCTCGCAATGTAGTATCCTTATGCCATTTCATAAGAAAACGCTATTTGTTTAAATGAGTGTTCAAGTCGCTGATAATGAAGCGGCTGCTGCTGTAAATCTGTGGTCACTTTGCTGTGCTAAACTGCGATAGCCTAAAGCCTATCTACGACTGCCTCTGTTGCTCTTGTCTGAACTGTTCTGCGAACGGACGCCGTCGTGGCCGCGAGCATGGGATGCAATTACAGCCATATGACTGCAAGGTTTGTCGCCGATGTGCGCGCACCCCCACGCGCATGTCCGCGCTCGCCCACGCGCCCAATCATACAGCGCTACTGGCATGCCGCCTCCTCTCCTTGCTCCCCTTGGCGGTGATCACCGCTTTCCTGCGTCGACCACGGACTGCGCCCGGAGACTCATTAGCCACTAAAGGCTTACGCTTTAATACAACGGTATGTCTCATTTTTGTCCAGCATTTCAGTTTTAACCGGAAAGACTCAGTGAAAGAAAATTTACAGTCCAGCAAAGGCGATGATCTGCCCGCAGCCGCAAGTCCACATGCGCTCCGATGAGAGTAGCCTGCCAAAGTTAGTCATGTGTTACCTAGCGGCTCAAGCAAGCTTCACTTTTTTTTCGTTTCTGCGTCCATTCTGCCTGCGTCAGTGATGAAAACAAGAAGTGGCAAGGCCGATAAATCGAAGGTGGCGGGGGAAGGCGGTAGCGAAGTGGTTAGCGTGCCCAGCTCCCAAATGTAGAACGCTGCGGATACAGGGGCTCGAATCACGTGGCTTGTTTGTGAAAACACCTTTCTATGCTCTCTGGTGATTACGAAGCTCAGGATGAGGCGGCGGCCTGACGACAATGGTCGCCGTCCGCGTAACAGAATAAGCAGGCGTGCAAAGTCGTATCCAAAGCCGAAAGCATATTCAGAGTAAACACAGTACGCTCCTATCGACAAAAGAAAAGTGATGAATAACGAGCGCTCTTGTTGAGCGAGGTTGTAGACCGATAATGTCACCAAAGACAGGATAGCGCTCCTATCCCGGTAATTAGAGGTAATTAGGGGGAATGTACATCAACAGCATGCCAACTAACGTGTCAGTGATACTTCATTAAGGGCGTTGCGTCTTTGTGTTGTGTGCAGCACGAGCGAGTAGTCTAAGAGATGAGACTGAAAAGAAAGCGGTGAGGGCGAAGTCTGTGAAAAGTAGTTGAGAATAGCCATATTCAGCGTCAGCGCCGTGTTGAAGAAAGCCTGCGACTTCAGTTGCTCAGGTCGCCAGAAAGGCTTGAATGGTAGCATACCAGTAGGCGTATTTGGTAACCACAGCGATAGACACACAATTTGCGTAAACGAAAAGAGGAATAGGGCCGAGTGAGTTGAAAATTAGATTAATGAGAGAACTCGTGTGGGGTATAAGAGATTGAACAAGGCAATCGATCAGGCTAAATGGACAGCCTTTTCAAGCTAAATAGTATATGCCAATTCAAACGAATCAGCGTGGTCATACTTGCGCGACACGCCATGGTTGCCTGCCACCAGGACATCACGGAGTTTTGCCGATGACAGTTTTCACTGGGTGCTTGAGAATAAAAACGAGAACATCAGAGACGTCCGAGGGACGTTTCTACGGTACAAGATCACATCCTGAAAAAAAAAAGAGCTCGTAAATAGAGACATCAGAAAATCGAGTACTACGGCCCTTGTTGATTCAGCGTTTATCTCTAAGAAAATGAGTTCAAGGTATGTTTATTTGCATTATAATGGCGGGCGTAAGGAAAGCATTAGAGGGTGCTTGAGTACTCTGTGTAGATTACGTATGACATTGATAGCAAGAATACAACATTATAAGAGAATATAATTCGAAAACAAGTTCACTTATTATTACAGTGCAGTAAAAAGCAAGTGCCTCCACAGTATAGCTGTGGATGACGAAAATAATGTGCATACTGAATAAAACAAGTATTGTAGGTCTGTAGTAAACTGGATAGACCATTTGCGCCTTGGCAACTGGATACAAGTTACTCCTGAAGGCGGAAAGTCTAGTGGGCAAATCGGACATTTGGCTCTCGCAGCGATGAAAGCCCGCAAAGGACGCGATAACGCCACGACGACACACGACATTACGCCAACAAATAAAACCATTTTTTAAAACCAAAGCTCACTTTGCCTCTTTTTTCGACTTTTCCAATGCTGCTGCTGCTGCCTTGCACGCCGTGTTGGGGGGCGGGGGGTGCATATTCATGGAAGGAACGGCGCAGAGAGGAATGGCGACGCGAGAAACTCGTTTGGAGTTTTTCATCCCGTCACACTTGCACAGTGCTCTCTGGAGCTCCTTGGGCGTCGTTACACTAGCTTCTTTACAGCTGTAATTATCTGTGACCCCCCTTCCCCGCAAAAGCATTGCAGAAGCTGCAGCGCTTACCGGTCAACTAACGTGCAAGTGCTGAGGAGAGGTAAATAGAATGGCAGAGAGGGAGCAAGGAGGTGAAGCAGAGAATGGGTAAAACCGGCGCAATCGCGAAAGGAGTGAATAACAGCCTTGCCACTGTTCGCTGGCATTTCCCATACAGGAGGGAAGGTGGTGACAGGGAAAAGGTTACGTTAAGAAAACGAACATAAGGAAACGCTACTACTATAAACACGACAACAGTTGCGGGCCGAATGGAAGGTACGGTACAGTACATTTCTGCTATTTCTCAAAAACAAACACCATGCAAATTCGTCAAGCGGGCTATTGACGCCGGGCGTGCAGATGCCAAGCCACATTAAATCACCGTAGGGTCTATGCAACACTAAGGAAGCGGTCGCACGTCAAATCAACGTTTCTGTGCCCTCCGCGGTAGCTGTGCGGCTATGGCATCGCTCGACGTCGTGGTTTCGATCCCTACCGCGGGCGCTGGATTTCGACGGGAGCGGAATAAAAAAAACAGTCGTGCAATTAGATTTAGGTCACGTTAAAGAACACCAGGGTGGGAAAATTAATCGAGGGTCCGCCACTACGGCGTGCCTCATAATCATATTATTATTTTAGCACATAGAGCCTCATAGTTCTGCCAACACATCTGCCGCGATGCAATCTGCCATGTGAAGCAATGACAATGCTCAACCCTCTCATAATTTATAAACAATGGCGCACAACAACGACTCAAGCAAAAACGTCTCGCTGTCTGTTGTGTACTACGCAGACAAAAAGCAGTGGTGCACGCAAGGTAACATTTGCCACCAACTCGCTACTCTCGTATTGCACTACACGATGAAGAAATTATACATTCGCCGTCAGCATTACCGTTAATTATCGTCAATAAAAGCAAACAACACAAAACCTTCGCTTACGCTGATTCCCAAAGTGCGTGGGATCCGCATAACTTTTTTGCCTGTGAATTTATATACTTAAGATTGGCGCTCATTAATACAATATTTTCATTCGCAGTGAGGAAAAGCGGTTGCATGTAGTGTCTACGGCTTCAATCCCATGGCAAGTTGATGAATGGCAAGAATTAAGACAGAAGCTTGCACAAGCCCTCAGGAAAATAAAATGACTTTCTGAGCAGCATGGTCAGGGGGCCGTGCTATGATTTTAACGTCTATTAAAAATCCTCCAAAATATGAACAGAGGCCAACAAAACTGCAAACATTTTGGGAAAAGTGAACCCCCTGGGAATTTCAGGACAGTGCTAGCTTAAATATAAAAGATGACTTAAAGTTTAAAAAAAAACATAAGGTTGGTAGCCACAATTACGGACAAATAAATTGGCTGTTGAAGGAGTTCAACCGAAACCCGATGGTGCGAAATAAGGCGAGAATGTCGGCAAGTGTTGTAGAGAGGTCAAGTAGGTCCTTTGGCCGATGCAAGCGCCCGGCAACTGTCAGGCTACTGTACATATAAGCGACATTCCTGGTAGTCAGTCGTTACAGGGTGATTCGGGTATAAAATAATGGGCGCGGACTACATCACATTAAATACAATGCACTCTACGGTCATTATCCAACTGCTCGTACCGATTCTCGCACCATGACGATGCAGGCAAATTGTCTCCCGTGCCGACTGTCACCTTTCTCCAACTGCCAACTTTCCTTACCCGCCGTTGTTGCTTAGTGGATGTAGTGCTGGGCTGCTAAGCACGAGGCCGCGAAATCCAATCCTAGCCACGGCGGCCGTATTTTGATGGGGGCGAAATTCGAAAACACCCATGTACTCAGATTTAGGTAGACGGTAATGAACCCCAGCTGGTCCAAATTATAACGGAACCCCCCCCTACAGCGTGCCTCGTAATCAGATCGTGGTTTTGGCACTTAAAACCCCATAATTTATTATTTACCATTCCTTAAGGATGTCCTTGAGAGTCGTACAACTATTGAATACAAGTAAGTGTCAGGAGTTGTGCGCGAGGTCTTTGAGTATGTGGGTAGATATCTTGGCGTTCGATATCTGCTAGTCTACATCGCGGCTATGTTATATAGAAAAGACAAATCCCGCATATATTACTGCACAATAATCTTAAATAATGGTCTTCTTTCACGCACGTGGATAACTGTTACAGGACAATACTTTCGCAATTAACCGGAAGTACTGTATATGTATGTCCAAAGGTGCACCTGGCCCGGTGGCCAGTAAATGGGACGTAATATTTTGAGCAGCTTCGGACATAACATGTTAACGGGCGACCGCACAGAGACAGTTTGTACAATTTTTGTGTCGTGCCTTTTGCCTCAAAATGCAAAAACAACTTATCCATGTATCCATCTAAATAGTTATGCACATCTCAATTTGCAGCTGCTGCGGTAGCCCACGAGTGCGGATAGCAAAGTCGCTAGGGAAATAATTGGGAGCACCGTAACGAAATCGATAAGTCAAAATCGAAAGCCTTCCACAACGGCGTCTCACGTAGACGCTGTGGGATGATCGTCGCTCGTCGCGACTAAACGCTCTTAGGATGGTAAGTCATTTCCAGGCGACGAGCGGCTACGCTTTGTCAAGAACACTGATAACGCCGGCGGGACAAGCATTGTGGCGAAGTTCAATGCGCAGGGATAGCTTCTAATTATTTTATTTCTGCTTTGTTGACGTCATCGCGCGTCACCGCGAGAAGTTTGAAAAGTTTAAGGTCAGTACGCCACGTGGCGGCACTCACACGAACTAAACCCTCGTGTCCAGAAAAGCTGGATGCGGGTCCCGCAAAGGGTTGAACTCGGGCGTCAGGCCTAGCAGTCGGCGACTGTACCGATGAACTGGAGTTTCGACGAACGAAAGTGATTCCGCGTTCGATGTATGGCTCCGCGAAGGGGTGCCGAGCATGAGGCAATCCTACCCAACACCTCCAGTCTAGAAGGACACGGGAAAGCCGGTGTCGAGGACGTGTAAAAGCACTTTATCAGAGCAGTCAACGTGACGTCGTCGTCGTTGTCGTCTCTGTTTTTCTACCCGCGCGCTGCTTCAGCGTCGTTTTCATCGCCTGGCACATACCCGCGGCGACCACGTAGGATGTGAGTGAGTGAGTGAGTGAATAAACTTTTATTTGGTCCAGCAAAGCGCGATAAAACCACGTAGGATGTGGCAAAATACACACACACACACACACACACACACACACACACACACACACACACACACACACACACATATATATATATATATATATATATATATATATATATATATATATATATATATATATATATATATATATATATACACACACATACATATATATATATATATATGTGTGTGTGTGTGTGTGTGTGTGTGTGTGTGTGTGTGTGTGTGTGTGCTGCTTAGTAAAAGCGCCGAAGGATTGTGTTAATGAAAACTACTCGATCATAGGCAAGTCTTGTACTGGGCTGGCACGTACCTCGAAAACAATGTTACCTTGCCAGCATCTGGCCGTCAGAAAAATGAGCTAAATTTACTTCTATAAGGTATCTTTACTCATAAATGTCGCAAGATTTCATCGCATTAAATTTGAGTGAAACGCTTATTACTTGCTTCGTCAAATTGTCAGGCTTTCAGCTTTTGCATTTTGCTGCCTATGTTTGAAGTGAGTGACCAAATATAGCCATAAGTTGCGTATTTGAAATTATGATAGTTGATGAACAAATATCACACACTAATCACGCACCCTATACGCACGTGCACACGACACACATACCCATTCATTGGAAAAGAAATGGGCATTACCTACCCTATAACAGAGTCGAACCATCGGCTGGCAGCGCTTAAAGATATTGCAATGTGCTCCCAAACATAAACACCCTCTATATACAGATTAAATGCTATCCAACGTTAGCAAGAAATGGGCACCTTAGAAAAGCGTTTTTATGTGCCAAGGTACAGATATTTCCGCAATAGAAACATTAAAGACATGCTAGTACACCCTCACTGTATTGTCAGCGCTAGGTGCAAGACCTGTAAACTGTTACGGTTCACTTTTTTCGGATATGAATGGAACGGATGCCAAACGCCTGAGACACATCGCGTATGTGCGACCGCATTATGCACCAGTGCAAATCCTACACTCCTTCGTCCTACGTTCACCACCTTTATTGCTCTTTGTGGATTGACCCGACGTGACCTACGTTCACTCCCTCTTATATGTTCACATCTCAGAGTAGTTACAAATTATTTCAATGTGACCATGACCCGCGCACTGGCGGCGGTGTGCTGCACGACGGGATTATCTGCAGGAACATAGCGCTTGAACTAGTGTGCACGAATATACGCGCTGGGCACAGGGATTAAATTTTTTGTGTAACAGCTCGCCCACTTCATGTAACGCCTTTTGTTCCGACCTTCATGATGCGCTCAGTAGTCTAAATATAATATGTCCCGCGTATCCATTATTGATCCTATGCGACTACTGTACTATTCCTTGGTGTTCTTGTTTTCCCTCAGTAATTATTTGTTCGTGCGAGTGCTCATCTTTCATCAATATTTATTTGAACTTTAACTTAACGCAATTCATTGTTAACCCAACTCGGTGCACAACACACTTTGCTAATATCTTAGTTTTAATTGGCACGACGGCACCCACCTTGTTTCCATTACAACTTACCTGCTAGGTCAAAGTGATCATTGTATAATGCAGTTTCACTTACACGCTTCTGTTCCTTCTATTAAAGCGTCCACAGGAATTGGCGATTATAGAAATGCTGACTTTGATTCCATTAACCAATTGTTAGAAATACTTGTTCGTGGCTGACTATATTCCTAACTTGCACTCAAGAAACATTCAAGAATATTGGCGCCTATTTAAGCAGGAACTACTGTCATTCATTATTTGATTCATTCCAATTAGACGTATCACCTCTAACTCACAAGCATCACGGTTCAATGCACGTCTTAGACGTCTGGTAAATAAAAAGAAGAGATTTTTCGGCGTACCAAGCCAGCCAGAAATACAGAGCGCTGGCAAGCCTATGACACTGCCGACTACGTATACGACCAACTTATCGCACTTTCCAGGAGCGAATTTTATTAACTTACTCTGCTTCAATTCTTCATGATGACGCGCGGAAGTTTTGGAATATATTAAGTGACAAGAAGTCATCTTCGATTGAATTGTGATGAAAATTGTGTTGACATACCCTACGATGACAGCTTCCAGTCACTGATCATCGCATAAAATTTAACATCGAATTAGTTGAGTACCAAATTTAGCTTTCTTGTAGTTGCGAAAGAGTTTAGATTCCTTTTCAGCTTTGGAACACCGGAGATTAATCTTAAGCGATAGTAATCTGTGCTCGCTTAAAGAAGGCATGCGGGTGATATCGGATAAGAGGTTAGGATGGTACTTCAGCAACAGGTCGAGAACTCGTATCTGCGTAAGTGAAAAGACTGAGGGGAAAGTTACCAAGGAATTCTTTGGCTATAAGGTTGAAAATGGCAGTAGAAACGGGGGATAGAATTTCCAGCAAAAGAGGGAGATAAAAGGAAGGTAGGGATGTTAACCAGTCAAGAGTCCAGTTGGCTACCTAACGCCTGCAGCAGGGAGAAGGTGAATAGACAGAAAGGAGAGAGATAGATACGCGCACGTACAGGACTACAGAGTCAACGGCACTCGCACAAGCCAGACGTTCTCAGAAAGCACAAAAGTAGCTGCACTGCCTTCTGAGCCGATGATCGGTGGGGACAGTGTTCTATAGTATCGTCTGTTCACTCACAAGACGTTCATCTATTTTCCTGAATGCGTTGGCCATAGATTGTGCTTCAAGTTGAGAACAGTGGCACAATAGATGGTCAATGTTCATCTCACAGCTGCAAACATCACATGCAGGACTGCCAGCCGTTCCAATTAGTGATGAATGAGCTTTCCTGAAGGCAACACCCAACCACAACCGACACAGAAGAGACGCTTCGCGTCGATGAAGTACGGCCGGAGGTCCGAGCTGCGGCGAAGGGTTTATTCTATACGGTCTGGAGCTCCTTGCACGTACGCTACTCCACTCAGCTAACGAGAGTGTGCGTGCTAAAACGCGAAGCTGTCTCGCAGCGTCTGTCCTTGAGAGAGCAATGGGGACGCTGCGATCTTCTTGTTATGACGTCCGAGTTGCCTTATCTGCTTCATCATTTCCAATGATACCGCAATGGCCTGGTATTCATTGAAAATAGATATCATGACCTTTCTTATTCAAGTTATGGACAAGTTCCATGATTTCACACGTCAGTTGATCGTGAGTTCCATGCGGGAGAAATGACTGTACACATTGAAAGGCCGGCCTTCAGTCGCAGAAACTTGCCCATTTTGCAGGACTCGCTGCATTGACCACATGAAGCGCAGTGCGGAGAGCCGCGAGCTCTGCACTTGTGGATGGATGAATATGAGAAGTCTTGAACCGCTGAGTTATTCCCATTGTTGATATAAGTACAGCGCCACCGGAGCTGGTTGATGTAGTTGAGCCGTCAGTATATAGACTTATGTCCAGTCGTTGTATTTCTTGTACAACAGTCGTAAACTATAAGTTGCTTCAGTACAGTTCACGGCAAGTCCCTCTTTTTTCTGGAGTCCTGGGATTGTGAGATTTACTTGGTTACAGCTCACACCCCATGGAGGAATCGAAGGTCTTACCTCAGGTGCTAACCCTCGCGTAAGAGAGGCACGGTGCGCGAAGACAGTTGCACTGAATGTCGTGTGGAACCTTTCTAAGGGGAGACTCGCGATGTGGCGCGCAGGAATCTGTGTGAGGCGTCTTATGTGCACAAGCATTGTTTTAACGGTAATGTGCATTTTGCTAGAGTAACCCAGACAGTACTTTTTGCGGCAAAGTGTTTCTCAAATAGCCCATTTTTACTTCAAATACCTTTCTCCACTTAGCTAAAATGTGGTTCAGGGCTCTCTTAAGTTGCGTAAACTTAATATCGATACCAATATATTGCGCTGGATTTAATACTTCTTTTCTAACTGCTTCCAGTAGGTATCTGCTAACGGACGTCACTCTTCCATCGCATTTGTGAAGTCAGGTGTACCTCAGGCATTCCATAATGAAGGAACATAGGGCAGCAAAGGCTAACTATGCAACTGAAGTGGGCAGGCTTGGCACCGTCGTCAGGCCATGACGTATATATATTTCAGGTGAGCGGAAGTCTATGAGACACCATTGCAAAAAACACAGCGTGGTAAATATTGTTATTGAGACGCATTAGGCTTGCATATAGGCGTTACAAATATTTTGCGTGTTTGGATGCTAATTCAACTGTAATTGGTAGCAAAACACTTCTTGGGCGTTCCCTTTCAATTTCGAACATAATATACTCCTAAAAATCATAGCTCGCTCTGCGGACATGAATTGGAAGGAATTTCACGCTGTCTTCCGCTTATGGAATGACCCATATCGAATAGCGGTATTAAAAATTGCAGGCCAATGCTTCCTTGTACTTAAAGCGAAGCGAATCTTTCTTTGTCTTTTCCTTCGACTTTGCCATTGCAGCTACTGCTGTGGCTGCTGCTGCCCCGCAAACTGCCTCAGGGGTGGTTCAGAGTGCATATATACATGGAAGGATCCGTGACAGTGAAGAAAAGAGGCGCGAGGAACTCGTTTGGACCGCACCACGTCGAATGTGCACAATGTGCTGTGGAGCTCCTGAGTCCTCGTCACATTCGACTCTTGAGAGCTGTAATTATCCGTGACTCCCCTCCGGCGCTATTCTTTCTACCAACGTGCAAGTCCAGACGGAAGCTAAATACAGTGAAAAAGACTAGGTGGAAAGGAGGCCGAGAATGGGTAGAACCTAGGCAGTCGCTAAACGAGTGAACAACATTATTATGGCTCTTTGCTCTCAGTTCCCATACAAATACAAGGGGGGGGGGGGGTGGTACCATGCAAGTATGTCTACCGGACAACTTACGCAGGGCGCGTAGAAGCAGAGCCGAATTAATTAAAGCGCACCGCGGGGTCTAGGCGATACAACGGAAGCGGTCGCACGTTAAATCAACGCTTCGGTGCCATATCTTTGCGCCTATGGCATTGCTCGATATCGCGCATTTGACATAGACAGCCGCATTTCGATGAGGGCGAAATAATAAAAACGCTCGCACACTGTGATTTAGGCACCCGTTAAAGAGCACCACGGTGCCCACATTAATGCGGAGTGCGCCACTACGGCCTGCGTCATAATCCGATTATGGTTTTGGCACGTACAGCCCTATAATCCAATTCAAGCTAAATCCTTCTGCCACGATCCGAGGTGCCATGTGAGGCAGTGACAATGCTCCACCCTCAAAAATTACGGAATATGGCGCACAACAACGCCTCAAGCAAACAGCTCTCCCTTTGTGCTTTGTTTACTACGCACACATACAGCAGTGGTGCGCACAAAATAACGTTTAATATCAACTCACCACTCCTGTCTTGTACAAAACGTTGAAAAAATAAACATTCGCCGTCAACATCACCGTTAATTATCGCCAACGAAAGCAAATAGCACAGAAAGCTTCGCTTTCTTCGCTTTCGATTCCCGCATTGCGTGGCGTCTGCATAATATTTCATTTTCGCTTACTTGTTATAAGCGCCGGTGCAGCTATTCCCAACCTAAAGTAGGCGGCAAAATGGATGGATGGATGATATGAGAGTCCCCTTTGTGACATACCCCAAGTTCATCAAGGAGGAGTGGGACTCGCTTCTGCGTAGCCCCGCTCTAGAAAAGCAAATCCTGGCTGTCCGGCGTGCCCGAGACCGGGCCGGTGGGCTAGACCTGCCGGTCCCGACGTGGGACTAGCCGGGTGCGCGACGAGTTCGCGTCCTCGTCGGACCTGCAATAAAGTTTCTTCACTCACTCACTCACTGTCATTTGAGCATTGCGGTGAGTGTGTATGATCCGCATCGCAGTAGCGTAAAGCTTGGTGAAACGTCGATAACATTATATATATATATATATATATATATATATATATATATATATATATATATATATATATATATATATATATATTGTAAGCACTATTAACGTACTTCGTCGTTTTCATTTGTACATAGCCATCATCATCTTCTTAGTTCTTCGACTTCTTCGCGCGTGAGCTGGGGGGCGTTGCCTTTTGTGGAATAAACAGCGCTGGACAACTCGATCTGTCTCGGTATTATAAAGTGGTGGAGGTACGTCAAGATCCCGACGTCCTCTCGCGTTCCCGTCCTCCCTGGAGCTCCGTTCCGGTCGCCGCCTGCACCCAGCTACCCCTACAACAATGGACACTTCCAACCCCGGCCCTTCCGGCGCCTCAAACCCTACCACACAGACGACCCCACCTGCGGCGCCCTCTTGGACTGTGACGAGCCCTCAGCGCGATCCCCCTGTCTTTGCGGGACTCCGCGGTGATGACGTAGACGATTGGATCGACCACTACGACCGCGTGAGTTCTTGCAACAAGTGGAACGACACCCAGAAATTGAGGCACGTCGCCTTCTACTTGACCGGTGTTGCAAAGACGTGGTATTTCAACCACGAATCCGACATCGCGGATTGGTCCACGTTTACCTCGAAGCTGCGGCAAATCTTCGCTTCCTCGTCTGGCCGTGCAGAAGTCGCCAAACAGAAGCTGGGAACGCGCCGCCAACTTCCCGAAGAGTCTTACACCTCATACATAGAGGATGTCTTGGCTCTGTGCCGCCGTGCGAATCCTAGCATGACGGAAGCCGAACGCGTTCGCCACATCTTAAAAGGCATTGGGCCTGTCGCGTTCAACGCCTTAATCGTTCAAAATCCGGCTTCTGTCCAAGACATCACTTCAACGTGTCAACGCCTCGACGAGCTGCAGTCTATTCGTCTTCCACATGAGAGCAGCGATCCTCAGGTTCCTCATTCTCCAGATTTACGTGCTCTTATCCGCACCATCATCCGCGAGGAGCTTCAACTACAAGACCTAAAGCGTCGCCCTGCTGCCTGCGCAACAACCCCCACCTTCGACTTGCGCGAGGTCGTAAAGCAGGAGTTGACAGCGATGACTACACCCACGACGCATCTTGCTCCGGTAGCGCGCTCCACACCTACCTACGCGGATGTTGTTTCGATACCCACCCCTACCGTGACTTCCGTGCCTACTGGCGTTTCCTATGACCATTTAGCTTCGATGGGAACCAGAGCACTTGCTGCGCCATCGTACCCTCAGTGGCGTCCACCTCGTCCGGTTTGTTTTTACTGTGGCATACGCGGCCATATATCTCGCTTCTGCCGCCGGCGCCAGCAGGATGAAAGGCGAGGCTATGCTGAGCACGAAAGAGACCGCAGTCGCCGATCAGACGACTACTATCCCGGACCGCACTCGTTCCCTCAACAGCGTTCTCCGTCTCCACCAGCTGCTCCCAATCTGCCTCATAGTTCCCGTTCGGCCAGACGTCGTTCTCCATCCCCTTACCGGCGCTCTACATCACCGCTTCGTCCCACTTCCCATTTTGTCGACCAGCACTCGGAAAACTAACTGTTGCAGTTTTTGGAGGGGAAACTGCTTCTTATCGGTCTTCAAAAATTCCTCCTGTTCGCCCGGCCAACATGCTTTCTGTGACTGTCGAAGGTGTTCCCGCGTCAGCTCTCATCGATACCGGTGCCGCCGTTTCTGTTCTTCGGAGTGATCTGTGTTCCCGGCTCCGTAAAGTAAAAACGCCTTATCTTGGACCTATTTTGCGTGGTGCTTTCACCCTGACGGACAGTGTACTGCTCGTGTTCTCATCGACGGCATACGCCACCACATCGAGTTTATCATCCTTCCAACGTGCATCCATGAATTTATACTTGGTTGGGACTTCCTACATTCTGCTTCAGCCGTCATTTCATGTAGAGAGGAAGTTGTCCACATCACGGATACAGAGCTTGCTCCTGCTGCGGACTCTTCACTTTCATGCGCGAACTTGGCCATCGCTGCAGACTACGTCCTGCGTCCTGGTCACGAAGACGTTGTAGCCGTGACATCCAGTCAGATCGCCGACGGAGCCTACCTAGTCGCCCCTTCTTCCCGCTGTACTTCTCGCGGAATTCTCATTGCCACCTGTCTCGTCCGGTTTTCACGCGGCCGCGCCCTTCTGTCTGCTTGCAACACGACCCCAGATCCTGTGATGCTGCCCAAAGGGATGACTGTGGCAACCCTCGCCGACACTCAACCTATCTCTCTAGTCACGCTTTGCCCTTCTTCATCGCCAGCACCAACCTCAGGTTTGGATGATTCTTTCCCTCCTCCAGCCGTTCTTGGTTCTGACCTAACAGCCGCGCAATCCGAAGCCTTAATGGTGGTCTTGGCAAAACACAAAGCCTGTTTCGATAGCTGTTCCCCTGTGCTGAGCCAAACTCCTGCGGCTACACACCGCATCGAAACCGATGGTTCCGCTATAATACGACGACGCCCCTATCGTGTATCGCCGTCCGAACGAAAGGTCATTGAACAACAGGTCGCTGACATGCTTGCGCGGAAGATAATACGACCTTCATCTAGCCCATGGGCGTCTCCCGTGGTCCTGGTAAAGAAAAAAGATGGCTCAGTTCGCTTTTGCGTGGATTATCGAGCGCTCAATAAGATCACACGCAAGGACGTATATCCAATACCTCGAATTGACGACGCTTTGGACACGCTACAAGGGGCGGAATATTTCTCCAGCCTTGATCTTCGATCAGGGTACTGGCAAATTCCGATGAACGAGACCGACAAAGAAAAGACCGCATTCGCTACACCGGATGGCCTTTATGAATTTAACGTGATGCCTTTTGGCCTTTGTAATGCTCCTGCCACATTTGAGCGCATGGTAGACAACGTACTTCGTGGTCTAAAATGGAAGACATGCTTCTGTTATCTGGACGATATTGTCATCTTTTCGTCTGACTTCAGCCAACATCTTCATCGATTAGACGAAGTTCTCAAGTGCCTTGCGAATGCTGGTCTCCAGATCAATACAAAAAAATGTAAATTTGCAAGCAAAACAATAAAAGTATTGGGTCACGTCGTCTCAAAAGATGGCATCCAGCCTGACCCCGAAAAGATTAGAGCCGTTCTTCAGTTTCCTCGCCCCCAGCAACAGAAAGATCTACGTAGTTTCCTCGGCTTGGCGTCATATTTCCGTAGGTTTATACGCAACTTCGCAGCAATAGCAGCACCTCTACACAAGCTACTGGTTACCGGTGCCTCTTTCACGTGGACTAGCGACTGCGAGTCGGCTTTTCAAGCTCTTAAGCGGCATCTTACTTCCGGACCAGTGCTTCGCCACTTCGATAATCGTGCCCCCACCATACTCCATACTGACGCAAGCGCACAAGGTATTGGCGCAGTACTTCTGCAACGTAATACAGCATCTAAAGAGCAAGTCATAGCATATGCCAGCCGAACACTTTCTCCAGCTGAGCGGAACTACACCATAACAGAGCAACAGTGCCTGGCTATCGTTTGGTCGATTCAGAAATTTCGCCCATACCTTTACGGCCGCCACTTCACCATCGTCACCGACCATCATGCTCTGTGTTGGCTGTCATCAATGAAAAACATGTCAGGACGCTTAGGACGCTGGATACTCCGCTTGCAGGAATATGACTTCACTATAACATACAAGTCTGGAAAACACCATCATGATGCAGACGCATTGTCTCGCTGCCCACTCTCACTCTCTCTAGGTAACGCGCAGTCGCCTTCCCAACCACGTCGTTCCGATGCTACGCCTGCCTCTCACCAACTCTCGATCACGCCCCTGGACCAAGTAACGCTTTCATCACGCTCTGATTTCGTCTCGCTTCAGCGGGCCGACTCCTACTGTCGAGCTCTCATGGATCGCCTTAGTGGGTTCGCCGAACCACCCAACAGCCGCTTGCGACGCCAACTTCGACAATTCCGACTTCAAGGTGGCGTGCTACACCGCTACGTTTACCACCCAACAGGTCACCGGTGGGTCCCAGTTCTACCTCGCTGCCTTCGTTTGCGGGTATTAGAGGCACTTCACGACGATGTATCGGCTGGCCACTTAGGCTTCCACAAGACTTACGACCGCATAAAGACCCGCTGCTTCTGGCCTGGCCTATCCTCAACGGTGGCCAAATACATTGCCTCTTGTGCGTCATGTCAGCACCGCAAACGCTCGACATCCCCTCCTGCCGGTTTACTACAACCTCTCCCTTGCCCGGAGGCACCTTTTGAATTTGTTGGCATTGATTTATATGGTCCCTTGCCGTTGACACCCTCCGGTCACCGTTGGATTGTCACTTCGGTCGACCATTTAACAAGATATGCCGAGACTGCCCCTCTGCGATCCGGCACCGCTTCTGAGGTCGCCGACTTTTTCTTGCGCGCCATCGTCTTGCGCCATGGGGCTCCTCGCGTTCTTCTCAGTGACCGTGGCAAGGCGTTCATTTCACAAGTTCTCGAAGAAGTTCTTCGAGCCACTAATACCGTCCACAAATCTACTTCTACTTATCATCCGCAAACCAATGGCCTTACTGAGCGCTTCCACCGTACGCTGTCTGACATGATTTCCATGTACATCCGTCCTGACCACACTGACTGGGATAAAATTCTTCCTTTTGTGACATTCGCATATAATACTGCTATTCAACGGACTACCGGCTACAGCCCTTTCTTCCTTGTGTATGGACGATCTCCTTCCACCATATTCGACAGAGAACTATTTTTCGCACCTTCTTCGCCCAACGCGTCGCTTCCAGAAGATTTTGCTGCCCGAGTTGCACATTGCCGTCAAATCGCCCGGCAAAGCACAGAAGCAATCCAAGCTGAGCGCAAGCGTTACTGCGACAACAAACGCCGTGACCTACGTTTTCACCCTGGAGACCAAGTCCTGCTTTGGACTCCAGTCCGCACCCCAGGCCTCTGTGAGAAGTTCCTTCCACGCTACATTGGCCCATACACCGTTGTGCAGCAAACATCTGCAGTGAACTATCTCGTCCGCCCAGTACACTCCGTCACTGACCGGCGCCGCCGGAATGCCGAAATTGTTCACGTCTCGCGGATGAAGCCCTTCACTCCCCGTTTAGATAATCTCTAATCTGCGGCCAGGCTGGCCGCTTCCATGACGGGGGGAAGTTAGTGTAAGCACTATTAACGTACTTCGTCGTTTTCATTTGTACATAGCCATCATCATCTTCTTAGTTCTTCGACTTCTTCGCGCGTGAGCTGGGGGGCGTTGCCTTTTGTGGAATAAACAGCGCTGGACAACTCGATCTGTCTCGGTATTATAATATATATATATATATATATATATATATATATATATATATATATATATATATATATATATATATATATATATATATATTGTAACAGTAGCAACAGTTGTACGAGTAGTCCTGTTTCGCCCATGTAATGAAGGCACAATGAACATACGCGTATATGAAGAACGCCAGATCTAGTAATCGAAAAAATGAATTCGGTTCCGTGCGCAGAATTACTTGCGGTGTCTGGGAACATTGATATAAGTTTAAATTAGTGTTATCACAGGCACGGGGTTTCCCGAACTTCAACAGTGTCCGCCTGGAGCTCGAACCGGGTTGACCATGGGAGAGGGATCGGCAGGCAACACGAGGCGATGTACAAACAAATAAATGAAGTTTAAGGCATCGTTACGGGTGAGCAGCGCGCTCCAAGATAAAAAAATACAGAAAAGTACGGCATGCGTGCTCCTGCATGGTAGGGCAGATAAGACGTGTCCCCACGTGGTGGCTGGCTGGTTTTCTAAAACCCTCCACCATCCGGGGAACGTCATTTGTAGATCACCTTGTCAATGCAACTAGGGTTAACCCACACGCAGAGGGGGCGAACGTAGGATAAAGGAATTGAGGGTTAGCGTTGGTGTATAATGCCTTTTCACATGCCCGCCGGCCTTTCACGTTAATGAGCGCGACGATTAGGCAGGTCGTGTCTCAGGCGTTTGGCATCTGTTACATTTATTGCCGAACAAAGTGAACAGTAGCAGTTTGCAGGTCATGCACCTTGCGCTGGCGGTAGAGTGAGGGTTTACTTTTGCGTGTACTAGCATGTCTTTAATGTTTCTATCGCGGGGATATCTGAACTCTTGCACATCAAAACGCTTTGATGAGGTGGTCAATGCTTGTTAACATTAGATAGCATTTACTTTCGTAGAGTGTTGTTTGTGTTTGGGAGTACAATGCAATATTTTAATTAATGCTAGCGGATGGTTCCACTCTCTTATAGGCTAGCTAATGCGGCTATCTTTTCTAATGTATGTTAATGTGTCTGTTGTGTAATAGGGTGTACAGCGCGTGCTATGATTGGGTGATATTTGTTCATGAAATATTATAACTTCAAAACGGCTACTTGCAGCTCTATTGTCACGTAATTCACGTAATATTGTCACGTAATGCAAACATAGCAAACAAATAGAAGAAACTGAATCTATAAAATGTTCTCTAAGCAAGTAGCAAGCGTTTGTCTCTCATTATATTCGAGGCAAATCGTCCTACATTTGTAAGTAAAGATACATTGCAGTAGGAAATTTAGCACATTTGTCTGAGGGCGATATGCTGGAAAATTTTCATTGTTTTCGAGGTACATGCTCGTTCAGTACGAGGTTTGCCCATGATCGAGCCGTATCCTATTAACACAATCCTTCGGCCCTTTTACTACGCAGCACATGAAACATAAGAAACGGTCAGCTGTTTGTTCATCCAGATTATTTTTCACTTATCATTTTATTACTTCAATAAGTAACTGTAAATGGCTTCCCCATATACTGTCGTTCGTGTCATTATTTGTTAGCTTCTTATGATTTGACTAATAAACATCGATCATATATATATATATATATATATATATATATATATATATATATATATATATATATATGTGTGTGTGTGTGTGTGTGTGTGTGTGTGTGTGTGTGTGTGTGTGTGTGTGTGTGTTTCCGAAGGTGGCCGCAACACGCCTCCTTATGAAAATAAATCAGGCATAATATTTTAGAATTGTAATGATAAAGCACTCAAAGAACATGAAAACCAGAGTGGATTACACACTGGAAGCATACGTTAACGCCTAGTACGCTTGCTTGATGAGGCAGAATGAACACATGAACGCAAGGCGCAGCACACACAACATTCATTCGATATGGAATTTTAACATCAGTAGTGAGTGAGTGAATAAACTTTTATTTGGTCCAGCAAAGCGCGATAAAACGCGCACCCGGCTAGTCCCACGACGGGACTGACAGATCTAGTCTGCCGGCCCGATCGCGGGCGCGCTGGACAGCCAGGATTTGGTCCTCAAAGACGGGACTTCGCAGGAGCGCGTCCCACTCTTCCTTGGTGAAATTCGGGCCCAGCGACCCGCATTCCCAGAGCATATGAGGCAAAGTAGCAACCTCTCCACAGGCCACGCAAGAACAATTCGGATAAATCTCGGGATATATTCTATTAAGGAACGCCGGATTTGGGTACGAGTTCGTTTGCAGAAGTCTTAGTGTGACCGCCTGCGGCCTGCTTAGCTTGGAGTGAGGCTAGCACACGGTAACATTCAACACTTATTGCACACGGACTGCGTCCTCCTTTGCTATGTTTTACGCTCGCACTACCGCGTTAACCAACGTCTGTGCGGCGAACGTTTATATGCTATCGTAGGGGCGCTTATAGTACCGGTTCTGTTCGGGGCGGATGTCGGCGTCCCCAGGTCTGTGGCCCGTGGTTGCAATCCGGTCGTCTTCCGTCGTCGCTGGTGTCCGCCGTTGCCGATGCCCCGGCCGACGTGACGAAGGCACAGTCGCTGAGGAGCTGTCACGTTCCGGCAGAGCAGACTCGTGCCGGCTGGCGCTCCTGGTGCACGCCGGCCCAGCTTAGTTCCCTAGACGGGACGGTGACTGGCTGCAGCCAGCCTAAGCGCGTCTACAACGCCAGCGCCAGCTACGCCAGCGGTAGTTCCGGAGGCGTCTGTCAGCTGCTCGCCGAGCCTGGTACTCGGGTGGGCCGTTGCTGCAGCGCCTAGGTACTGGGGCAGGACCCAGAGTGGCGATCTCCGGCCGTCTTCTCCTGGAACGCTACGCCCCGGCCACCGCGTCCTTCTATGCGCGCACCCCCTTTTTGTTGTTGTTGTTGTTGTTGTTGTTGTAGCCTGTCACACGTGTGGCTCCTACCCACGACGGGGATTGGCCAAGAATGGGTGGATTATTCCAAATTAATATGGAGCATAAATTTCCTACTATCTATGTAATTAGTATTGAATAGCGTAGAATTACCTGTTAAAATAAAATCAGGAAGTTCATATTGAATAAGTAATAACTATATTAAAAATAATAAAAAAAGAATTTAGCAGGGCATCCATTAAGATCCTGTTAGGAATGTTTGGACAGTGAAGCAAGCATCCCTGTGGCTGAAACCCAAAGTGGACCCCGAACGAAAGAATAGTAGGTTCTGTCAAGTCCAGGCAAATTCTTCGAAAAGGTATTTCCAACAATCTTTTTCTTGCCGCACTAAAACGGCGACAAGATATAAGAAAGCGCTGTATCGTCTCCTTCTCATTACAAAATGATTAGAGGGAGGAGGGAACCAAACCCGACCTGTGTAAATAGGAATTCAAGGAGCAAATGCGGCAACGTAATTTGGTGAGGGAGACCTCAAGCATTTTTTTGTAACAGGACTCGCTATGCCAGGGAAATAAATGCCAGGTGCTTATAATCTGGAGAAGCAGTCAAATGTAGGTTTGATAAGGCTAATCTAATTGATCGCATCCGAAATGTTGCCGCCGTGATCTGTGCTGTCACTGGTAGAATAGGAAGAACAGGACCGGATAGTGATGTCTTAGCCAGTGAATCGGCAGTTTGAATAAAAAACAAACCTTTATGACCAGGTAACCAAATGAAATGAACACATTGCACATTGGCAGGAACTCATAAGTAGCGGTAAGGCAAGATCATACAGCAAGGGAGTTAGTAAGTATAGCAGTTGTTGTAATCATTTGGTGTAATTTACGTGAAGCTAGTATTACTGCTAAAAGCTCGGCCAGAAAAATAGGCACAAAATCAGGCAATCTTAAAGAACAAGACCCGTCGAGTTCAGGACAAAATGTTCTAATGCCAACTTCTTCCTCGCACTGTGAGACATCTTTTGTAATGATAATGTTTGTTTCTAGGGTGCTTATGTGGTCTTGCAACATGACGTTGAGATGCCGTAAGGGAGTAGTTTCGTTTGGTTTGAGAAAATGCCATCGAACCTGATCTCTGGGTAATTTCAATGCGTATTATCAGGAAGCACATCGCGAATTTGCACGTTTAGTGGTTCAAGTAATGTATGCACAAATATAATCTGTGGTCTATGAAGCCTGGGCCAATGAACAGGAAAAAGTAATTCTGGATCAGAGATGAAAATTATTTGAGGACGGTTCCAAGATGGCCGCTCCACGCGCTCCCTTCACTCCCTCTTCCTTATTTTTCATTCCCATCTCTTCTTGCGTCCCTTCGATCGTAGTATCACTTTCTCGTCTTCTTTCTTTGTCTGCGCTTGTCACTCCTGACACACTTCAACACAGCACGAGCCTGATGCGGCTTCGCAAAAGAATGTTATCTTTCAAGTGTTCGCAAGCGGACGTAACCGGGTGCTGCACGCCTCAGCGCCTTGTTATGCTATCAGCCTCGTAACTCAGTAACGTTCTACACTCAACGCCTCCAAGAGCACACCGTGTCCTTCGATGAAGTACTAGAAGCCTGGAGATAGAGAGAGAAAGGCAGTGCGAAAGACCTCAAAAAGGTCTTTTGAGGTCATTCCGGATTTTTGAGGTCTTTGACGTTCACTTCAAAAAGCCCCGCTCTTTCGCACTGTCAGGTGTGCTTATTGGGACACAATTATGATCGCTTAGCGCAAAGAAAGTACGGGAGGGAGCAAGTGGCACTCCCCTTCCTCCGTCCCGTCCTTCTTTGTCAAAACTGCGGCCTGCTCAGCGGTACGAACCGACTATCCCACCCACATGTGTTTCTGTCAGGTGTGCATTTCTAAGAAAAGACGTGCCGCAGTCAAAGCCATCCCATTCGCTCGTTCACCCTCGCCCTTCTTTTTTCTCCCCTCTAACGTAACTTCCTGTTGAGAGACCTCGACTTGGACATTCTGTATAAAGCGGTGACCGTGTACACAACGTGCATCGAAGGCTTGGTCGCTCCAGTGGTTCCACCACACACACCTACCCTGTGAAGATGTTCCAGTAGTCACTACTTTGTTTTGAAATCTCCGCTCGCTTCGTCTCGGCCATGCAGTTCGGATTACACAAGAGTACCCCCCATGAAAGCTCCGAAGCAACTGTGCCTATCATCCGTCGTCGCCTATACAAGTGCCTCGAGTGCGGGCACAGCACGGACCGCAAATTCAACTACAACCGCCACCTCAAAGTTCATCAAAAGAAATCTTGTCCTCGTTCAGGCAGCGACAATGTTCCTACGGTACTCTATGAGCCGGAGGAATACGAAGGTGATGCTTCCAAGGATGAACACTTCAAGTGTGAAATTTGCCCCGAACTGTTTCATAATAAAGCAAAGTTTCGGCATCACATGAAATCGCACAACGGGGGCCTGTTCCGGTGCGACAGATGCCCTTTCACGGCCTGCAGTTCAAGCAACCTGCTCAGACATCAAGAATCTTCTCGGTGTCCAAGAAACGGCGACCGCACACGCGACAGAGTACGAACCCCGCTGCGGCAAAAGAGGAAACCGACAGCGCTTCTCGTCAACAAGCGACTCAAGGTCAGTCGTGCCTCTTCCGCATCTATCCCGGAGACGTCGACTTCAAGTAACACCACCTCCCTTAAAAGTGAGGCGCGTATTTCAACGGACACCTCAGTGGCGACGAGTGCAGAAGTCACAGGGATGGCATGCGGCCACGAAGATGAGACAGTCATCACAGGCGCAAAGCTTTTAATGTTCTTCAAGTACCGGCGCCAAGGTATTAGTGCGTGCAAGGAATGGCTTTGTGATTAGAAGCACGACTTATTTGTACACCGATATTCCGATGCACCGATCTTGTGACCTGCACTCAAACCGACAATAAATGCTTCCAGCATTTGCTCTTCTATAGTGTTTGCTACCTTGTACTTATCCTGTACTGATGATCGCCCTTGGATCATCGATGCATGGCAACGTTAAATAAGCAATACATGTGCTCCTTTTATTTCCGCCAGCAGCGAAGGCTTTCGTCTTAAGAATAAAGCTTTCGCTTGTACGTTTTAATACTGTTATTCGATATGGATAATTCCATAACCGGATGCCTGGGTAAGATTCTTTGCTATTCATGTGAGCAGAGCAAGGTGCGACTTTTAGACGTATAGTGTGATCGACATATGAAGGGATCACCCTAGAAGTATTTTGCTTTTACAGCACTTACAGATGAACTATAGCATCCAGACACGCAAAATATCTGTAACGTACATATGGAAGCCTAATGCGTCCCAATAACGATATTTACCCCACCAGTGGTGTTTCAGTGGTGTCGCATAGACTTCCGTTGATCTGAAACTATATGTCATCGCCCAACAGCGGCACCTAACCTGTCCACATAAGGCGAATGGTTAGCCTTTCCTGCCCTATTTACCGCCTTAATGGAACGTGGATGGTCTTGTAGACTTTCGGTATTCTTAACTCACTTCCGCATCAAATCTCCCTGCGTCATCTATGGGCGGTCTTCATTATACTGGTACTTCATAGTTGGGCATAAAGTTCGAAGCACATGTCTATCTAAATACGGACTGTTTCGGAAGCATACGGAAGTATTGAAAAAAAAGTCGTTTGCTGTAGCCTAATGAAACTAATGGCATCTTGTTTGCCGGCATGTTGCGCTCCTTAGAGTATATTCCTTTACAGTCTGGATAATTAATTATTATACTTAGATTAATTATGCAAAATTTTTAATTTTCACTTTAGGGCCAAGTGCGGGTACTTCTGTTGTAGAGGGCCTTCAGAAACGACCAATCCAATTTTTTGTTTCAACCTACATGCTGCGTGGCGATTTTGTTTTTCGGAGTTTAATCAAAGCACGCGAAATATGAAATAAAACCAGTGACCGCGCTCGTCTGCTATTAGGTTCGTTCGATACAGAAAAAGCTGCACGGCACCACAAACGAAAGGGTGCAGGGGGTGCCACTTATAGGGTTCCGGGCCGCACCCACCGGCTGCTATGTTCAAGGGTGCACTGCACCGCGGCGGCACTTTGCATTGCACCCCGATCAATCGAGCACTGGAGTGCAGGGTGCACCGCTGCACCTCGGGGAACCGAAAGCCTAGGTGCAGTGCACTGTGAATAGGTGCAGAAGGTGCAGATAAACTTGTCTGAATCGAATAGACCTATTGTATCGCAGCGCTCTCAACCGTGCGTCGAGCCTGTCGCTTGTCGGGGACGGCGGCGCTTCCCTTCCGTGTGCCTCTGCTGAAGATGGTGGCGCGCAGTGAAGCCGATGCCAAGAGCCGCGGCCGCTGACTTTGCCACGGTCACCATGCACGGTTGTTTCGCACGAACTGCGAATGAGAGCGCTGCAATACGATAGCGCATGAGCGCAGTCACGTTTTTTTTTTCTTTGTATATATATTTCGTGGGGTTTCTTTAAACGCCGAAGAAGATCACCCCGCTGTGCGCGCATGTACCTTACCACAAAAAATTGAATTGGTCGTATCTGAATCCTCTCTACAACGCAACGAAACGTACTTCGCCCTAAATTGAATATTCAAAACTTTGCATATTTCATCTTAGTGAATCTACTAATTATGCGGAATACGGGAAATACTCTAAGGAGCTACAAATGACGGCAGACCATATGCCGTTGGTTTCAATCAGCTACGCCTCAGCAGCTTTTTTTTTTTAAATCCTTTGCACAATTTATGTGGAACACCCCGTTTAGTCCCAAATAACGTGGCCCGACATGTCACAGGCTGGTACTGGCGTCGCTTCAAGCAGCATAGGCGTTCTTCTTTCATTCGATCGTTGGAACGATGAAAGCCCTCGATCACGAACACAAACGCGTGAAAGCTTTTTATTTAAATAGACGTAATTGCCCAGAACGAGCCACGCCCTAAAGAAGCTTGCCGACCTTTATTTGCAACACGGAGATGTATTAACTAGACTCTGAGATCGGGCGGGCGTCGCAGTCCTTACCGAGCCGTAGCCTCTCGTAAACGCAGAAAGTTTAGTTGGCGAAGTTCCCTGTCTTGCCACCGTTTCTTTTTTTACTTTTCCGGCCGAAGCTCGTCGATAGCCCACGCCGGCTATGACGAGACCGTTGCCTCAGGACTTGACGTGGAGAGGCCGCGGTGTGCAGTGACGTGAAGCAGCACGACCGCGACGAAAAAAATAAAGGAGCCACGAGATAGCGTCAGGCCCCGCACACTCTCAAGTTCAACAAATGGCCACAGAGGGCGAAAAGTCAATCGAGGCGCGTTTCAGCGTAAGCGCGCAAGTGTAGCTACTGTAATTTGGTCGAATACTTTAATTTGTGCTTTCTCTGCTAGGGGCGCTGAACATGCCGGATTTTTTACTTTACCCAAACCATTGACATAAACAATCGAGGTGTCTAAGGATGTTTTGTTACCTCAGACAAACAGGCACTTGATTTTTTTTAAATTCGATTGTTGAAGCTGCTTTTTAGTCATAGCGTCAAGGTTTTTGTACTTGATTAACCACCGACAGCCGACAGCCTATTGGTATCGATGTGTTTCCTGGCCGTTGGCGTTCGAATACTACGGCGGTAAAACATTTTCGAAAGCATGCTGGTTTCGTCTGCGAGTCATTACATAGACTTGCTGTAAAGAGGTCTACTCTTGGCAAAAAAAAGTGCCTCATTTTGTTTTGGGCGTTGATTATCATAATGAATGCGGCGGAGGCTGAGGGAGTACGCTTGAAGGTACGTTTTTATGCCGTTGATCTCCATAACACCGTAAGTTCGCAAACCGATGTCGCAGAACACCCGATGCATCATTGTGTGTTCTCCGTCATCGCTTGTTTGCTGTACGCCTACTAATTCTTCATTTCTTCTTCAAGTGTTGTACCCTCCTTTTGTCCTTGTTCTCTTGTGCTTCACTTACAGTATGTCGTTCCGTCAGCTGTAATGCGCATTTGCAAAACCAATACGTTTGATAAGACGCAGTGGTTATCATAATTTTACTACACATGTATTAAGCTGGCACATATGGTTCAGATACAGATGCCTGTTTGCGGACTTGCACGACGTTGACGCGGAGATTAGGATAATTATGACACCCGTAAGGAAGAGGCAGCTGACGGCCGTAAGCTGTTGCGTTCTTTCCGCCAAACTACCCGGCCTGGTAGTGCTGTAAAGATGCTGTACAAAAGTGACACGCGGTGACAGGGAAATTATTATACTTAGCAGCCGACCGTACGTTTTGTAGCTTAGGTCTTCTTTCTTGTGCGCTTGTGCTACCCTTATTAATGAGCCATTTCTTGACTATGTTCTTGACTATGTAACCGCGTTTGTGTGGATGCGTAGACGTGTGCTCTTTGTTGTACTTGTAAAATGCAAATAAAATATTTTCAGGCTTACTCAATCTTTGGTGTCGTGTGCGTTTATTCCAGTCGAGGCCATCGTGCCACCTGGAAACCGCATTCTGTCAGTAGCCCTACACGAAATGCAACAGCTGGAGCGTGGCGGCACAACTCGGGGTAACGGCATCGTAATAAACGAAAACCCGCTCGGGATGCCCTTAAAAGTCAGTTCAGAGTGTGCCTCAACTCGATATGACTCAGCGCTACATGTATTCTGCTGCGCCTCGATCGTGCTACCGCCAGTTTGGTTGCTGTGTGGCAAACGTAGCGCCTACATATATATGTAGGCGCTACGTCTGCCACACAGCAACTAAACTGGCGGGTGTACGATCGTGGCGCAGCAGCCAGAAACCCAGTAAAGCCACAGAACACCTTGTAGAGCCAACGGCCATACTGTGCAAAACCCCGTTTCCGTTTCCTGTTGTACAGCGCCACCTGTGGTCGCATACTTTAGTTCACGACGCCACCGCTACGCTTATTTCCGTAGCACTGTGGAAGGTACAGTTTCCCTTCTCTAAATTTGTATAGGTGTTCTGTGATAGCGTTCCGAAAACGGACAACCTAAACACGTGACTTCGTTCAGCCGCGGTCAGTATTTGCACGACATCTGTCCGTTTGGCTGTTTTTCTATTTTTTTTCTTTCTTTCTTTCTTTCCTTATTTGGGCTCCGTCTGAAATTAGGGTGCATCGATGTCCTCCTCGCCCACCGCTCCGTACAGAATGAAGTCAACCACGGCGTCTGTAACTGGTGACAACTGTGGCAGCACGGACAAGGCTACGTGGGCGCAGCTTAGGCACATGTGTTACTATGCCAAGTGGTCCGACCGCTTAGCCCGTAGTTTGTGTTTCAGTTTCACCAGCACTTTCCGCGAAAGCACGTTGTTCATAACGTTGCCATGGAAGCATCCATCTCTACGACCCTCTACCTTTCTCCCTCCTACCCTCTCTCTCTTTTAGCCCCATCCCCTCCACCCTGCTGGCGCAGAGCCGTGCTCCCGCATGGGTTGCAGAAAATAGCGCTAGCCTTTTCTCCTTCCCCTCAAGAACCACTTCTCTGGAAGCATGCGGGGAATATGTATGATCCGTGGCAAAGGAGCGTAAAACTTAAACAAAGGTCTATAACATTTATGACAAGGATATACAGTGTATCCCAGTTAACTTGGACAAAGATTAAGAAAAAAAAAACAAGAGCTCTAGAGAAATCATACCGACTGCAAAATAGCCGCTGTCGTAGGTATTTACAACCAGTACCGTTTTGATCACGAAGTATTATTAAATAATTGCTTTTAATCAGTGAACTTTTTAAATATTGATTGAATCGCAAGCAAATCAATTGCATAGTTGCACGGCACCTCGAATAACCTCAGAATCAAGCATTTGTTTCGTGCTGACCTCTGCCTAGTTATTTCTTTTTTTTTCTTTGAGAAAAAACAAGAGCGCGCGAAACAATTAAAACACGAAATAGATAAGCGCTTGCGCGCCACTACTCAAGCGCTCCCAAACGAATAGCCACGGATACACGGCTTTACTATCGGCGGCAACTCAATAGGGGGCTTCGCGCTATGTGATGGTCGCGGCATCATGAGAACACGACACTGACGCTTTGATAAGCAGAGGGAAAGTAGTAGTTTTGTACAAAGGTGGGGATAAAAACGAGCTAACAAAGTACCTTCCAATATCTGTGTCGCCCATTTTTGCTAAAGGTATAGAAAAACTAGTACATGCCCGGATGACATCGTTTCTAATCAACCACGACCTGATCACTAGAATGCAGTATGGCTTTGTGAAAGGGCAGTTGAAAGAAACTGCCTTACTTACCCAAAAGGAAATTATATTGCAGTCGTTTGAACAGCAATTATGTACTCTGGGTATCTATGTTGATTATTCGAAGGCGTTCGATTGTATAAATCATGCTATACTACTCAACACACTAGAACTTTATGAATTTTGTGGCGTATTTCTTGAATTAATACAGTCGTATCTTCAACACCGTACGCAACAAGTGATCATAAAACGATATGTGTCGAATTTAAAGCCACTTCACGCGGGAGTGCCACGTGGAAGTACCCTGGGGCCACTGCTTCTTTTTATCTATTGTAATAACTTAGTTACTATAGATAATAATGTGAAATTTATTATGTACGGGGACGACACAATTATTCTGGTTACTACTCCGAATTCCGCAGATGCTATCGGTCTGGCACTTCCCTGTCTGTACTAATGCTTATGTCGCCTTTGATGTATCATATTCATCACGTCTGATGTTTGGTTCACATCTGAAGCCACGCTATACTTCAGTTAAATTGCATTTTCAACGAGTTACAATAATTGATCATCTAATTATGCAAGCTGCTCCTCAGAAGTATAGCGTTTTTACCGTAAAGGGAATGAAAAGCTACCATATATGACAAGAAATTTGATGCACAATATTTTAATGCCAATGCTCCTTGCAGTTTTCTACTCATTTGCTACACACTAGATAATATTGTAAATTTAATTTTATTTGTAGGAAATTGTAACGGATCAATCCAAACAGCACCAGGAAGCTACTTTCGTGAGGAGACCAACCAAACAGGAAATACGATACGCCTCTGTACCGCTTTGAGACCGGGTAGAATATTGTTGCAGAACCCGGACAAACCTAACTTAGAAACAATGAGGTGCAGCTTATACATGAATAACTTCCTGTGAAATATACGCAAAATTAGCTAGGCCTGTGGCCACACAGGAGAATGGACAACATATTTCTAAATGCACTGTACTCTTAGTCAGGAACATCCATACGCTGTACAGGACATTATCAAATGAGCTGCTGTCTTAGAATATGGAACACAAAAACGTTTCTTGCACAATTTATCTACATTACCAGCCCTGTGCTTAGCAGCTCATCTGGTAATCTCTGCCATATAAGTGCACGCGTTTTGTGCCAGTAATGTGGTGCATACTTCTCTTCGATCATAGTGTCAATACTTTGCGAGTTTGCACACGTTTGCTCCATGTTTAACTTTCCATTGTATGCTTTATTTTTGAAAAGAAGGAGCCAATTGAAATTAAAGAGAGAGAGATGCAAATGAGAGAAAGGCAGGGAGGTTGACCAGAGTTCAAACCTCAGGTTTGCTACCCTGCACTAGGGGAAGGGAAAGGGGCAGTAAAGACGGAAACAAGAGCGTGACAAAAATAAAAGCGTGAGAAAAAAATATGATAAGGGATAAAATGGGGTCATTATAGACTTTCTAATAGGCCACTGTCACGTGAAAAGGTCAACAAAGCCTTGACCGACTTTCGCTGCGACGACAGTTGATGTCGGCATTCCAAAACTCTACTGTTCTGAAAGTGGCTTGTCGTCAAGGCGTACCAACCCGGTCGCTAGTGACAGCCGGTGCGCGCTGTACTGAGGACAGTGGCAAAGTACGTGTTCGATGGTCTCCTCGCCGCCGCAGTGTCTGCAAGCCGCGCTGTCGTCCATACCGACTCGGAAGGCGAAGGATCTTGTGTAGGTGACACCAAGCCACAGTCGGCAAAGTTCTGCTGCTTCGAGTCGAGAGAGTCCAGATGGGGGTCGAAGTCGAAGGGGCGAATCAATCCTCCGAACTGTACGGCATGCAACGAGATAGGAGAAATTTAGCACTTTTTGTGGTCCTGCCAGCAATTCCAAGATGAAAGGGAAGCTCTCTTGAAGAATCTGCAAAAAAAAAGGGCCTTCCGCATGCGCGCCTGCAACACCTTATATTTCCCGAGGGATCAGTTATAGCCCGCAAAGAAACTTCACGTCTCCTTATCGAATTCTTTAGAGAGACTGGTTTGATGTACATATGGTGCAAACCTTCAGCGGTATTGCGCGAGACGCTCGGGCGGAGCGATTGCCGGCCTTGATCGCCAGGCTAAACCCGCCTGTTGCTACATTTCACCACCACCACCACCACCACCACCACCACCACCACCACGAAGTCAAAGGGATGGGTCCAGTCGGTGTAGGCGTGTATGCTTCAAGCTTGGTGTGTTCCATAAAGTTTTGATGGCTTCATTTGCAAGCACACGAATTTTCGTTGCAGCGTCTGTTCTTGAGAATGGAACGGAGCTGGCAAGCCCTCCTCATGTGAAGATCGTGCTGCGGCGTCGGCATGTTCATTGCCCATTATGCCACACTGGCTTGGAATCCACTGTAACGTGATGTCGTGTCCTTGCTCGACGAAGTGGTGAAGCAGCAGTCTGATTTCTAGAACTAGTTGTTCGTGGGGTCCTCGGCGTAAGGCAGAAACCAAACAATGAAGAGCAGCCTTGGAGTTAATGAACACACTCCATTTCTTGGGTAGTTATTCAGAAATTACACCAAGTGCACAACGAATAGCAGCAAGCTGCGCAGCAGTCGATGTAGTCTGGTGAGATAGTCGAATCTTTATGGTGGAGTGTTTTGCAGGAAAGATCACCGATCCTGCATACCTATTCACCGTCGTTGAAGCGTCAGTATATAGATGATGATGCTCGTTGTACATCTCGTACAGCAAAAGCAGTGAAAGCTGCTTGAGTGCTGGAAATGAGAGTTGGGCTTTCGTTCGTATTCCTGGTACCATTAGTCGAACCTTTGCTTGAGCCAAGCACCATGGTGGAAACGGAACTTTCGCTGGAGCTGTATAACCTGATGGAATGTATGCACGGTAGGGCAGGAATGTTTCACAAAAGGAAGCACGTGGTCGATCCTCTGGCAGTGAGGCTAGATGATGGGCAGGGGCTCGAGCAAGGTGTCTTACGTGTGCTCTGAGCGCTTCCATGACTATATGGGTCTTGGCTGGGAAATCGTGAGTGGGCATGGGAACAACGCTACAATGCGGCTGACAAATATCTTCCGCTTCTGCCTGTTCCAGCTCGTGACAGCATCCAGCCCAAGCACCGCTGCGGCGCCTTATCGGTGCTGCAATGGCGCTTTGCCACACGTGCTGCGCACTGAAAACCCAGCGCCAAGTGACGCATCCTCCGCCGACCCAGGAGTTGCCACGCCAGCGCCAGATCCTGTGACTCTCCCTGGATGGTCTACTGCATCACCATCGACATCAACGCCCCCGCTCTACTTAAACTACTGGCACCGTCCGCAGCAGTTCAGTGGGCATGGGAACAACGCTACAATGCGGCTGACAAATATCTTCCGCTTCTGCCTGTTCCAGCTCGTGACAGCATCCAGCCCAAGCACCGCTGCGGCGCCTTATCGGTGCTGCAATGGCGCTTTGCCACACGTGCTGCGCACTGAAAACCCAGCGCCAAGTGACGCATCCTCCGCCGACCCAGGAGTTGCCACGCCAGCGCCAGATCCTGTGACTCTCCCTGGATGGTCTACTGCATCACCATCGACATCAACGCCCCCGCTCTACTTAAACTACTGGCCCCGTCCGCAGCAGTTCAGTGGGCATGGGAACAACGCTACAATGCGGCTGACAAATATCTTCCGCTTCTGCCTGTTCCAGGTTTGTTACACATCTTCTAAACGCTCAGATAACGCGTTCCTTGTCGTGTTCCCATGCCCACAGCTGCTTTTGAACCATGTGCATGAGTGTTTCTGCGTGATAAAAATGTTGCTGTCCGGGGATGTCGAGCTGAATCCCGGGCCGAATTCTAATAAATCCGCGAAAGCTTCAGGTGATGACAGTTCAGTTTTAACGCTGCTTCATGATCTTCGGGACCGTTCCGCCAACATAGAACAAGGACAGGCGCGCATAATTGATTCCCTGCAAAGCCTTACAGCAAATCAGAAGGAACTGAGTAAAAACATTACAGAAATCTCCGCCCGCCTTAACGCTGTTGAAAATAAATTGCAGTTGCTCGACGCAGTTCGGGAGGACATGACCACAGTGAGCGAAAATGCTGAAAGAGCACTAGCTCAAAATGAGATATTAAAAATCCGTTTAAATGACCTTGAGGATAGGTCTCGCAGAAATAATATTGTGTTTTATAATGTTCCAGAGGGACCGAATGAAACATGGGCAGAATCCGAGGAAAAAATAAGAGGTATTGTTCAAAAGAACATGTCCTTAACCTTAGCCGAACTGGACATTGAACGCGCGCACAGGATCGGTAAGGCCGTAACGGGGAAACAGCGACCTATAATTGTGAAATTCACGCACTACAAAACTAAAGAACAGGTCATGGGCGCAAAAAACAAACTAAAAGAGTCCGATTTCTCGATTAATGAAGATTTTGCTCCGGACACCAGGCATGCACGGAAGAAGCTTGCTGAATTCGCGAAGCAAACTGAGCCCGGTGAACCGTTTAGTCTTCGTTTTAACAAGCTTATTCTGAAGAAAAAATGCTATACCTACTGCCCTATAACTGATAGCGTTCAAGAAAAAGTTGAAAAACGTGTTGTAACTAACTCTGGCCCTTTGTCTCCTAGATAGCTCAACGAACATGAGCACCGACCTGCGCAGGCACCACATAACGTCTCAGTTCTTTTTACTAATATACGCAGTGTCATTGGCAATCGTGATAGTTTATCTTGCACGGCCGATACTACAGCAGCTGACATCATTGTACTAACAGAAACTTGGCTCAATGAAACTGTGCATAATAATGAAATATTTTCAACGGAAAAGTGTTACCGTATATTTCGCTGTGACCGTTCTTTTGGTCGCGGCGGTGGTGTATTAATCGCTGTGTCGGACAATCTAGAATGCTTTGAAGTTAGTGTTGATACTACACTGGAGTTCAAATGTGTACAGGTAACAATTAACCATAAAGCTCTAATATTTTGTGCATGCTACCGCGCACCATCTACGCCCGTCGGCTTTTCTAACGACCTTCATGATATTCTGAACATAATTCAAACAAAGTTTCCTGGTCGTCCTATTTTTATTTTTGGTGATTTCAACTTCCCGAACATTAACTGGTCTAGCCCTGCAGTGGACGGTGACGGAGCTTCCGAGTCGGCAAGTTTTTCAGCCCTCTGCTCCTTCTTCTCGCTAACACAAATGGTTACCCAGCCGACAAGGACGACAGCTACCAGTTCTAACGTATTAGACCTTTTGCTAACGAGCACCCCAGATTTTGTTTCTGAGGTCAAATACTTGCCAGGCTTAAGTGATCATTGTTTACTGCACATCACGTTGAATTTACCGTCGAATAAAACGCCAAATAAAACGAAAACCATTTATAATTATGCTAAAGCAAATTTTTCTTCAATTAATGATGGCCTCCGGTTTTTTCTCGACGATTTCGTCCTGGCATTTGCCGAACGATCTGTTAACGACAACTGGTGCATGTTTAAAGAAAAACTGAATGAATTAATCGAATTGCACGTCCCTCGTAAAATCATCACGACTAATCGTAGATCCCCATGGTTCACTCGTTCCTTAAAACGCCTCGGGAACAGAAAAAGGCGATTATATGTCAGGGCGAGGTCGTCCGGAAGATCGGAGCATTGGTCAGCTCTAAGAGCCGCAGTTGGCACTTATAAAAAATCGTTAAAAGATGCTAAGCAACATTTCTTTAATGTCACACTGCCATCATTTCTTTTAACTGATACTAAAAAATTCTGGAACGTTGTTAATGGGTCAGATCAGCCATCAATCTCTCTCCTGGATTCTCAATCAAATCCCATCCCTAACAGTGATAGTGCTAATGTACTTAACGAGACTTTTGCTAATGCATTTTCTGTCCCTTTTAGCGCATCACCACCAGACTATACTCCCGCTATCATATTTCCTATGGATCCCATTCGTTTTGACTTTGAAGGCATTATAAGTATCATAGATCGTTTAAAGTTATCATCTTCATGTGGTCCCGATAATATCAGCACTAAAATCCTGAAAAACACTAAAGTATATTCTTCCATCATACTATCGAAAATATTTGAGCAATCCCTTCAAACTTGTGACCTTCCAGACGACTGGAAATTGGCTAAGGTGGTTCCACTCCATAAATCAGGCGACAAGCACCTATCACTCAACTATCGGCCAGTATCACTAACCAGCATTCCTTGCAAGGTAATGGAACATGTCATCTTGTCATCCCTAGCAAACTTTCTTGAGTCATCATCCTTTTTTACTCATGCGCAGCATGGTTTTAGAAAACGCTTTTCTTGTGAAACACAGCTAATAAATTTTACAAATGATATTAACTTCCTACTTGATCGTGGCAGTGAGGTTGACTGCATCTATTTAGACTTTTCCAAAGCATTCGACAAAGTCTCTCACAGCTTGCTTCTTCACAAACTAAGTAAACTTAACATCGACCAAAATGTACTACGATGGATTGAATGCTTTTTGTCTAACAGGTTCCAGTACGTGCACGCTAACGGCATTAACTCATCACCGGTATCTGTGACCTCAGGCGTCCCACAAGGTTCTGTTATCGGTCCCTTGCTCTTTCTGGTATATGTTAATGACTTTCCTAACAACGTAACATCCACAGTGCGACTTTTTGCAGATGACTGTGTAGTTTACCGGGAAATAAAAAATACTAATGACACCGTACTACTCCAGGAAGACTTAGCTACTATATCTAACTGGTGTTCACAATGGAAGATGACACTTAACGATACTAAATGCAAAGTAATGCGTTTTTCGCGTCGCGTCAATCCGTGCCCCGCTCCCTACACTATTTGTTCTTCCCTGCTAACACCGGTAACATCTTACAAATACCTCGGTGTCATTATAACGTCAAACCTAGCTTGGAAGGCACATATCATTTCTATCATCGCGTCCGCTAACCGCATGCTTGGATATCTGAAACGGAATTTTTCCTTAGCCCCGACACCTGTTAAACTTCTTCTATACAAATCGCTTGTCCGCTCCAAATTAGAATATGCTAACTCAGTATGGGACCCTTTCACTAACTCTCTTATCGACGCCCTCGAAGCTGTACAGAACAGAGCAGCCAGTTTCATTCTTCGTAACTATGATCGTTTGTCCAGCGTCACAGAAATGAAAAACACATTGTCACTAACCCCTCTCGCAACGCGCAGAAAGATATCACGCCTGTGTCTGTTTTTTAAAATTTACCACATGAATTGCTCCCTTAAAGATACATTACTCACGCCGCCAACATATGTTTCATCCCGCTTAGATCATCCATGCAAAGTTGGTGTTTCACAGTGCCGTACAACATCCTGCAGGAATTCTTTCATTCCAAAAACATCGTTGGACTGGAACCAGCTACCATGGGATATTGCACTTTCGAAAGATTTTGATGAATTTAAGAAAAAATTATCAACACATTATTGCTTGCCATAGCTTTGATTCCAATTCCATTTTTCTCGTTATCATGCGCATCCTTCTGTATTTTCCCCCCAGATTTGCTGTGTTCATGTTTGTGCTAATGGTGGCGTTTTGCAATTTCCAACTTTTTTGTGCGTGATTTAGCGTTTCTTGGAAATTGTACAATTTTGAACTCGCTTCATGTTCCGGGTTGTGAATTATGTATTTGTTCCGGTATATATATGTTTTATATATATGCGTTGTCTCCTTTTGTACAAATTTATTGCAATGTGTGTACCACTCCCCTCAATAATGCCCTGTGGGCCATGAGGGTATCTGAAATAAATAAATAAATAAATAAATAAATAAATGGCAATTGTTTCAGCCGTTGACGAGCGCCGCGGCAATCCAAGACACACTCTGAGTGACTGGACCTGCGCCGAGACACACTCTAAGGTCTGGGCTTGGGCCTGAAATTGAAGTATATTTCCTCAGTAATTCAAGTGCATGGGCCTGGGCCAAGACACTCTCTAAGTGCCTGGGCCTGGGAAAAAACACACTCTAAGGCCTGGGCCTGGGCCTCAAATTAAAGGATATTTTTACAGTAATACTGATTAAACTTTAGAGAATATACTTATGTTTATTAAAAGATGCGTTCTAAATTTCATGGGCATCATTGTAATGTGATGTGTTTGTCAGTATGTTTCTCAAGTTATTATTCAGTTTGTCTTGTGACTGATCAATAAAGATTTTGACCTTTTAAGAGAATACGTTTCATTTGAGTAAATCGGTGGCTGCATATTACATCCCATTCACCAAGCATAAGTGCAGGAGCTGCTTATGAAGGAATCAAATATTTCCCACATGTAAGTATTGCGAATCGCTTCTAACGTGACCAATGGATCGACATCGTGCTTTCACACTATTGGGAAGAGTAGACTTGGAGGAGTAGAGCTCGGTTTGCAGGATTAGAAGCACTCGATCTGGGGGAGTACTATTACCCCTGTGGGAAGAGTAGTACTGCTTCGGCAGAGTACTGGCACTCCCTTGCGGTGGAGTAACAAAACTGTGTCATGAGGAGTTGTCCTACTCTCTTTCAAAGAGGGTCGATCTGCTCTCGCAAAGAGAGTGAAATATGGGACAAACAGATACTCCCTGAGAGAGAGTGCCCGGAACTCTCTTTGTTTTTAGAGTGTAGGCGGTCTTCATTAGACTGGTACTTCGTAGTTGGGCAAGAAGATCGAAGCACATGTCTGTCTAAATACGCGGTGTTTCACGTCCCTTTTGCCAAGTACTTAAGAGTGGTTCGCCGTAGCCTAATGAAACTAATGGCATGTTTTTTGTCGTCATGTGGCGCTCCTTAGAGTATATCTTTTTTTACATTCAGGGTACTAAATAATAAACTAAGTTCAATTATGCTGGAAATCTTAATTTTCACTTTAGGGCCAAGTGCGTTTCGTTGTGTTGTAGAGGGCCTTCAGAAACGAACATACAATTTTTCGTGGCAACCTACATGCTGCGTGGCGATTCTTTCCTTTCTTGGAGTTTAAAGAAAGCACGCGAAATATCAAATAAAACTCCGTGAACTCTCTCGTGCGCTATTTTACCACAGCGCTCTCAACCGTGCGTCGAGCCTGTCGCTTGTCGGGGACGGCGGCGCTTCCCTTCCTTGTGCCACAGCTGAATATGGTGGCGCGCAGTGAAGCCGATGCCAAGAGCCGCGAAAGAGAACGCTGCAATACGATAGCGCACGAGCGCAGTCACGTGTTTATATATATATATATATATATATATATATATATATATATATATATATATATATTGGGCTTTCTTTGAATGCCGTAAAAAGCACCACGCAGCATGCAGTACGCTGCCACAAAAAATTGGATTGGTCGTTTCTGAATCCCCTGTGCAACGAAACATACTTGGCTTAAAGTGAATATTAAAATATTTGCACATTTCATCTTATTTAATTCCCTAATTAAGCGGAATTCGGAAAATACTCTAAGGAGTTATACATTACGGCAGACCATATGCCGTTGGTTGCATTAAGCTACAATAACCGGTTTTTTTTTTTAATCCTTGGCACATGTTACGTGAAACACGCTATATAGCTTCAAATAATAATAATAATAATAATAATTGGGGTTTTACGTGCCAAAACCACTTTCTGATTATGAGGCACGCCGTAGTGGAGGACTCCGGAAATTTTGACCACCTGGGGTTCTTTAACGTGCACCTAAATCTAAGCACACGGGTGTTTTCGTATTTCGCCCCCATCGAAATGCGGCCGCCGTGGCCGGGATTCGATCCCGCGACCCAACACCATAGCCGTGGTTGCTCAGCAGCCCAACACCATAGCCACTGAGCAACCACGGCGGTTAGCTTCAAATAAGGTGGCTCGACATGTCACAGGCTGGTACTGGCATCGCTTCAGGCAGCATAGGCGTTCTTCTTTCGTTCGATCGCTGGAACGATGAAAGCCGTCGATCACGAGTGAGTGAGTGAGTGAAAAACTTTATTAGCTCTAGATTCGCTGGTCTTCTGCGGTCTTCAGATATGGCTTCGTCCATCTTCTAGCACAACGGTCGGTTGCTCTTAGTCCAGGGCTCCGCTGGATGCTGCTGCCAGTTGTGCTCGCCGAATCAGACCTTCTTGGTCGACCTGGCGATCGCTGGAGAGCGCTCCCTCCCATTGCTCCGCACTCGGGTTTGGTATAACGGGTACTACGTCTATCTTCTGGCATGCCCACTTTATGTGATACAGCTTGGGTGTTTCGTGGCACCAGGGGCATTTGTCATTGTATTGTGTGGGATATATTTTGCTGAGTACATTTAGGTTCGGGTACGAGCCCGTTTGTAGCTGCCTCCACGCGACAGAGTCCTCTCTTCTAAGTGACTTGTGCGGTGGTGGACACCGCTTTCTGCAGCTCTTGTAGTAATTTAGTATCGTCGTATAGTCTTGGGGTACAGGTTCGATCCCCTCGAGGTCGCCTACGTTGGATATCGATCACGAAACACAAACGCGTGAAAGTTTTTATTTAAATAGACGTAATTGCCCGGAACGAGCCATGTTCTAAAGAAGCATGTCTACCTTTATTCGCAATACAGAGATGTATTAACTTGACTCTGTATTCGGCGGCGGTCGCAGTCTTTACCGGGTCGTCCCACTCGTGTACGGAGAACGCTTAGTTGCCGGAGTTCCCAGTCTTGCCACCGTTTCTTTTTTTTACTTTTCCGTCCGAAGCTTGTCGATAGCCCACGCCGGCTATGACGAGACCGTTGCCTCAGGACTTGACGTGGAGTGTTCGCGGTTTGCAGCGACAAAAGCCTGACAGCTTACGTGAAGTGGCACGGCCGCGACGAAAGAAAATAGAAAAAAGGAGCCACGAGATAACGTTCTGAATACGGACGACCTCAACACGAGACTTAGTTCAGCCGCGGTGAGCATGCGCACGGCATGTGTCCGTTTGGCTTTTTTCTATTTTTAATTATTTATTTATGTTTTAGCGATTTGCGCGCAGTCTGAAATTAGGGTGCCTCGTTGTCCCCCTCGCCCACCGCTCCGTACAGAATGAAGTCAACCGCGGCGTCTATACCGGGTGACAACTGTGGCAGCACGGACAAGGCTACGTGGGCGCAGCTTAGGCACATGTGTTACTATGCCAAGTGGTCCGACCGGTTAGCCCGTAGTTTGTGTTTCAGTTTCACCAGCACATTCCGCGAAGGCCTGTTTGTTGATAACGTTGCCATGGGAGCATGCGGGGAATATGTATGATCCGTGTCAAAGTAGCGGGAAAGCTTAAACAGAGGTCTATAACATTTATGACAAGGATATACCGGGTGTCCCAGTTAACTTGGACAAAGATTTTTAGAAAAACACACAGGAGCTCTAGAGAAATCGTACCGACTGCGATGTAGCTGCCATATGTATTTACGGCCAGTACTTTTTTCATCCCGAAATATTAATAAATAATTGCTTTTAATCAGTGAACTTCTTAAATATTGATTCAATCGCAAGCAAATTCATTGCAAAGTTGTACGCACCTCAAATAACCTCAGAATCAAACATTTGTTTCGTGCTCAGGTGCACCTCGTTGTTGTTGATATTTTGAAAAAGAACAAGAGCGCGCGAAAGATATTCAAGCGCTTCAAAGCGAATAGCCACGGATACATGGATTTATTTATTTATTTATTTATTTATTTACTTATTAAGTAATTTATTTATTTATTTACTTATTTATTTCTTTATTTATTTATTTATTTATTTATTTCCTCAAAGGTCTCTTGTAGAGACATTACATGAGCGAGTGGGTGGTCAATGGCAAACAAAGATACTGCAAGTTACAATGGGAAAAATTATGGCACCCGCCGTGGTTGCTCAGTGGTTATGGTGTTGGGCTGTTGAGCACGAGGTCGCGGGATCGAATCCTGGCCACGGCGGCCGCATTTCGATGGGGGCAGAAACAACCGTGGTACTTAGGTTTAAGTGCACGTTAAAGAACCCCAGGTGGTCAAAATACTGCGTGCCTCATAATCAGAAAGTGGTTTTGGCACGTAAAACCCCACAATTTAATAGTTTCGTTATTTCTGCTAGGCAGACAAGACATCCCTACGCCACGGTTTCAATTGCGCAATTTTAATAAACGAATTATTTAGAAGTTTATGTTATTTCATTTACCTGCATGGCCGTTTCAATTTAACAAGCAGTAATGTTCACTTCTCCATATAAACGTTCTACCTGAAGAGACCTAATTGGCGCTGTCTTTCGCGGGTGACCTTGAAGAAAAATTTCTTCCCCCTAAAAGAGAAAGAAATAAGAGAAAGGCGGAATCGCTCGCAACGAAGTAGAAATGCCGCACTGAAGGATGCGTGCGATGTCATACAACAAAATAGAATTGATTGTTTCCGCTGCATTCAAATGACACCATACAGTAGCCTTGCATCGTATTTTACGATTATACGGCATATGTAAAGTGTTGCATAATTGCAGTTTGCACAACGACCATTTATTTCGCAGTTACACCCGCCGAGGTAGCGTACTGGTTTTGGTGTTGCGCTTCTAAGCCCTCGGCTGTAGGAAGAAATACCGATGGCGTCGGCCGTATTTCCTTGGAGGTGAAAAACAGAACCTGCAGTGTGCCTTCCATGGTAAAGATCTCCAGGGGATCCAGTTTAATCCAGAGTCGCCCAATACGACGTGCCTCAAAAGCATATCGTGGTTTTGGCGCGTAAAACTGCAAAATTTATTAAGGCTGAAGCCTTTAATGGGCTCATTGTTAAGGTCATCTGCCGTTAGCAGAAACTGTCACAGTTTCCGGCCTCCTGTGGTGACGTCACTGTCGTTAGGCGCAGCTGTGCGCCTCCTGATTGACTCGCACGCGTGACGTCACTGTCGTCAAGTGCGGGTGTCGGGGCGGTTCCGCTCCGCGCAAGATGACTCATCACATCGGCACGCGTGACGGCCGTGTGTTCGACGGTGCGCCCTGACGTCACTGTCGTGAGGTGGTTGAGGTGGCCTCCCGATTCGGCGCTGAGTGGCCAGACGTCACTGTCGCGAGGCGCGCGTGGCGACCGTCTGCTTGGGTTTGGTGCGGGGGCGGCGGTGGCGGCAGTTTACTTTGCGGTATCGTGACGGATGGATGCCTCGTCTCGCCAAACCAGTGGCTCCCAACATGCGACATGCGGCAGTCGCTGAACGCAAGCGGCGCTCAAGAGAGGCTGAGCGTTGTGAGGATTGGGAGGTCAATCCTACCGTTCGTAACCAGTTGTCAAGATTGGAGTCGGGCATGAATTAGATGGTAGCTGGCCCATGCCGTCGTCCAACTGATCCTCGCTGAGGACGTTGTTGAAGGGAAGGACTGCTTCTCATCGAGAACGAGGAATATTGGTTTATTTACAGTATCTACATAAGGACGTTGCAGTTCATCAGTCTAGCATGACTGCGAGAGAAAGTACACTGAGCAGCCGCACAACAGCGGTTTATAAACACTCGGTCCTCCCTCGATCCCAAGGTGAGGGAAACGTTCGACCAGGCACCGTAGACGAGCCGCCTCTGCGCGAGGGCTTACACACACACACTTCCGCACAGGTTCACGGTCCCCAACAGAGGTCAGACGGTCTTCGCAGAACTCGGGGCTTACGTCAGGAACGGTGCGTGAGAAGGGGCGTCGAACTACGCTCCCTCGGGGACTCCCTTGCTCACAGCAGACCAGGGGGGCTATTCTGTAAGAGTCCACTTAGTGGACTGTCCATTTCGGCTACTGCTGATTGGATGCAGCTGTACGAGAGAGGAGGAAACGGGCGGCTCTAGCCAATCAGCAGAGGCCGAAATGGACAGTCCACTAGGTGAACTCTTACAGAATAGCCCCCCAGATCTGCGGTGGCGTGTTCCGTCACAAACCCTGGTTCGTCGAACTCATCTCGGCAATCCCGCGACGCACAGTGGCGGACGCGACGTATTGTCCTTGGTACACGGTAGGCTTAGTGACGCCGTTTGGCTTCCCAGGAAAAGTCGACGCCGCTGTCGCACCTGGCTGGCAAAACTTGCACCTCAGCGGGCCGTTCTTAACAGCGTATACGTCGCATGCATCAAGGCGGTGAGGCGCGTCCGACACCACAGAGTCCAGGGATGCGACGGGCCTACGCAAGAGAGGCAATGCGTTTGAAGCGACTCGCTGCATCTCCGGGTACCAAGGCAAATGAAGCTCGGAAGCGCCGTGGCCGCCATCTTGCCGCGGCAAGCCGAGCAAGTACAAGTCAATCGAGCGAAGTGGATGATGAGGATGGCCAACTACACCCCGACACCTCCATGGAAGACGCGTCTCCTCCTGATCCACAAACGGCGCTGTAACTGTTCCAGGCAGCCACAAACAACTTTAGCATACACTTCGTCCAGAACGACGTTGCAGGCATTTAATAAACAAACAAACATTCACATAGCAGTGTACGAGTTGTGCGCCTCCGTGGTGTTTCCGACGCAACAAAACGCCATTGGCAATGGTGTCAGCCTTCCGCCGTTTCACAGTTTAGTCTCGACAAAGTGTCTTCCGTTTTTTTTTTATAATTATTTTGCATTTCCCAACTTCCCTTGTTTTTCTCTATTTCCACGGTGGTTGGTTCAATGGCCTAGCGTTTATTCTTCGTTCCATGATAGAAAAGAAACAAGCGGTTCGAGACAGAATCGTGTCAAGCCGACAGACAATAACGCCAAGTATATGCAGGGTGAATTATTTGTTATAACTGAAGTCTAAAAATATAAATGAAGGGAAATTAAAGTAGACGAAAAGCCAACTGGTAGCAGGTCCGTTTCCATTTTTCTCGTACTCGTTGCACAGTTTATGTTCACAGGTCGAATGGGAAATAAAACGGTCATTTTTTTTTTCTTTTCTACCGTCAATGGGAGATATACTGTGCTCGGGACGTGGGCCCGCTTTGAAAGACAGCGGCGTCTGTCGTATAAGGGATAACACGAGTATTACGCTATAACACGGGTATAACGATATATCATTCCCCCCTTCCGAAACAAATTTTCAATGTTAAGCGTTTCAGTGCCCATCTCAGTGCTATCTACTCAAAAGTATTAGTTCGCTTTGGTTCTTGGCATAATTCTTGCGAACGAGTTTTTTTTTTTTTTTGATGAAAAGCACTTTCAGGGCATTCGATGTTGGAAAATTTGGGAAATTGTCTATTCTACGACCATTGCGACTCAACCGCAGGAGTTATCCTCCCCCTCACAGAAAGCTCAGCACTGAAGAGGCAGTAGCTCTCAGACTTATTCAGACAAACACATTCCCAAACCTACACAGATACAGCAAAATGTACCCACAAACATATCGCGGCATCTGCCACTGGAGCGGCGGTGCGGGGCCAAACCTCAACGCTTAACGACGCCTTGCACGTCATTTGAGCGGTGGGAGGTATAGCTGACCGGCAATACCCTGGCCGGACAAGAAGCTCTCGCCCAGCAAGTACGTCGAGCAGCCATGGCCAGTGGAGTCCTGGAATGAGGACACCACCCACTCGACCGCAAGGGCAACGACCTCGATGGTCAAAATAAATGTTCTCTCTCTCTCTCTCTCTCTCTCTCTCTCTCTCTCTCTCTCTCTCTCTCTCTCTCCATTGTACCCTCAAAGTATCCTCGGTTATTCAAGTAATCCTGCTATCTGGCTAATGAAAAGCTAAACAAGAGCGTTCCAGGATATCCTGCGGCGAATATCAAGCCTGTAAGCTCTTTTAGAACAAGCTGAGTTCGTGAAAAATCACCAGGATGAGTTCGCGAGGACCTATGCGATGCACTAATTGTCACAATTAGGAACACACTCCAAATGTCAGGTTATCACCGAGGACATTAAAAAAACATATCTTTAATTTCCCCCTACCTACAAAAATTCAGCTCTCCTTCACACTGTTTATGTTTGTGCATGAGTTTATGTTTGTGCATTTATGTTGTGCATGTTTGTGCTTGCTTGTACTTGCAAGGATTACATACAGAAGGCCTGTACAGGCACTAAACATTCTCCTTCGAGCAATTCTTCCGCATGCTGGTCAAAACTGGTCTAGCTATGATTTAATGTATGTATTTATCCTAAGGTGTTTACAGGGGTAATAAAAACAAACAAAAAGATACTCCAATACCTAATGTTCCACTGAATACAAGTAAGCGCCGTTCCATGACGGGACAAAAGAAAGACACAGAACACAAGCGCTATCTCGTAACTAAATTTTATTGTGAAGACAATCTTTTTTGCTCTTTCTGATCTGTTTAGCTAATCTTTCACAGCCAATTTTCTCGCAGATAGGAGTCATGGTTTCGTTAATATTTGATAAGCTGACTTTAACAAGCTTAGAATTCTTTTTAATTGCCTCTAGTGCTTTTTCGTTAAAGACTTGCCTACGCAGAGCCACAAAAGCGCGAATTGTGCCCCCGGATCACACGCAGTGGGCAGCGGGGCTTCCAGAAGCAGCACGCCAAACCTTTCAGGCACTCTGTTGAAGGGGTTGTCTAACAGATACCCCTTGATTGCGGCAAGTCATGCGTTGGACAAACGGGACGTTGTATTAATGACAGACTGAGGGAGCACGCCAATAGTATCGGTAAGTGTGACAATGCGCATCTTTCTGTGCACTATAGAGCCTGTCGTTGTAAGTCATGCTTGGAACAAATATTGATTCTTGGAAAAAGTAGGGACCAAACTGCAAGGGAGTTGTTGGAAGGTTTTTACATTAAAAAGAAAGGGTCTGATTTTGTCAGCGATACGTCTATCCTACTGTATTCTGCAGAATGGTGCTTTATCCAAAGTATGTTATCCTGACCATGTTGTTATATGTCACACCTTGGCCCTCAGCGCATGCGCGGACGTGGTATATTTTCTATACGCTCTTTCAGGTTGGTGTTAAACAGTTGGTATTTTGGCGCTTAACTGTCTTCTTCCTTCTGTCCCTTTTTCACGAAATGTATTCCGCGCCACAATCAAGTATACCTAGGAAATCTAAGCCCCAACTTGCCCAAGAAGAAGTCCTTTTGGCAGGAGCCAACATTTCGACCTGTGGACTTCAAGGCAACATTTAAGTATTCAGGTATTGTGTATTTAAGCAGGCGAAGTCTTCACAATAAAACTTAGTTGCGAGTTAGCGCTTGTCCTTTGCGTCTGTGTCCTTCTTTTGTCCCGTCTTGGAACTGCGCTTACCTCTATTCTGTTGTTAAGCATGAACCAACTAGCTCAGCAACAAATTTTGTTTACGTAATGCTCACCACCTGCTCAAGCAGCTGCGCCCATATGATAATGATGATGATAGACGATGATGATGATGATGATGATGATGGTATGTGTGTGTGTGTGTGTGTGTGTGTGTGTGTGTGTGTGTGTGTGTGTGTGTGTGTGTGTGTGTGTGTGTGTGTGTGTGTGTGTGTGTGTGTGTGTGTGTGTGTATGTGCGCGCATTTGTGTTGTTTACCTAATGTTCACCACCTGCTCAAGTATCTGCGCTCATATGATGATGATGGTGCGCGTGTGCGTGTGTATCTGTGTTGGGTAGCTAATGTTGAAATACAAAAAGAAAAAAAAGGAAGCAACATACAGAGAACAAGTTAGGAGTCATGATATGAAAGGGGAACAATATGAAAGGAGCACGCGCTGGTGTCGGTTTCTGTAAAAAAGTCGGAATCACAAAATAATTTATCTGCATAGGTAGACACTGCCAATCTTGTGTGCGTGGTTTTCTAATGAAACCAAAACTATTCATATATTCTCTCTGAAATCCGTAAAAAGTGAGAAAAAGAAGTGGGGGGGGGCGGGGGGGGGCAGCGTGGAATCAGGTCAATGACTCTGAGCTCTAGCAATTTGCCTTAGGGTACTAGTACAAATGACAATTGCAAGCAAAGAGCACACATAAACGCACCACCGGGAAATTAAGAGTACAGAAAGCGAGAGGAGGGAGCAAGGCATTTACGAAATACGTGGACTAGGAATGTGAGAACAAATATGAGCATAAATACCGGTCAATAAAAGTAATATATAAACAGAAGGTTTACCCGTGGTATGATCGCAATTTCGTAAAAGACGGCTTGTGAATAAGTACAAATAAATAAACATCTTAATTATGAAAAAGAAATAAATCGGTCTTGCGGTTACGAACAGCCATGGCCTAACCAAATGGGACATCCTATTATTTTTATTAAATTATGATAAGTGTGCAAACCTATATAAGTATTTATGAGCTATACTGGTTATATTTTCGTTATTGGCCTGGCGAATCGAGTCAAGCTCTCCCTTCGATACATGTATACATGTTGTTTAGAGCGTAATAAACTTGTGGTTGAAGTAGGACTCTCTGTATATTACGTCTTCTGAAGAACATGTTTCCAATCTAGGTATGAAGTTTATTTTCATCCCAATTATGAACTGGCATACAAAAGTGTTGTGCCACTAAAGAAGGGTTCTTAGCTGCGCTTATTGGTGCCTATTAACTTTTGGGTGAACTGCGCGACGACGGGACCAGAAAGGAAAGAAACAAGAGCGCAGACGATCAGAGGAAGAAGTCCCTCCGAGCGGCCTCTGCTTCCGAACTTCCGAAAATCCGAACTTTCAGGAGGAGGAGGAGGAGGAGGAGGAGGAGGAGGAGGAGGAGGAGGAGGAGGAGAAACATTTATTAAAAAGAAAGAAAGGACAAGCAGGTGTCTTTCTGCTTGTGCGGGAGGCGCCCTTAGTCCAGGGCTCCTGCGGCTCTTGCTGTCTCCCGGGTCCGCCGCACCAGTTGCTGCTGGTTACGAGGGTCCGAAGTTTTGCAAATATATTGTATGAGTCTTACAATATCTGAACAAAGCAAGTCATTGTTCCAAATGAATACGCTGCAGTCGACGGGGAATATGAATGCCTAAGAGCAATTAGAAGACGCGCAGAATGGGCTAACCGCCGCAGTGGAAAGCTGGATGACTACAGGATGGCACAGAAAGTTCGGTCAACTTCGCGCAGACGCTTACAAAAATTAGGTACGAGAAGGCGGTGAGAATACTGCGCGCCGTTGTATCCGTTTACTTCAGTTCCCAGAATATGGTCAGTTGTCCGATCTTTTAGTGGTCCAGTTACCCAGAGCCATCCCTTCCGAGCCCTTGCAGTAGCTCGAAACACTCCGGAAACATCTGTTGCTGACGAATTCTGTCAACTTATATCCAGACCAGGAATTCCGTTTACTTGCCTACAATCTACAAGTTCGACAACACTATCAGAACAGAAAGTTCGTGCGTGCTTTATGTCACAACATCCTCAACTTTACTGTGAGTTTAGTTTAAATGAATTGAAATGTGCTCTTTCGTCATGCCGTACAAAGAAAACCGCAGGCCCAGATGGTGTCACGTATATTTATTTATTTATTTATTTATTTATTTATTTATTTATTTATTTATTTAAGATACCTTACAGGCCCTATGGGGGCATTGTGTAAGGGGGGCTACAAAATCAAGGCGGGAAAACGAGTAAATAGCCTTCTAAAGTGTAATACAAAAGATACGCCTCAATGCAGGGCTCATCAACATAACCACCGAAAACATGTAAAAGGAACAACTGAAGTAATGATAAGCCACAAAGGTACACTAAAGGAAATAACACGAGTAAAACTCAACGTAAGACACAAATACTAGAAAGTAAAATACGCGAAAAATGGACATATCAGGGAGTGCATTTCTTGAAGGGATATTTAGGGAAACAGACGCAAAAAAGCTATAACATATACAGGACATACAAGTGAACACGTGACGCAGCATAAAATAGCAATTCATAGGAGCGAGATATAGCAATGCATCAATAAAAAAAATCGCAAGAAGTTCGAAGCCCATCGCCAAGTGTAAGAAACAAGATAAAGTGATTTGTAAGTGCTATTATGAAAAATGCTCGTGTAGGAGATGACGAAATTTTTCTTGATCAGACTCGGAAGCAATGTGATCAGGCAGATTGTTCCACAAGCGAATGGCCGTAGGGAGCGCGGAAAAGTTAAAAGCATGTGTCGTACCGTACGTGCGCGCAAAACTGAAGTGGTTATTTAATCGGCGAGAGGTGGTCGAGGCGATCTGGATATGTAGTGTGGATTGTGTGGCATTATAAACATATTTGTGAAACAAGGATAACAGAGCGATATTACGGCGAAGAACTAAAGGCTGTATGGAATGATCGAGTTTCATTTGCGTTACGCTGGAGTGATGGCTATAATTACGTGAAATGAAACGGGCAGCTCGGTTTTGGACCGATTCAAGCTTGTCGATTAAGTATGTAGGATGCGGGGACCAAATGGATGATACATACTCGAGCTGTGGACGAACAAATGTCTGATAGGCCAATTTGCGCATGTTGGAAGGTGAATTACCCAGATTACGACGTAGGTAACCTAATGTCCTTGAAGCTTTTGCTTCAAGGACATTAGGTTACCATATGATGTTAAAGAACCTACGTCCAGTAGGAAGAGTGGCTCTTTTGGAGATATTTAACGATATCTGGATAAGAGAGACTCTTTCAGATTCATGGAAATTAGCCCGGGTAATTCCAGTACTAAAACCAGGAAAGAATCCCCTTTGTCTTGACTCCTACCGATCCGTCAGTCTCACAAGCTGTTTTTCCAAACTAATGGAGAAGATGATAGACGGTCGACTGCAATGGTGGTGTGAACACACAAATGTGTTTCCCAATTACATGACCGGTTTTTGACAAAATCGGTGTACAATGGATTCAGTATTAGACATTGTCACATGCGTCGAACATGAACGAAGTTGCGGAAATGTGACAGTTGCAGTATTTTTAGACATTCAAAGAGCATTCTACACTGTAAGTCACATACTCATCCTTGCTGGTACGTTAGAGCTTGGCATACAGGGGCGAACACTGCGATGGGTATCGAATTTCTTGAAAGATAGAAAAATATTTATGGAAACAATTGAAGGAGAAAATAATTATCACAGCACCACGCAGGGCGTTCCGCAGGGCAGTGTTCTCAGTCCGTTTTTATTCAAGTGTGTCATGGCGGCCTTGCCACTAAAGCTTCCGTCTGGCCTACAGTACTCGCTGTACGCAGATGACATCTGCATATGGGCCTCTGGATCTCATATACAAGACATTCAAACAACGCCGCAAGAGGGTCTTGATAGTATCGACACCTTTTTAAAAGAAAGGGGCATGAGTCTTTCATACGCAAAGACAGCCGTACTTCCTTTCACTAGACGACAGCTGAATAATTTCCGACTTATGCTTAATGGGCAAACTTTGATGTTTGTGAAAGAGCATAAATTTCTTGGAGTTAATCTTGACCGCCAGCTAACTGGGCTTCACACATCCGCGCCATTGAAAAGCAGACCAATGCAGTAACAAACGTACTTCGGCAACTCGCTGGCACAACGTGGTGGGGATCAGTCTCTTCACAACTACAAGTTCCATAACGCACTCATAAAACAAAAAAAATTGCTTACTCGACACCTATTCTCCATGGTTTATCGCAAACTTCTGAGGATTGTCTTCAACGTTTGCAGGCAAGAGGGCTGCGAGTGTGTCTTGGGGTTCCGCAGGCTACCTCGAGTTCCTTAGTAATTGCTGAAGCTCGTCACCCACCATTTCCAGTCAGACGAACGGTTGAAACATGCCGACATATTTATCGCATCTTAAACCAACACGAGAAGCATCCATTAAACCTCGCGCTTACCGAAAGAAACAAAAGCAAAATTCACGATGTTGTTCGAGAACATAAAGCATTATTACCAAGATTTGAATTATGCAAAGTGGATGTTTGTTACCCTCCCTGGATGTTAACATGTCCTAAAATAGAATTATCGGTTGACGGGATTATATCTAAGAGAGACATGTTCATAGTAGCCGCACAACAACTGGCACTCTTCCAAATTTACTCATTATACCCCCAGTACATCCACGTTTATACAGATGGTTCGTGTCATAAAAATTCGTCGACTTCAGCATTCGTCATTCCTTATTTAGCGCTAGAGCAAACATCTAAATTATCCCGAGAGACATCTTCCACCATTGCAGAAGTGTTTGCAATCCTGTGTGCTTTGCGTTTCATAACATCAGACAAACATTCGCAAGAATGGGTTATCTTTGGCGATTCGCAAGCCGCTCTCACATTACTACAGAGCAATAAGAAAAATTATTTGAACACTTTGCTATTGTATGAGACACTCAAAGAACTTACAAGAGCAAGCGCAATGAACCCCGTAACTGCATTCTAGTGGATACCTGGGCACTGCAATATTCCTGGTAATACTGTGCGAATCGGGCGCACAATAACGCGGAGCCAATCAATCTTCCCCTATTGCGTAAGGAAGTCCGTCTGCTCCTGAAACAAATTTCTTGTCGCCTCAGCAAAACTACCTCGTTTGATCAGCAAACTAAAAACTCGGACTTATACTTTATAGACCCATGTATAAACTTATCAATGCCGGAAAATCTAAGAGACAACAAAAAATGTGAAACATTGGTACACCGCCTGCGTCTTGGTACTGCATTTACAAAACATTTCTTGTACAGGATAAAACGTGTCTCTAGTCCGCAGTGTTCTTGTCGCCATCCACACGAAGATGTGCATCATCTTCTCCACGAGTGCACGAAATAAGATCCACAAAGAAGGGTACTGCAAGCAAATTTGTTGATATTAGACAGAAGACCATTGACTCTAAAAAAGATATTTGGCCCATGGCCAACTGCGGGCCTTCGAAGAAGAGCGCTTCTTGCTCTGAAAGAGTTCTTAGAGGACACCAACATATTGGGAAAATATTAAGTATCAGATGATCCGAATACGCTAAATGAGTATCACAAACGTTGTTTGTGGTTCATAATTGGTTTATGTGGTGATCGCAACTTTTACGCAATATGTATAGTTCTGTTCTGTGCTTGCAGTGCATTACATGTGTTGTATGTTTTGGCTGTTCAAAATATCTGACTTTATATATGCGTACATGGGCTGAACTAATGCACAGAACGTTGCGACTCATGTACTGTTGGACTGTATATTTTTTATTCATCCAGTGTTCTATTGAGTGCAGTATTTTGTGTCGCTATTCTCCCTTTTTACGCAAATTTGTTTCCTTTGCGAAGTGACAAGGAGTAGCTGGTGCCACCATAAAGGCGCCAACCTCTCCTAATATTCATTTCAATAAAAAAAAAAAGAGCACAGACTATCAACATATGATTTAGTTGAAAAAACACAGAACATATATACTGACGCGAATGCACTCGTGGTTAGTCGGGGAATGAATCTATCTGCTACCCAAGGTAGTCAAGCTCCTTATCTGAGAGATCTATCGTTTGTGTGCTGATGCATTTGTCTCTTCTGTGCATTGCGTGTTCCTCAGGTTTATTGCGTGTGAGGCGATTCTTGTACGTTTTTAACATAGTGGCTGCGCGCAAACTCTCGTTTGCAACCGCTGCACGTTGACATGCGCAAAGTCACATTGCTTCCTTGGCCGCTCCTGAGCGAGTATGAATGCTCTCTGACGCGGTCATTAACACAACGCCCCGTCTGTCCGATATACGAGTGAACACATGACAGAATAACGTTGCACATAACATTGCTGTGGCAATCCACGAATTTCTTTGCATGCTTCTTCTTGCACTTTTTGGTCGACTCAACGTCTCGGTTGACCAGCCTGCATAAACGTGCTAGTTTGTTGGGCGCCGAGAAAACAACCCGCACCCCAACCCTTCCAGAAATTTTCTTGATGTCATGTTAAATCTTATGAATGTACGGTATAACCGTGGTTTTCCGCTTGTCACTGGTGATAGCGTGCACCGTTCTTCCAGTTTGCATTTCTTGAACAAGCTTCTCGGCAATGCTGCACTGCAAAAATTCTGGGAAGCCCGCGGATCGTAGCCGGCCCACTTGCGAGTTGAAACTGTTCGCCGTTTGATGCACACATGACCTTTTTAATGCCTTCCTAAGAACAGCCGTTGCCACTCCCCGCTTCACTGTCTTTGAACGTGCAGATGACAAAGGTAGAACACCCTTCTGAGAAAGGGGGGTATGAGCCTAGCACACATGATGAGTGAGTGAATAAACTTTATTGTAGGTCCGGCGAGGACGCGAACTCGTCGCGCACCCGGCTAGTCCCACGTCGGGACCGGCAGGTCTAGCCCACCGGCCCGGTCGCGGGCACGCCGGACGGCCAGGATTTGCTTTTCTAGAGCGGGGCTACGCAAAAGCGAGTCCCACTCCTCCTTGATGAACTTGGGGTATGTCGACCCACACTCCCAGAGCATGTGAGGTAGAGTGAGGTCTGGCCGCAGAACTAGCTATAGTGAAGTCTCAAATCGAGAAACCTTACTTCTTTATTTTCGCGGAGCTCTCTCGGAAGGACAAGGTCAGTCATGACCGATGGGATTAATTCATAAAGGCAATCTATCGCTTGGTCATCGCAGCCCGTTTTGTTGAAAATCACAATGAAGTCATCCACGAAATGGAAAATTCTAACGACGCTTGGGCCTCGCAAGATATTGAGGTCTTCTGTCCCTTTGAGTAAACAACACGTCGCTCACTACCGGCGCCAAGCGTGACCCTCTGACACCACCTCTCTGAATATACAGCTCACCTTGGAATTCCACGAATGTAGATTTGAAGTAAAAAGTCAGGATGTCCAGGGCGCCTCCGATGCTGGTGCCAGAAGAGTTCTGGAAGCGAGTTCGCCCAAACGAGTCAATGGGCTTCCGTGACAGCTTCACAAACCGAATCAATAGGGAGCGAATAATACAGATCCTTTTCGACTATGTGTATGTATATATATATATATACATATTATCCTGTGGGTGGGTACCTTAAGGTAGCATATGGGGTTCATTGACCAATTGCATCCCTCCAGAAAGTGGATGGCAAAACGCCGCCGCGATAGCTCAAGTGGCAGGACATCATGCGAAGAGGTGGAATCGTTCTCCACCATCAGCAAGTTGTTTTTTCCTCCACTTTCACTTCCACTAAATTATTATTACTTTAATTCAGTAAGTAAGCAACAAGTAATTTCCTCTGTGTTGTCCTTGGTGTCTTTGTGAACTTTTACGATACCATTAATAAAAAATCGGGCCCTCTCGTTAGCTTCTTTCCTTCACGTTCATATATATAGTTATGGCTTGAGGAAATCATGCTGGCCCCGGTAGTACAATGAAGAAAAAGAGTTCGACGTACGTTGGGGGTATAAGCACAGTATATTTGACTGACGACTGTAATATACTGTGCTTATACAACGCACGTCGCACTGTTTTTCTTCATTATATATATATATATATGGCGATAACTCCCTCTGTCGTGTATTCTCCTTGTTACGTTTTTATCCAAACAAATTAACCAGCATTCCAACTGTTTCAGTTTCAGTTTATTGATGCGTTTGAAATGTTTTACAGAAGTAACTCTAGGAGGTCCCATAGTCAAAGACTGGGGAGGGACCTCCAACAACAAATACATAGAAAAAGTATACTTAATGCGGTTAACAAGAGCAGTAGCAATCCTAGGAACAGAAAGCATTAACAAACAAAGTCGAGTCATAGTAATAACAATAAAGTATAAACCCGAAAAGCAGATCCAAGGAGTATTATTCGACATACAGAAGCGTAAAAAATATACAACACGATCACTTTCCCAAGAAGTGGTGACGAATTTTCCTCCTAAATAAATGAATGGAAGGAGATGATTTAATGGAGGGTGGTAGTGAATTCCATATTGATGTTGCCAAAAAGTTCGCAGTAAGTTTGCCGTAGTTAGTCCTTGGTTTCGGTAGGAGGTAGTTATTATGGTGTGAAAATCGAGTGTCAGTAAAATGGGGGGTTTGGTGTTTTGATATCAACGAAATTGGTAATTCTCCTCGACAAAATTTATACGTCAGGACACTAAGACAACATTTATTTAAATCCACTACGGACAAAATATTATACGTGCGGAGTAATAGCAGAGCACTACATGAAAGATGGCTGTAACTGATTATTCTCAAAGCTTGGTTTTGTGTGTGTTGCAGGGGTGCCAAGTGAGTTGCGTAAGTATTACCCCAAGAAGAAATGCAGTAAGAGATGTGGCTGTGAATAAATGCGTAGTAGAGTGAAATTAATATACGTATAGGAAAATAGGGGCGGACTTTGATTAGTATTCTGATACCGTATGCTGCTTTACGCGTTAATAAGGATATGTGATTTGTAAATTTCAAATGATTGTCGAGTTCAACTCCAAGAAATGTTGCATGGTCAACAGCCTGAAGCGAAGTCGGACCAATGTTAATGCATGGCTTCTCCTGCACACTTTTTGCGGGGATGAAAAAATGACAAATTTCGATTTAGTAGCATTAATACTGAGCATATTATCTCGGCACCAATTAACGATTTTAACTACGTCGGCATTAAGGTAAGATATTAGCGGTTCCAAGGAAGTGTTAGAAGAATAAATTGTTGTGTCGTCAGCGTATAAAATACGCAACAATTGTTGCGAACAACAATTGTTCACTATAAAGGTGGAAAAGAGTGTCGCTAATGCTATGTCGGTAGCCAATCGGATAGGTCGCCCCACTACTCTCAGGAGCGCTCGCTAAGTAGTTGGTAACAAGGCTGCTGAAAACACCGGGGGACCGGCGGCACTGCTATCGGTAGCGATGCACATTTTTAAAATATTCAATTAAATTAGACGCTTTACGCCGACCACTTAAATGTGCCACTTAATGATACGGAGTGCTTACCCTAACGACTGAATATGATTGTACAAAATCGTTAGAATCGTTCCAGGGTCCCCTTAATATAGAAAATAGACACTAACAGTTGCGGAGGCAACCGTAGCACGTCCCCAGTTGAAAATAAATTGGTGATGCCGTTGCAAAATTGTAGTAATAAAGCATGCAAAGAAAATGGAAACCGCACGCCAATCGTAAGTACGTGCCGAGGGGGGGGGGGGGGAGGAGAAGTGCTGTTGGTAAGGGGCGTCGCCCTTTTTCTCCCCATTCTAAGCGAGCTCTTTGCAGCCACTCTACGCCAGGGTAGATTATACACATTTCACCACAGCGCCAGTCCGGTGCGGCTTCGGAAAAAAATGTTACCTTTCCAGTGTTCGCCAGGTGACGTAGCCGGGTACCACACCACTCAGCGCATTGTTTTGTTATTAGCCTAAATATCAGTGGGAATAAACCTACAACGCCTACAAAAACATACAATGCCTTTCCATGAAGTAATAGAAGCAAAGAAATAGAGAGATAAGGTAAGTGCGAGGAATGTTCGCCTGACAGACCCGCTTTCTGTCGCTGTCATGTGTGCATTTATCAAAACATACTATACGACAGGACAACCAAGTCCATTCTTTTCTTCCCCCTTGTCCACTTTGTCTCCTCTAACGTCATTTGTCGTAAGCACACTTCGTTTTGGACATCTTCTACCCAGCGGTGACCGTGTATACAACGTGTATCCAAGGTTGATCGCTCCATTGATTGCACCACACTCACATACTCTACGAAGTCGTTCCAGTAGTCGCTACTTAGTTTTCAAATCGCCGCGGACATGCAGTTCGGATCACGCAAGAGTGCCACCCCTGAATGCTGCGACGCAACTTTGCCTATCATTCGCCATCGACTATACAAGTCCCACGACTGCGTGTACTGCACGGACCGCGTCTTCGGCTACAACAGCCACATTCAAACTTCATCAAAAGATCTCCAGTCCTTGTTCATGCTACAAAGTTTCTACCGTACCTCATGAGCTGAAGGAATGAAAGGTGATGCTTCTGAGGATGAAGTCTTCAAATGTAAACTGTGCGCCGAACTGTTTGATAACATAGAAAGGTGGTGGTTTGGGCTAGTTGGTTTTCCATGAGGCTGTGCGGTGCCGCGCGAACCGGGGCAGGGGACACAGGAAAAAACGAGGACAAGCGCTTACTGCCAACTGAAATTTTGTTCACTGATAGAGGGTGTTATATCGAAAACACTGAGGGAAAACGACATAAAAATTAGATACACAAAAATAAAACAAAAATAAAGATAAAAGAATAAAATGAGAAACCTTATAAAGATGTCATCACCGCTAACCGCCATTGTCTAAGAATTCCAACTCTCTTCGTAATAAGGTTATACCGGGCTATACCGTGAGGCATTCCAAGAACAATAGGTTGTTGGAATGCATGAGCGAATGCATTGAATATTTCCGTGAGGTTTACTTTCAAAACCGAGCAGAATTAAGCGCGGGAAATTTCCTCAATCTTGTGCAGTTCTATCTTGAATCGACATACATAGATTGCAATGACGCAATCTACGTTCAGAACAAAAGAGTATCCATTGGGCCTCATATTGCGCTTTTGCTGAGGGGCCTGTTTTTGGCAAAACCCGACAGAGCCTAGCAGCAACTATTAGAAGGATCGAACTAAAGTTCTGAGAACCTTAAGATACGCGGGCGACTTATTGGTAGCTTTACAGTGTGGTCTCTCAGAGTTTTTTACCGCTTCATCACAAATGCTCAGTAGATTTGAAGAATATCTATCCCCCCCTGATCTGACAAAGATAAAATGCTACAAGATGATTCCCTCCGCTTCCTCGACTTCAAGCTCGTGTTTTCTAATGATCATGTTTGCTGGACATATGAGTCCCATGCGCACAAACAGCTGCCCTTCTCATCAGCACACAGTAAGCTAGTAAATAGGGCTACTGTTCAGGCCCACTTCTCTAATGCATCAGACCGGTCCAGCCACCTCAGGCTAAAGGACAGTTTTCAAGCACAAGTTACATGCCTGAAAGCCTCGGGCTATCCTGACGGAGTACTCGTCTCAGTAGCTGAGGCGAATCACAGCAAAATAAGAAAACCTAAGAGCTAGGCCATCGTCACCGAAGAGCAGCCCACAGAAAAGGACTGTAAGGTCTCGGTTATTCCACACAAGCATCAAATCGCGCGTCAGCAAAAGAAAAAAAGAAGAAGAAATGGGTGAGCGGGTTGGTGTGCGTGTAGTGTTTTCTACCCGAATCGAGCTTTGTTAGATATAAAAGAGAAGCACCCATATCAAGAAACAAGAAGCTCAGTCTGAAATCAAGCACCGCAACCGTTTCGTGGATTGTCTGCAGGGGTTTGTGTACAGAATCCCCTTGAAATGCGGCGCATGCTACGTGGATCAGACAGGCAGTTGTCTGAACGATCGTCTGCGTGAACATGCGAATAATCTTAAGAAAGGAAAAGAAGTTTTTTTTTTTTGTAGCCCCGCATTGAAGCGCATGCGCACGTACTCCTCTGTTTGGAAAAACCACAGCAATCTTCACACACAGCGACGATCGAACGGGCATCGTCGTTGAATCGGCTAGCATGGCACGTGAAGTATGCCCATGCATAAGTAAGCCATCTTGGGCCTTATCACAAAGAGGGTTGGCATTCTTAGACAATGGCAGCGCGAACAGCGAGCGGTGACAGCTTCTTCATAATGTATTTCATCTTTATTTTTGTTTTATTTTTATACGTATATTTATGACGTTTTCGATCTGTTTTTCCTATATAACACCTTCGATCAGACAATAAAATTTCAGTTGGCAGCAAGCGCTTGTCCTCGGTTTTTCCTGCTCGCTGCACCACACTGTTTCATAACAGGGCAATGTTTCGGCGCAACATGAAGTCTCACAACGGGGGCCTGTTCCTGGATGTTCCAGTAGTCGCTACTTTGTTTTGAAATCGCCGCGCGCTTCGTCTCGGACATGAAGTTCGGATTAAGCAAGAGTGGGACCCTTGAAGGCGGCGACGCAACTGTGCCTATCATCCGTCGCCGCCGATACAAGTACCTCGAGTGCGGGCACAGCACGGACCGCATATTCAACTACAACCGCCACCTCAAAGTTCATCAAAAGAATTCCAGTCCTCCTTCATGCAGCGACAATGTTTCTACCGTACCCCATGAGCCGATGGAATACGAAAGTGATGCTTCCGAGGATGAACACTTCAAGTGCAGAATGTGCCTCGAACTGTTTCCCAACAGAGCAAAGTTTCGGCATCCCATGAAATCCCACAACGTGGCCTGTTTCGGTGCGACAGATGCCCTTTTGCGGCCTACAATTCAGGCAACCTGCTCAGCCATCAAGAATCTTCTCGGTGTCCAGGAAACGGCGAGCGCACCAGTGACAGAGTTCGAACCCCGCTGCAGCAAAAGAGAAAACCGACAGCGCTTCTCGTCAACAAGCGAGTCAAGGTCAGTCGTGCCTCTTCCGCATCTATCCCGGAGACGTCGGCTTCAAGTAACACCAACTCTCTCAAAAGTGAGGCGTGTATTTCAACGGACACCTCAGTGGCGACGAGTGTAGAAATCACAGGGATGGCCTACGGCCACGACGATGAGACAGCCATCAAAGGCGCAAAGCTTTTAATATATTTCAAGTAGCGGCGCCAAGGTATTAGTGCGTGCGAGCAATGGCTTTGTCATTAGAGGCACGACTTATATATATATATATATATATATATATATAAAAGGCTCTCAAAGTTCGACGACAACACAGTCACATCGTCTAGGTAACAGAGGCATGCAGACCACTTCAAGCCGCGCTAGAGAGAGTCCATTATGCGCTCGAATATAATGTAGCTAGCGCATTGTATAATCCAAAGGGCATGACTTTAAATTGGTCCAGACTGTCTGGTGGTACGAAGGCGGTTTTCTCGTGGTCCATCTCATCGACGCTAATCTGCCAGTAGCCGGAGCGGAGGTCAATTGATGAAAAGTATTGGGATCCGTGAAGGCAGTCAAGAGCGTCATCAATGCGAGGCAGGGGATAAACATTCTTATTTGTTATCCTGTTGAGGTGACGGTAGTCAACGCAGAAGCGCCACGAGTTATCTTTTTTTCTTTACTAATGGTACGTCCACACTAGCGACAAAAACGCGCGCGACACACCGCGCGCGGCGAGCGGTGCTGTCGCGCGCGGCAAGATTCACGAAAAGCGGCAGCAACGCGCGGCAAACGCGCGAATGGGTGCGAGACCCATTTTTCGCGGCAGACGCAAAACGACCACCAATCAGAAGCGAGCCGCTTTACGAGCCGCGCTGTTGTGGCGCCACCTGTCGCATAAGCAAAGAATCATAATCTATGGGCTCTGAGACTGAACAGTGACACGCGCGCCGTAAAATTTCAGAGGCCATTTCCAGTCAAGGGGGCTGTTTTTGTTAAGCCTTACCACACCGCCACTGAGGCGTCGACGAAGAATTCGCCTCGAAATGGAGGCGTTTTTGGAAACCGTTCGCGGATATGCGTGCCTCTATGATAAATCGAGCGTCGTACAAGGAGCTGCGCGCCAACCGCTGGCGCATTACGGACAGCAGTTTGGCATGACAGGTGAGTAATTGGTGAAGGCGGGGAAGCAGAGTGTGCGCCTGGCCCTCAGTGTCTCTGTGCCGCACCCAAAACTTTCTCGTCCGCTTTCTGGCACGTCGGCGTCACACAAGTAAAGAACAAACAAGTATTATAGTGTTCACAGTCACCAGTAGCTCCTCGTCCGTATCCGACATGCCTGAGCGTGGCCGGCAGTGGCGCAAAAAAACACACTCCCGATGGAAGACGAAATGGGCAGAACGGAAAGCGCGTTGTCACGAGAAGTATCGAATGGAACGAGACAACGCGGGACTCCACGGGCCGCTGCCGCGTGCCGCAAAACGCGACTGTGGACTTGCCCGCACGCGTCTGCAGCGCGGGCGCTTGCCGTGTGCGGCGTGTCGCGCGCGTTTTTGTCGCTAGTGTGGGCGTACCATTAGACAACCGGTGATGTCCACGGGACTGGAAGGTTCAATGATGCCCTTGTCCGTCATCCTGTCTACTTCTTTCTGTATGATGGCCCTTTCTGTTGCGGAACCACGATATGGCCGCCTATGAATGAGGATGGCGTCACCGGTGTTGATGCGATGCCTGACAACAGATGTCTGACCCAGTGGACGGTCGTCAAATCAAAGATATCCCGATAAGATGACAGGAGTTGACGGACAGGTGTTCCTATGAGTGGGCAGCGCAACCCGGACGAAGGACGAGAGGAAGTACACAACACGAGCGCAGACTAGTGAGTGAGTGAGTGAATAAACTTTTATTCGGTAAAGCCACGCGCAGCCTCGTGGGCAGACTAACAACTGGTTTATTATTTCAAGCAACGGACTATAATATACAGAAAATGTAAACACGTGTAAAGTGACGTTTACAAGGGTGTTAGCCTAGCTTGCCATTCAAAAAATCAGTTTCTTTATCTTGCAGAGTGATAGAAGTCTGGCTGACGCATGCGCCTGAGTTCACATGCATGAAGTAGGCCTCTACAATCTCGCGGTTAACTTGATGCATATTTTTATAAAATATTTCCGTTTGTTCAAACATGGGTTTGCATGAGCAAACTCTACAATGCGCGGCCAGATTTGAACCTGTTTCATTCCTGATCGCACCTTGGTGCTCCCTAAGGCGGATGGTAAGGCAGCGTCCCGTCTGCCCAAAGTACATTTTGCCGCACGAAAGTGGAATGACGTAGACCACTCTCACCGAGCATGCCACAAGCTGCCCCGAGTGTTTGACCCGGCATGTAGCTTTGGGCGCCTGTTTAGGTCTACAGACAAGATTGCAAATCTTGTTTAAGGAGTTCTTTGCTGAAAAGATTACTTGAACACCATATTTCATGGCTGTCTTTTTTAACCCATGCCCCATCTGATGCACATAAGGGATGACTGCGTACTTTTTACCTTTTTTCGATCTGTCTTTGGGGTGCTTCCCCTTTCTTTATTAACAAGATTTGCAATCTTGTCAATAGACCTAAAGAGGCGTCCAAAGCTACATGCCGGTCAAACACTCGGGGCAGCTTGTGGCATGCTTGGTGGGAGTGGTCTACGTCATTCCACTTTCGTGCGGCAAAATGTACTTTGGGCAGACGGGACGCTGCCTTAACATCCGCCTTAGGGAGCACCAAGATGCGATCAGGAATGAAACAAGTTCTAATCTGGCCGCGCATTGTAGAGTTTGCTCATGCAAACCCATGTTTGAACAAACGGAAATATTGTATAAAAATATGCATCAAATTAACCGCGAGATTGTAGAGGCCTACTTCATGCATGTGAACTCAGGCGCATGAGTCAGCCAGACTTCTATCGCTCTGCAAGATAAAGAAACTGATTTTTTGAATGGCAAGATAGGCTAACACCCTTGTAAACGTCACTTTACACGTGTTTACATTTTTTGTATATTATAGTCCGTTGCTTGAAATAATAAACCAGTTGTTAGTCTACGCTCGTGTTGTGTACTTCCTCTCGTCTTTCGTCCGGGTTGCGCTGCCCACCCATAGGAACATGTTCAATCACCAACTCGCCCAGCTAGCCGTCTTAGAACAGGTGTTGTTTGCTGAAAAGAAAGGCCAGGGGCAATCATCTTACAAACATCGTCCGCAGGCGTCGAGTGTGAAGGAGTGGGTGACAAAGGTCCGTTGGTACTGAGGAAGGATTCAGAGGTCAAATAAGAAATCTCAAATTCTTCCAAAGGAGTCATATGCGCTATAGCGATACCGTGTGGCAGCACATGCGACGAAAATTCAAAATTGAGGATGGGCACGCGAGCACAGTTTTCGCGGATCCGGATTAAGGTGCTCGGTATAGGGCAATATTGCGCGACCAAACCACGTCAGTAAGCGGCGACACGACGTACTCGCCATCAGGTACGGGAGGACAGGGCGTCAGGAGGACATTTGTAGCCGCCTGTGGAGGCAGCCTTGCAAACTCAGCAGAACATAAGCGGTGTGAAGCACAAGTTGTTGCGTCGGCAGGAAGCGGCAGATCCAACTGTACAACACTTGCGGAGCAGTCAATTTGGGCAGAGTGTTTCGAAAGGAAGTCGCGGCCGAGAATTAGGTCGTGCGGACAGTGCTCAAGGACGATAAATAAAACAACGGTATAATGGCCCGCAATGGTGACACGTGCTGTGCAGATTCCAAGAACAGGTGAAGTACTCCCACCGGCGACTCGCACGCTGCATGGTACGGCGGGCGTCAGAACCTTTTTGAGCCTTCGGCGGAGAGCAACGTTCATAACTGAAAGCTGCGCTCCTATGTCAACGGAAGATGTAACAGGAACGCCATCAACTTCAATGTCCAGTAGGTTTCCACGTGTATGCAGGGTCGACAGAGGATTTGTGTGCCGGGTCGGAGTTGCAGCTTCACCTCCTGGAGCTGCACCGCCTAGTTTCCAGAAGTGAAGCGACCATTTGCAGACGGGGACGAAGAACGGTGAACGAGAGGCGAACGGGACCTACGACCTTGCTGAGACGGGGAGCGGCTGGATCTTGGTGGAGCACTGTCGGCGTTGATGCTCCTGGTCGGCGTATAGGGCGAGAAAGTACGATTGTCTGGCACTTGGCGGTAGTGACTCGGAGACTACCACCAAGGAGGCGATGACCAGTGGTTGCGGCAATGACAGGCGATGTGTCCAATACCGGAACAATTAAACAGATGGGTCTATCATCCGCTGTGCGCCAGTAAGCTGGGTTGCGAAGGATTGGCGGAAAGCTTTGAGTCTGGGAGCGAGCGGCCGGAGAAATCTGGTAGGTGTTTGTATGGCGGACCGAGCAGAGAGATGGAATGCCCAAACTTGCTATTTCCTGGCCGAACGACCGCTTGTATAAGGGAGATAGCGGGCACGCCTTCCCGACAGTCAGAACGGACTGGAGCCGGAGCCATGGCCTCAAGCTCACGGAGAACGAAGCGCGTTATATCTTCCGGTCCTGACAGCTGAACGAACCATGGCGGGTCTTCCTAAGAAGGTGTCACGTTGGTATTGGGCAATCTGTCGAAAGTTTGAGCGACGCAGCTGCCCTTCACTTGTTCGAAGCGCCGGCACTTCTTTATAATTGGATCCGCAGTGGCACAATCCTTACACACCAGGAGATCGGAGGCATCGTCTACAATACATTTTAGTATGTGACCAATCTTGTCTGCCTCGGTCATGTTGCTATCAGCATTGTGACAAAGGTCCAGCACATCCTGTGTGTACACGACATAGGACTCTGTGGACGTCTGAGCGCGGCACGCAAGTTCTTCTTTTGCTGCCAGCTGACGACCGACAGGTCTGTCAAACAGGTCTCGCATTTTTTTCTTTGCAGACATCCCAGCTCGTTAGGTCAGCTTCATGTGTATCGTACCATTGCTTCGCAGTTCCTCTCAGATAAAATATCAGGTTTGCTAGCATCATTGTTGGATCCCACCTGTTGTTGTCGCACACTCACTCGTACAGCGTAAGCCAGTCCTCGACGTCGGCGCTGTCCGCGCCACAAAATGTCCCCGGGTCCCGCGGATGAGCGAGGATGACCGTTGGCACGGGCTACTGAGGCGTTGTCGCGTGTGTGGGTTGATTTGCCATTGTGGCGGCAGGTAGATGACGCCTGCTGCGAAGTTCCGTGATTGTACTCCGCACCTTCCACCAAAATGTTGCAGGAAGAAAGCAGGCCCACGAGTGTAAAATAATGCATATTTACAACTGGTGTATATGGCGTTCAGGCAACCGCTAGTCTTCGTCTTCCTATAGTTTATGTCCCCTCCTTCTTTCCGCCCTTCACCGTAACAATATATTTCTTTTATTTTGATTTCAATAAAAGAAAAGGCACTGACCTGACAATCAAGGTTTCAAGTTTCAACCGACTTTGTCTATGTCTGCGGCGTTCGACAACCGCTTAATGCTTCTTATCTCGCTACAGATATAGCGTCCCCGCGAGCGGCTGCGTGCACTTGGACGCTGCTAATCGTGACCCTCTTGTGTGTGTGGTCGACGACGGCGACAGCGTAAACATGTGCGTTAATGGCCGTGTCATACAGCCAAGTGTCGCTCCTTATCCGTACGCCGGTGATTCTGGCCGGCATCTACGGTTGGCCGAAGACAAGTGCACACGGCTATAAGAAGTGTATACTACACTGTCGGCAGCTCCAAACATTTGGCATTGGCCCTAGTGAGTTACATAGGCCAACTGCCTTAACTTTTGTTGTTTACTCATACCGGTAAAACGCTGCTGTTCCTTGGTTTTTTTTTTATTCACGTTCATCTGTACTTTGAGACTCCTTATCAATTCCACCCCAACGCAAGTGGATGCACGCCTGGTGAACAACAACCGTTTGAATGGCAGAGCCGCAAACGCTACCGTTGGAACGCGCTGCTTGTCGGAGGCGCGGCAGATCTACGTAATCTCAAGATATCCCGCGGTCGTAAAGCAAGTGGGACTTCTGCTGCCTTGATCAGTTGCAACTTCTCACGAAGGGAACCCAGCAGCCGCATCTACACTACTCGGCCGTCTCCTCTTGCTGCAGGTTGGTGTGGGAGTGTTGCTGCTTTTGTTCCTGATGACGTTGTCCTTAGTATGCCTGTTAACATTGTGTTAGAAGATTACAGTGGCGCGCGATGACGACAAGACGACAACGCGGACACGGAAGCAGACAGGTCGGAAAATACAGTGCTCGGGTTTATTCGCATTCTTAGCAGCGTCTTCGCACTGCAAGTTTGCCAGTACGAAGCATTATCTGGGCTACCCCGCGAAGAGTCGTCACTTATTTATTTCTCCAAGAATGAAACGAAGAACAAAGTGAATTATGGAGCTGCGTGCAGAGCGTCGTAGTATAGGACATAGGCGCGGCCGTCAGGAAACTGGCGCAGGAAGCTTAGTCGGACTTGAGGGCAGCTGGGACAAGAAAGGGCAGTACCTTTAACTTTCCAACCAGAACATTACGTCGCGTGCAGCCGAGTGAAGAAGCGCGTTGAAGAGCGGGAACAGTTTACGCTTCGCTTGTTCTATAGGTTTTTCGGAGGCACCTGTATTATCTACATGTGTGTAATGTTTTGTCCGAACAAAGTTACAATATTGCATGGCTCCTTCCTTTCGCTTCTTTCTGGTTATTTTGAAGCAGTGATATCATGTTTGTTTGTTTCTCTCTCTCTCTCTCTCTCTCTTGGAACTTTTTGTCCATTTCAAGACTTGCTTGCGTCTGGTCCAGAGTTATATTTAAATTCTATGTTTATTTCTTCCTATTTTACATGTCTCCACGCCAGGTCTGCTTGGTGTTTGTAGCTTTTTGTCAATGTGCTTCATGTTTTATGCAAACGCCTATGATATACAACCGCCTACCATTATCACGTTTCAAGAAGTAGGTAGTGGCATTTCCCGGTTAGTCAGTTTTCACAGCGAAGCTGTACATGGCTAGCGTACCATGCATTTTTCGTTTTTGTGCGGCCACAAATAAAAGAAGTGAGCTTGGGCCGATCCCGGACATAGTGCAATACAGGGCCGACCCGCGGCGGGGGTGAAGCAGGCTTCAAGCACTGTGCCAATAATAATAATAATAATAATAATAATAATAATAATAATAATAATAATAATAATAATAATAATTTAAATAAAGACGCATCGGTTCAAGTCGATGGGTATACTGGAATCATTAGCGAACAGCACATGGACTAACGAGCAGGAGGCGCTGCCACATACGGAAAGGACAAGAGAGAGAGAATACAGAGAAAGGCAGGGAGGTTAACCAGAGGTAGTTCCGGTTGGCTACCCTGCACGGTGGCAGAGGTTAAGGGGGATAAAAAGAGAAAGAGAGTGGAAGGGGGAGATGGAAAGCGAGACGGCTTCACGATAGACTTTACGAACGCCGCCCCCTACCGCTCTATAGTGTACGCGCTTTGTTAGTGCAAAGGACAAAATGTACGTACAACCGTACACCCCTAACTCGCAAGAGGACAATACCACAAACTGTGGGAATGTCTGTGCCGTACAAACGAAACACGGAGTGGTGATTTGTAGTAAAAATGTAGAATTAATTCAATATAAGAAAACAGACGCGACGAGCCTTCGATTTGTCGGGTGGAAGAACTACGCAAATTAGCACACCTAGGCGATCCTTACTTTACAAAGTGCATCGTCGTTAAGATATGCTGTTGGTCGGTCGGTTAGCAAGTGCATCGTTATGAGTGAAGTTCCTCTCGTTTCCGACGGCATTATCTCTCGCTACAGTATGTAAAAGTTACTATGCCGGAGAGAGCACTTTCCTACATAGCGTAAAGCGATCCACGCACGCTTACGAGCGACATTAGAGAGTTTCAGGATAGGGACTCCAATAGTTTGGTGTGCCAAATACCTTTGCGGGTTTTAGCGCGAGGGCGCGCAAGAACGCATACCTTTAGAATAGGGCTTTGCGTTTGCTGATAGCGTCTTGCGCTTGCAGCGCCACTACGGCGTGAAAAAAAAAGCTATTATAAATAATTTAAGAAAGCCGGAAGATCCCCCCCCCAACCAAAAAAAAACTAAATTATGGGGTTCTACGTGCCGGAACAACTTTCTGATTATGAGACACGCCGTAGTGGTGGACTCCGGAAATTTCGACCACCTGGGGTTCTTTAAGGTGCACCTAAATCTAAGTACACGGGTGTTTTTCCCCCCCATCGAAATGCGGCTGCCGTGGCCGGGATTCGATCCCGCGACCTCGTGCTCAGCAGCCCAACACCAAAGCCACTGAGCAACCATGGCGGGTCCGGAAGATCCCACGCCCTGTGGGAATCGATGTTACGCGAAGCAGTGTGCGGGGAGCCTACCAAATTAACTAAACGGCCATGAGAGCACCAAGGTGTAGGCGGCTGGCTGGCTGGCTGGCTGGCTGGCTAGACAGACAGACAGACAGACAGACAGACGGACAGACGGACAGACGGACAGACGGACAGACAGACGGACAGACAGACAGACAGACAGACAGACAGACAGACAGACAGACAGACAGACAGACAGACAGACAGACAGACAGACAGACAGACGGACGGACAGACGGACAGACGGACAGACGGACAGACGGACAGACGGACAGACGGACAGACGGACAGACGGACAGACAGACAGACAGACAGACAGACAGACAGACAGACAGACAGACAGACAGACAGACAGACGGACAGACGGACAGACGGACAGACGGACAGACGGACGGACGGACGGACGGACGGACGGACGCTGAGCCGCGCGCACTCCAAGAGTGGACGACCCTGGACGTAAGAAGGACCGCCAGTATCTGTCACCCTTCCAACGGCGCACTCCACGGTTGACAAGCTTAACTATTGCAAGAGTAGCTACAGAAATGTCGCTGCGTTTAAATTGGCTTTATGTGGCGCTCAACGACGATTCTACTCAAACGCGACTGAATGTCACGCACGATTTTTTTCGTAAGGACTAGGACCGCGGGCTCGTTGCAACGTTGTACTTGTCGCATCGCAGGCATGGCCAGGAGTGCGGCATTCCTGAAGCGGGACCCGCGGTTTGGGGTGGACTCCCGCTGGAGCTGGGTGACGGCGGGATTCCTGAGCTGGGTGCTCTGCGGGGCACTGATGGGCCAGCAGGCGGCGGGCGTCATCTTCTACGGCATCATCGAAGCCTTCGGCGTCACCAGGCAGCAGGCTTCATGGCCGCCGGTCGTCAGCGGCAGCCTCCTCGCCTTAGCAGGTGCGATTGTTATTTTTATAACCTAAAGTTATTTAAGCAGCGAAAACACGGAGAAGGCGGGAGATGGAAATTCAAGACGATGGGGAAAACGAGAGCAAGGTAAAAGCGAGAGCCAATGTTTCGACAAGTGGACTTGACAAATGGGCAGTATGCAGGGTGTCCTAGCTAACTTTAGCCAGAGTTTAAAAGCATGCAAATGCCACCTAGCTGGATAGAACCAAGGTAATCTTGTTCGCCGTCGCTTGAAGGAACTCAAACTATTTGTTTCATTATACCTAATTAGATAATTAGTCCTAATTAATTTATCAACTTGTCAAATATTTAGATGAAAAGTGTCAATGAGAAAATTGCAGAGCGACAATAAAGAAACTCCCGATACGGCTTTCTGTTGCTCAATACGTGCTACGTAAAAGAGCTTTTCCGAGCGTGACAGCAGCCCGCGAATACGCGCAAAGTGCCTCGAGCAGCCAGTCACGCGGCAATTTTGCGTGCATTTGCGGGCTTCTTTCACGCTCGGAAAAACTCTTTTATGTAGCCCGTATTGAGCAACAGAAAGCTGTATCGGGAGTTTCTTTAATGTCGCTCTGCAATTTTCTCATTGACACTTTTCATCTCATTGTAATATTTGAGAAATTGATTAATTAATTAAGACTAGTTATCTAATTCGGCGGGATGAAAATAATAGTTTCATAATCTCCAAGTGACGCAAAATGACATTACCTTCGTTCTATCCAGCTATGTGGCATTTGCATATTTCTGAAGTTTGGCTAAAATTACGTGGGACATCCTGTATAAACACGCAAACACCACGTAGAGCGAAAGAGAATACAGCCGCAGTTGCCTTCTAAAAGGGACACAGGTAATAAAGTCACCTCCAATGGGTGCCGCAGTGCTACAGTACACCTGCCGGGGAAGGGGAGGAGGTGGGGGAGGGGGGGGGGGCGCCGTATTATACAGGTGGCAAATTTTTCGGCGATGTTGACGTTGCCGGCATAATGTTTCCAACTTAGCCGGTAGTAGTTAGTTGGCACGCTCGAAACGCCTGACTATATCCGAGCCTTGAGAGGAGGCTTCGTTAGCCAGGAAGGACGCAAAAGCGAAATGCGAGTGATAAGGCCACCCTGAGGTTTCTCGACCAGTTAGCCGTGGCGGAGCGGATGTTGATAGCGCCTGGTCAGGCATAGTGAACTGCTTATGCGTAAAGAAGCACTATAGACAGCACATTCATTAAAAGGCCGAATACTCAACCTGTAACAAGTTTCGGGTATAGGTTATCTGCGCCCAAATGGTCCACAATGCAACCAAACTCCTCCAATTCGTGACTCCGGAGCGAAACAATAAAAGAGTGTGGGGGAGGGGGGGGCAGTAAAAAAGACGAGGTTGGCCTTCACTATCTCCGCCTTCACTATCTCCTTGTCCACCAACCGAATGAAAATAGAGTTTTGAAAAAGATATTTCATCAACCTAACTATCTAACGTTGCTCTTTAGTGTCCTTTCAGAGCGCAGACTTCGCCGCTGTTTTGCATGACAACTGTCGAACCATGTTATATATAGGGAAGTCCCTCATCGTACACAAAATCAGACCGTATGTACGGGTGCCTTAATTATCATCGCCGCGATTTGAGCTGTGCCATGATTACCAGGGTTGCAGAGCGCAACTCCACTTACGTCCGCTTAGCAAAAAGCCGCCATCATGATCATCATCATCATCAGCCTGGTTACGCCCACTGCAGGGCAAAGGCCTCTCCCATACTTCTCCAACTACCCCGGTCATGTACTAATTGTGACCATGTCGTCCCTGCAAACTTCTTAATCTCATCCGACCACCTAACCTTCTGCCTCCCCCTGCTACGCTTCCCTTCCTTTGGAATCCAGTCCGTAACCCTTAATGACCATCGGTTATCTTCCCTCCTCATTACATGTCCTGCCCATGCCTATTTCCTTTTCTTGATTTCAACTAAGATATCATTAACTCGAGTTTGTTCCCTCACCCAAACTGCTCTTTTCTCATCCCTTAACGTTACACCTATCATTCTACTTTCCATAGCTCGTTGCGTCGTCCTCAACTTAAGTAGAACCCTTTTCGTAAGCCTCCAGGTTTCTGCCCCGTACGTGAGTACTGGTGAGACACAGCTGTTATAGACTTTTCTCTTGAGGGATAATGGCAACCTGCTGTTCATGATCTGAGAATGCCTGCCAAACGCACCTCAGCCCATTCTTATTCTTCTGATTATTTCAGTATCATAATCCGGATCTGCGGTCACTACCTGCCCTAAGTAGATCCGCGGTCACTACCTGCCCCAAGTACCTGCCCTTACCACTTCCAGTGCCTCGCTACCTATTGTAAACTGCTGTTCTCTTCCGAGACTGTTAAACATTACTTTAGTGTTCTGCAGATTAATTTTTATACCCTCTCTTCTGCATTGCCTCTCCAGGTCAGTGAGCATGCATTGCAATTGGTCCCCTGAGTTACTAAACAAGGCAATATCATCAGCGAATCGCAAGTTACTAAGGTGTTCTCCCTTAACTCTTAGCCCCAGCCCTTCCCAATCCAGGTCTCTGAATACCTCCTGTAAGCACGCTGTGAATAACATTGGAGAGATCGTATCTCCCTGCCTGACGCCTTTCTTTATTGGGATTTTGTTGCTTTCTTTATGGAGGACTACGGTGGCTGTGGAGCCGCTATATATATCTTTCAGTATTTTTACATACGACTCGTCTACACCCTGATTCCTTAATGCCTCTCTGACTGATGAGGATTCGACTGAATAAAACGCTTTCTCGTAATCAGTGAAAGCTATATATAAGGGTTGGTTATATTCCGCACATTTCTCTATCACCTGATTGATAGTGTGAATATGGTCTATTGTTGAGTAGTCTTTACGGAATCCTGCCTGGTCCTTTGCTTGGCAGAAGTCTAAGGTGTTCCTGATTCTATTAAACCATAATAACCATAATAACCAGTAAAAACCATCATCGTTGCTCTGTTTTAAGTCCACTGCAGGACCAAGGCCTCTGTTTGTGATCTACAGTGAACTCGCTCTTCCACCAGCATGGCCCCATCTTATGCGTGCAAATGTCCCAATTTTATCTTACCACCTAATTATCGGCCGTCCTCGACTACGTTTCCCTTCTCTTGGCACACATTATATAACTTTAACAGACCACCGGTTGTCTGCCCTACGCATTACATGGCCTGCCCAGATCTATTTCTTACTCAATGTCAACTGCAGGATACCGCTTACTCACGTTTGCGGATGATTCACACCGCCGTCTTCCTGTTCCTTAGCGTTATGGCTGACATTTTTCTTTCGATCGCTCGTTGCGCTGTCCCTAACTTCTCAAGCGTCTTTGTTAACCTCTACCTTTCTGTCCCCTATGTAGTACCGGTAGAGTACACTTTTCTTTTCAAGGATAGCGGCAAAATGAGGGTCGTGACTTGCTAATGCTTTCCGTATGCGCTCCGACTCATTTGTCTTCTGTAAGTTTCTTTCTCATAACCAGCGCTCCTGTGGAGTAATTGGCCTAGATAAACGTACTTTTGTACAGATTCTAGAAGCTCACTAACATTCATAAATGCTCACTACCTTGCCATGTCACTGAACTTTACCTTTGTCTCTGCATGTTATCTTGCACTATGTCGTTACATGCTGATCTTACACAATTCTTGCATATATACTACGTCGGCAAAGGTCCACTCATGCATATATATTGTTTAACAGACAGGCTTGAAGTACAGCGTAACTCCTCGCCACGTTATATGTCAGACCAGCACATAAGAACTCACGATTCTCTGACTTTGTGCCTACTTTATTTTTATTTATTTTTTCATGTGCGGGTAGAAACAGGAGGAATTGGTGAAAATTGGGTAGTATGAAGAAACGTTTTCAGGCGCACGCAAATACGCGCAACTCATTCATCAAAGACATAAAAGCTGTATAAAGTAGTTCTCGTGCCTTTCGGAAATTTAGGTATCTGTTTTGCACTGCCTGAAATCTACCATAGGCTTTGCAAACGCTTCACTGTATCCGAACTTGGTGCTTGTACACTCTTCACTGTGTCCGACGTATGTTTTTGTACGCTGTACCGGCTCTACTGAGCCGGTTCCACTCCTCAATGTGCCTGTGCCTCAAGGATACTCAACGTGCCGTTTGGAAACGGCATGTTTCACCCACTCACGCGTGCGCTCTCTCGACCCTAACTTGCGACTTCACCTGCTGCCTGGACCTTCCCATCGCGAAACAACTTTACTGTATCGCGTGTGGTTGGGCGTCGCATTTACAAATGCGCATTCGTTCCTTATAGGAATGACGAACAGTGCGGCGTGCAGTTTGTGCGGGTGCGATGAGACTCTTGAGCACCTTCTATTTTGCTGCCCATCCTTGACCCTCAACAACAAAAAAGCTAAACTCAACCTATTAAGTAATAGAATGCTCCCAGAGGACGAGGAGTAGGAGGAGGAGGAGAAGGAAGACACAGGAATAGACGGAAAGACAGGGAGACTTGAAGGTAGTTTGGCATCAGTGTATATAGCCGTTATCTGAAGCCTGGCACGCACGTGTACACGCGTCACACCTGATGCCCAAATGCAGATGTCGTATGCGTATATTGGCAGATGCACGGACCGCGCAAGTACATCAACAAGGTCAATGAGCGGTGTGGCGGTCGCGATGTTGGGACCTTGACTTCCTGCCCACAGAACTCAACGCACTCCGTTAGACGCCCACCTCTCTCGCTCGCGTATTAATGTATATTTCTGCGCCGGGGGCGCACTAGGGCCGTACGCTGCCAACATGCCTCCTCCGCTAACACGTCCCCTTCGTGTTATCTTTTCTTTCTGTTCCGCAACATGCTTTCTTCTTTAAATAAAACAGTCTCCTCCCGAAACCTCACGGAAAGCAGACGTTTTCGTCTCGCTCCTGCTGAGCGCTAGTATGCGCTATAAGGTGGTGAGTCGGACGTTTGGAACTAAGCAGCAGCCATGTCAGACACAGAAGAAACTTCAAGCTCACCCGCGGTGAACGCCTCGGTGTTAAAGCTTTCTAACTTCTGGCCAAAAGACTCCAAAGCGTGGTTCAGCGAAGTGGAGGCCCGCTTCCACCTCCGCCGCATCAAATCATAGGAGTCGAAATCCCTCCCAGTCTTTGCCGCACTGCCGCCCGGCATTGCGGAAACCATAGAGGATGTGCTCGCGTCCATTCTGTCGGAAAAGGCGTATGACGAACTAAAGAGCACCATCCTCAAACATCTTGAGGCGTCCGAACAAAGCAGGCTTCAACAACTCCTGTCTCATGGAGAGCTCAGTGACTAGCGCCTTTCGCAAATACTTCACCGAATGCGTCAGCTGCTGGGTCAACCAGCCTCGGAAGAGGGTCAACAGTCATTGCTTCGTGAGATGTTTCTCCAGAGACTGCCACAGCCAACACGGATAACAGTCGCTGGCTCAGACGACGTGGCGGTCGGGTGTCTCGCAAAACTCGCCGACCGCATCACCGTCTGCTGCGCCATCATAAATGCCTACTGCTGCAGCAGGAACGTCCGAACATGCAGACTGGTTGGGTCGTTTGGAGGACAGAGATGACCGACTCGCTGCAGCCGTCGAAAACCTCACCTTGTCCTACGACAACCACCACCATTCTGCGCTACATCATTCGTCATCCCATACTCGAAGCACGCAACCCTGCAGCCACTGAAGCGAGGCAGGTCAGAGCGTCTGCTGGTACCACCGGCACTTCAGAGAGCAAGCCACTCGCTGCACCCAACAATGCTCGTGGACGGGAAACGCACTGGCCAGTCACTAACGGCATGGTGTGACATCGGCCCTCGCTCAAGCCAACTCTTCGTTGTCGACCGCATCACCGGCACACGCCTCCTCGTCGATACTGGAGTCGAGCTGTCTATCATACCAGCAACAGCCGAACATCACCGATGCGGCAAGTTCATTTCCAGCTTAACTGCAGTCAACAATACTGCTATTGCATCATATTGAGTTCAGTCAATGACAATAGACATCGGACTCAGGCGCACATTCTGATGGCTCTTCGTCAGGGCCGACGTCAGTTTTGCCGTCCTGGGAGCGGACTATCTGATCGTCGTCTCAAGGACAACACTTCACTCGCTCTTCTCGGATTGAAGTCTGACATGTCCTCCTCCGGCATTTGCACTGTCAACCCAGAGTCAAAGTTCCAAAAGATTCTGGCTTGATTCCCTGCAGTCACCAAACCTAGGAACACCGAACTGCCAATCAAGCACGAGGTGACGCATCACATCTTTATAACCGGACTGCCCGTTGACGCTAGACCGCGGAGGCTCGCTGCACAAAGGCACGAAGTAGCCCGCCGTGTGTTCAACCATATGCTCCAGTTCGACATTATTCGGCCTTCCTCCAGAAATTGGTATTCCGCGCTGCACATGGTGCCAAAACAAGAATCTGGCGACTGGCGGTCTTATGATGATTACAGTGCACTGAATGCTGCCACAACGGCTGACCAATATCCCCTACCTCACATCCATGATTTCAGCACTCAGCTCACGGGAACAACCATCTTCACTAAGCTGGATCTGATGCCGCTTATCATCAGATTCCAGTGGAGCCGAGCGACATCCAAAAGATGGCCATAACAATATGCCTTTCGGCCTCTTTGAATTTGTTCACATACCGTACGGCCTGAAGAACGCGGCACAAACGTTCCAGCGTTTCATGAATGAAGTGACCCGTGGACCGCTCTTTGTCTTCGTCTACTTAGACAAAATTTTGGTCGCCAGCAAAACGCCGAAGAACACGAAAATCATGTGCGCCTCCTCTTCGAGCGTCTGGACGAATATGGTCTCGTTTTGAAGCCCCAGATGTGCATCCTTGGGGTTGACACACTGGATTTCCTTGGACACCGCATCACTCCGCAAGGCATCTTGCCGCTGGAATCACGGGTACAGGGAGTTAAGGAATTTCCCACGCCTACCTATTTCAGCAAGTTGGGCGAGTTGCTCGACCTCAACAACTTCCATAGGCGCTTCATCCCATCCAGTGCACACATTCTACAGCCGCTAACTGACTTGTTGCGCCCGGACTCCAAGAAAGCACCCGAGTTTAAATGGTCAGCGGAGCACAAGAAAGCCTTCCAGAGTGCCAAAATTCAGTTTGTTTCCGCAACGCTTCTAATAACCCGCTTTACGACTTGCCAACGCGTATCATGGTTGATGCTTCAACGACGGCAGAGGGAGCAGTGTTGCAACAATACGACGGCACGGACTGGAAATCGATAGGTTTCTTTTCCAAACGCCTAAAAACAACGGAAGTAGGCTACAGCACCTTCGGAAGAGAGGTGCTGGCTATCTAATGCTCCATCAAGCATTTCCGTTTTTTACTCGAAGGTCGCACTTTTCACATATTAATTGACCACGATCCTCTGAAGTTTAAGAACAACAGCTCCTCATATTCGGACAGGGAATTGCGTCAACTTTCTTTCATTTCCGGATTTTCCACAGACAAGCGCCACATATCGGGCACTGAAGATTAAGCAGCCGGCGCACTCTCTCGTATCGACACCGTTCCCACATCGTCGATATGAGGCATTAGCCGCCGCCCAGCGGAACGACCCAGAGATAACCGAGATGCGGCAGGATCCGTTTTCACTCGTTCTCGCAGATATCCCGCTACCATACGCAAAGACTCTGGTGGCATGCAGCACATCTCGGAAAGCTCCAAGACCCTTCGTCCCTGTCCAGTTTCGGCGTGCTGTGTTTGACAGTGTTACGTTTCGCCTACGACGTGCGGTATAGCCGGCGCGGATGCAACGGACGCCGGGGCTTCGTTCAAAACGGCGGACATTTTGGCCAGTTCAGCGCTGCCGCAACGCCTCCTGCCAAGCGCGTCCAGGCATGTTTCAATGCCACGTGTCTTCGTGTGTGTGTGTGTGTGTGCATGTTGGTGCCCACGCTTGTCAAAGCGCGGCAGCCGGGGAGAGGAGCTCCCCAACTGTGAAGCGAGGAGGTCTGATCGGCGCCGGCCCGGCGGATACGTCACTTCTTGTCACAACGTGTCCGTGCGCCGCCGTCACGTGAGCCTCATCCGAGCCGTTCCTTCTTACCCTCGACTCCGAGAGTATAAAAGCAGCTGCCCCCGGACGCCAACAGAGAGGCTTCGATTTCTTCCGTCGAGTAACGTGGTCTCCCGTTTCTCCACTTCGGTCGACCTGACCGGCCACTCTTTTGCGATACTAAAATAAACAAGTTGTTCTGTTAGCAGTCGACTCATCCTTTGCCAGGACCTTCGGATGCTTCCAGCTGTGCGCCAGGCCGCCAGGCCTGGCGGCCTGGCGCACAGCACAGTTGTTGCAAATGGGGCTTGCGACCCATTTGCAACAACAGCCACCCAGGAATTCGCGCAACGCAGAAGCTCATCACGGACCGCTCTGTGTGGTCATCAATTAAAGCGGACCCTCGACGCTGGGCGAATACGTGCCGAACATGTCAAGCAGTCAAGGTGACTCGTCACACGTGCACAGCACTCCAGCCATTTCAAACATCAGTGTCGCTTCGACCACGTTCACTTGGACTTAGTGGGACCTCTTCCTCCTTCCCAGGGATACAAGAACCTGCTCACGTGTGTCGATCACTACTCACGGTGGCCTGAGGCGATGCCGATTCTGGACATCTCCGTCGGCACCGTCCCACAGGCGTCTATGGCCATATGGGTCTCATGCTACGGCTGCCCACTGCGCATAACGACTGACCGCGGCCGACACTTTCAGAGCAATTTGCTCTCTGCGTTACAAAGGCTTCTGGGAAAGCGGCTCCAATAGAACACGGCTTACCACCCAGCAAGCAATGGAAGGGTGGAGCGTCTACACCGCCAACTGAAGGCATCTTTAACGGCCAACCTGGATAGAGTGCACTGGGTGGAGAAGCTCCCTTTCGTTCTTCTGGGCCTGCGTTCCGCGGAAAAAGAAGACCTTGGATTCAGTGCAGCAGAAATTCTATACAGCTCTACAATACGCATACCGGTAGAATTCTTTGGTGACCAACCATGCCCTACGCTGACACCTTACCAACATATGGAAAAGCTACCATTACTGGTAGAGCACCTGCATTCATGCGCGCCACCTGTAAGCCGCAACCAAAGAGTGTTTTCCTTCCCAGACATGAATGTGGCAACCCGTGTGTTCGTGCGACGGGACACACTGAAAGCGCCGTTGATTCCTGCGTACTACCGGTTCTTCCGATCGCACAAAAATTTGGAAGACGCTTAAGAGGATGCTTTAGCTCGGGCGCTCCTATCTAAATACATGTAAAGGGAGAATTTGTTTTTCTCGGCAACCACTGCGCCAAGTTTGACGAGGTTTGTTACATTTAAAAGAACTTAAAATATAGAGACTGTTGGTCGCGAATCTTCTTTTTTTTAGGTCTTCAATTTTTTACTAAAAATTGGCAGAATGCCGCGGACGGTCTGTGAACTCCGCGGCCGGTCTGGGTTTGCGAAGGGGTTTCTTTCAGTTTTCGCGTAACAGAATTATGTTTTCTCAGTCGGGGAGCTATCATATCCATAGGTTCTGTGTAAGTCGTAGTTTACAATTTTTCCGCGTATTTTAACTTGAGAAATTCAATTAGTTCAGTAAATTCCTTGCGTCACATGGAGGGCTTGGGTGGTTCGCAACTTTTTTTGCCTCGGGATTTTCTACGACACGGGCTCCTTAACGCTATAACGTTAAAACTGTAACCATTCGTGTTGGCGACGGAGAGGAATCCGTCTCTGTAGACCGCGTGAAACTGGCTCACCTCGAAGACTAGCTCGCGCGTTTGTTCGTGTCTTTCCTATATACGCAGTCTACAGAAACGAATTCCTCTCTGTCGCCAACACGAATGGTCACAGTTTTAACGCGATAGCGTTAAGGTGGCCGTGTCGCAGAAAATCCCGCGTGCGGCGTCGGACGTGATATATATATATATATATCTTGTCCCTTGCCCCGCGGTCTAGAGGGGGAGGGGGCGAGGGGAGCCCTTGTGGCGGTCGCTGATATGCCGGGACCTTGACTTCTAGCCCACAGGACGCAAAGGCCTCCGTTAGGCGCTCCCCTGGCTCGCGTGTTTGCTTATATTTGTGCGCTGGCGGCGCGCTCAGGCCGTACGCTGCCAACATACCTCCGCATGTTATCTCGCGCACCGCAGGAGATAAGCAGCTGACACGCTCCCTTCATATTATCTTTTCTTTCTTTTGCGCAACTTGCTTTCTTTTTTGAAATATAGCAGTTTCGTCCGAAACCTCACGGAGGGCAGACGTTTTCCTTTTCGCTCCCGTTGAGGGCGAGTACGCTACAAACGCACCTTGAGGCACAACACAAGCACAACGGTGCGTTGTTACACCATCTTCTGTTTCTACAAAGAATTTTCTGCCCTTCACATAACTGTAAATCCATTGGCAAACACGGTCTCCCAATCTAATGTTCCCCAAGGCATCCGGAATACCTACATGAGATAAATTGTCGTAGGCGCCTTTCACGTTCATGTCAATCACGTTATCGATCGCGGACCGTCCACGCCAAAAGCCGGTCACAGCATCAGGGTATATCTCGTATGCTCCAGGTACCCCTCTAGGCGAATCAGTACCACCCTCTCCGCCATCATCATCATCATAATCACCATCATATTTTATCTCCACTGCAGGACGAAGGCCTCTCCCCGCGATCTCCAATTACCCCTGTCCTGCGCCAGCCGATTCCAACTAGCACCCGAAAATTTCCTAATTACGTCGCACCACCTAGTCTTCTGTCGCCCTCTACTGCGCTTCCCTTCTCTTGGTACCCAATCTGTCACCCTAATGGTCCAACGGTTATCTACTCTACGCATTACATGACCTGCCCTGCACCATTTCTTTCTCTTTATGTCAATTAGAATGTCGTCTATACCCATTTGCTCTCTGATCCAAACCTCTCTTTTTATTCCTCTTAAAGTTATGCCTAGCATTCTTCGTTCCACCGCTCTTTGCGCAGTTCTTAACTTTTTCTCAAGCTTCTTTGTCAGTCTCCAAGTCTCTGCCCCATATGTCATCACCGGTAAAATGCACTGGCTGTATACCTTTCTTTTCAATGATAACGGTAAGCTTCTAGTCAGAAGCTGACGATGTCTACGCGATCCAACCCATTTTTATTCTTCTGTGAATTTGCTTCTCATGGTCAGGGTTCCCTGTGATTAGTTGACCTAGGTAAACGTACTCCTTCACAGACTCTAGAAGCTCACTGGCAATCCTGAATTCTTGTTCCCTTGCCCCATTACTCATCATTATTTTTCTCTTCTGCATATTATTCTTCAGCGCCACTCTTACACTCTCTCTGTTAAGGTCCTCAATCATTTGTTGTAACTCGTTCGCAGTGATGCTGAATAGAACAATGTCATCGGCAAACCGAAGGTTGCTGAGGTATTCGTTGTCGATCCATACTCCTAAACCTTCCCAGTTTAATTGCCTGAATATTTCTTCCAAGCACGCAGTGAATAGCATTGGAGAGATTGTGTCTCCTTGTCTGACTCCTTTCTTTATAGGTGTCTTCCTACTTTTCTTGTGTAGAATTAAGGTGGTTGTTGAATCTCTGTAGATATTTTCCAAGGTACTTATGTAAGCGGTCTGTACTCCTTGATTACGCAATGCCTCTATGACTGCTGGTATCTCTACAGAATCAAATACTTTTTCGTAATCTATGAAAGCCATATAGAGAGGCTTATTGTACTCTGCGGATTTCTCGATAACCGAATTAATGACGTGGATGTGATCCATTGCAGAGAATTCCTTCCTGAAGCCCGCCTGTTCTCTTGGTTTACTTTAAGTCTAGTGTTGCCCTTATCCTATTGGATATTATTTTGCCAAATAGTTTATATAACACTGGGAGTAAGCTAACAGGCCTATAATTTTTCAGTTCTTTAATGTCTCCCTTATTGTAGATTAGCATAATGTTTGCATTCTTCCAGTTTTCTGGGACCCTTTCAGTTTATAGACACTTGGTATAGAGAGCCGCCAGTTTTTCAAGCATTATGTCTCCTCCATCTTTCATTAAATCGACTGTTATTCCATCTTCTCCTGTCGCTTTTCCCCGTTTCATGTCTTGCAAAGCCCTTCTGACCTGATCTCTAGCTATAGGAGGAGTTTCTGTATCCTGTTCATTATCGTTCAGAATGGAGTTCTCCTGAGTCCTCTGGGTAGTGTGCAGGTCAGTATAGAATTCTTCGGCTACATTTATTACACCTTCGAGATTGCTGATATTACCCTGCTTATCTTTCAGTGCATACACCTTGGTTTGTGCTATGCCAAGTTTCCTTCTCACTGATTTCAGGCTGCGTCCATTTTTTACGGTTTACTCAGTCTTTTTCACGTTATAATTTCGAATATCACTTATTTTCACCTTGTTGATCAGTTTTGACAGTTCCGTGAATTCTATCTTACCTCTTGAGTTGGACACTTTCATTCTTTGTCATTTCTTTATTGGGTCCTTTGTTATTTCGGAGAGCTTGCCTACTGGTTGCCTTGGTGCCTTACCTCTCACTTCAATTGATGCCTCTGAAGTCAGCCTCATTACGGTTTCATTCATTAGCTCTATGTCATCAGCATCCCATCTCTGTTCAAAGGCTGCAAATTCGTTTGAAAGAACCAGCCTAAATTTGTCGGCTTTTACCTTTACTGCCTCTAAATTAACCTGTTTCATCTTGACCAATTTTACTCTTTCTCTCTTCAAATTGAGGTGAATGATAGCCCTCACTAACATATGATCACTGCACTTTACCCTACCTATCACTTCTACATCCTGCACTATGCTGGGATCGGCAGAAAGTATGAAATATATTTCATTCCTTGTTTCACCATTAGGGCTTTTCCAGGCCCACTTTCTGTTCCTACGCTTCCTGAAAAATGTTTTCATTATTCTCAGCTTATTATTTTCTGCGAATTCTACCAGCACCTCTCCTCTAGCGTTTCTAGAATCGACGCCGTAGTTTCTAATTGCACGTTCACCCGCCTGCTTTTTCCCCACTTTTGCATTGAAGTCAATCATAACTACTGTATACCGAGTTTGCACTTTTCTCATCGCTAATTCAACATCTTCGTAAAACTGGTCTACTTCCTCATCGTCGTGGCTGGATGTTGGAGCGTACGCTTGTGCTACCTTTAATCTATACTTGTAATTAAGTTTGATTACGACTACGGCTACCCTCTCATTAATGCTGTAGAATTCGTCAATTTTGCCCGCTATGTCGTTACGGATTAAGAATCCTACTCCGTAATGATTTTTATCAGGCAGACCTCTACAGCAGAGGACATGGCTGTTATTCAGCAACGTATAAGCCTCACCAGTTCTTCTAATCTCACTAAGGCCGATGATATCCCAAAAAATATCTGATAGTTCCTCGAACAGTACTGCTAAGCTAGCCTCACTCGACAGAGTTCGGCAATTAAAGGTTGACAGGGTCAGTTTCCAGCGGCGGCCTGTCCGGATCCAGATATTCTTAGCACCCTCTGCTGCGTTACAGGTTTGACTGCCGCCTTGGACAGGTACTCCGCAGCTGCTGGGGACTGAGGGCCGTGAGTTAATTGTAGATATCATTGGGAAAGTTGTGGCCGAATACTACACCAGCGGGGCAATTCCTGTTGTAGTGAGGGAGTGTCTTTGTTCAAGCTTAGTGGGCCTTCCTAATTTGGTTGTACCTGGATTATAGCCCCGCTCGCTCTCGGTATTTTTCGCCGGTGTCAGCTGCCGCTCCAATCCTGCAGATGTAGTTCAGTGGAGGATGTCATACGCAAAAACAGTGCGATGGGGTGATAGGAGGCCAGGTCCAGGGAAAATGTACTTGCTTTGAGTAGACGAGGGAGGCGGCTGGACTTCCACGAGGGAGGAACCAATCCGTTGCGCCATGAGTCGTTGTGTATAGTTAGAAGGACACGACGAGCTGTTTGATCAATGTTACACAAGGCCATTTAAGTAACACCATCAGATCCAGGCGATGAGGAACGCTTACATGTTGCCAAAGCCGCTTGAAGCTCCTCTGCAGAGAAGAGATTATCCATGCGGGAATCTCTTGACATCGGCGTGTTTCCTAGATTGCTCGCGGTGAATGCGGAGCCCTTACCGGCAAACCTCGCGCAGTGGTCTTGCGCTACTTGAGTTTCGCGACGACCTTAGTGGGGAGCAAGGCACTTGAAGGTGCGAAGTTGCTGTGGTAATGTTAGTAGGCTGAGGACAATCCTCCACATTTGAGGTAGAGGCTGGTGTGGATCAAGCGACTAGCATAAATATTTCCATTTCCGAGACTGGAGTGCATTGATTCGACGCTGAATCTTCTGCAGACGTGTCGCTTCCCTCAAGTCGTAGATGGATTTTGTGCTCCTATAACGTCGTTCAGCAAGGCGACGGATTGCTCGGAGCCGCCCCAATTCCGCTTCATATTCTCAAAACTGCGATGAAGGTGTAAAATTACAGGCCGCGTTTTGAGTAGCAGGTTTGATTATGTCTTCTAGGTTTTCAAAAGAACATTCTTCATTTTCCTGACACCGTTTCTCTGTAAGTGACCTGTACTTTGGCTAGTCGATGCGTGAAGAAACAACTTGCCTAGGCCCATGATTTTATATAGGTGGGGATATGGTCACTTCCATGGGTTTCATTTTCCGCAAACCACTGTACCTTGTTACTTAGGCTGCATGGCACAAACGTTAGGTCGAGGCAGCTGCTATATGTCAGTCCCCGTAAGAACGTAAGGCTGCCATCGTTTACATAAAACAGTTCATGATATGACCCAAAGGAGGAAATTCGTTTTCCCCGACGGCTTTCCCATAGTGGGTGATTAGCGTTGAAATCGCCGGTAATAATCCACGGCCCAGGTTCCACTGATATTGGAGCACTTAATCTCGCAGTGTCAAAACGGCTTGAAGGTGAATTATATACACCTACTAGCCTGAAAGTGAGGTTATTGCGTTTTACCGTCAGGCACACGTATTGGTTGTTATCATCAAGTGTTACTGGATGCTCAATATAGGTAAACTCTCACGTAATGTAAACGATGACGTTACTGTGGCCGTTGCAGGTAGCAGACTTGAAAGCTTCGTAGCTGGATAATCTTATCGCATTGTGAAGGCGTGGTTAGCAAATGACGATAATAGGAAACTGATTCCTAAGTACAAATGGCTGAATGTCCGAAATGCGGGGTTTAACGCCTAGGGTATTCCATTCGAAAATCGAAGCTTATTTGACGTATTTACGGAGAGCTTGCAGAGGAGGAGCCATGCCCAGACTTGTCAGCACCGGGTTTAGAGCATTCAATATTCGAAGTGCACTATAAGCAGCCGGAGTGCGAATGCTAGTTGAGAGCACCCGAAACGTATTGATGACGGTTTTTACCATGGTTATGACTTCCCTATCTTAATTGGTGCCAAAGGCTCGTTCCGAAATGACCTTGGACGAGCGATGCTGCGGCTCTGCTGGCGGGATTATCGACGGCAGCGCTGGACACGCGTCAGGTGGGCCCATGATTCTTGTGTCCTTCTCAGAGTGCATCTTGCTGGCATTGCTGGGCGCTTGCGGTGATGGGTGGACAGGTCATGCAAGAGGCGCATCCCTAGCTTCGGCAGCACGTTTCCTAGAAGGTCTGCGGCGGCGAGAGCGCCGAAATGGGACCTCGGCAGTAGCCTCCCTGTGGATGGAACCGTCTCTGACCATTTACTTCAACACTTGCGTCCTTTGAAGACACATCTTGAGGGCCGTGACAATTGCCGCACTTGCGATGTTCTGCATGGCAGGCGTCTGTATTGTGCGACTCCTGGCATCGCGAGCACACGGCAGAAATTTTACAAAGAGCGCTGACGTGGCCCATCTTATAGCTGTTCCGGCACTGAAGTGGTCTTGGCACAAACGGCCGCACCGCATGTCGCTAAATGACAAACTTTGACTTGTGATCGAAGGATGTCCCCTTTCAAGACAAGTGTTACACACCGCGAATTGCCAAGGCGACGGGCTTGCAATACGAAAGGACCTTCCCTCACCGGCTTGATGAGAATCGGAAGGTCATTTTCGTTGACGGAACAGTCGACATCGTAAATAACACGAGACGTAGAGTCCTTACCATCTGGTACATAAGACCATAGATTGACGTCTCCCAACACATTGACTTTGTTCAATGCATCCAGCGCACTACGTTGCGTAACGTCTATAGCGTGAACGTTGTTGCGACCATTGATCCTCGCATATGTGATTAGTTCCGAGGCAGGGGCCTCAAGAGACAGAGACGTGGCTTCACGATTAAGCCGGTTGAGGCTATCAGCGGCATTCACCGGTACAGACAAGTTAGCGCGAAACGGTGGATCTCGCGTAATCACGGTATCCTTACTTGGTGAAGGAGAGAACATAAGCAGTCTTCCTCTTCTTTTACGCCTTGTCATGGGTACAAAGTCTCCTTCATCCGAGCTTTCGTCACTGGCTTAAGAGTATATAAGCGCGTCCTCGCTGTCGGCATCGCTCGGGTGGCCAGAGCGCTTTCTTGGAGCGGCTGCAGTTGACGTGGAAGGTATATGAGCGGAGGCGTCGGTGATTCCATGTCCGCACTCACGAGACCGCGACGTCTTTCGCAAACACCAAAGAAAAACTACGTATTTTAAAGAGACTGAAAGCCAGCGTTCTATAGAGGAATCACTTCGTCTTTGGAGGAAAAGATATTGGACCATGACCTATGCATTCTTGTACGCGAAAGGCCACAAAAGTCCTTCCCCTTCTGCACTTCTTGAAGGCTTCTGGACTGTACGAGGGCTTGTGACAGTAGATATTCCTCTGGGACTCTCTGCGCATGACTGATTCTTCATTATTTTTCTTCTCTCTCCTTATCTATTCTTCCTCTTTCTCACTCCCCAACTCTATGGTAGCCGACCGCGCACGTCCTTGTTTAACCTCCTTGCCTGTCCGTTTTCGTTTCCTCTTCTCTCTCCCTCAACATACCGCTAAACGTTGCAGCCACCGACATGAAAGCCATCGAGAACTCCATAAAGGCATGCGAACATTAGGGTGATGGCGTTCATTAAATATCTTTGCTAGACAACGTAAATTATCCGGTTTCTTTTTTTCTTTAATTGGGATTCCAGACACTCTCGACTGGACATGATTCACAAGTGCCCCTCTCCTCCTCTCAGCAGTGCGCGTATAACATACGGAGAGAGCACACTTCATCGATGGTTATCGTTTCATTGCAGCCCCTGGCATGGGATACCTCTGCAGGCGTTTCTCGTGCCGGGCTGTGCTGCTCGTCTGCCCGCTCGTCGCTAGCGCTTCCGCCTGCGCCTGCTATTTCGCCAACGATGTCCTGTTCCTCATCATTGCCTTCGGAATCGTTCACGGTAAGGCACGGACGAGTGTGGACCTCGAGTATGGACGAGTGATCACCAGCAGTAAAAGAGAGAATGTAAATAAATAAAGACGGCAGGGATGCTAACGGAAGTGCCTGGTGGGCTGCTCCACGATAAGAGAGGGACCGCCGTGCTTGCTTAATGGCTTTGTCGTTACGCTGCTAAGCATGAAGTCGCGGGGTCAGATCCCAGCCGCGGCGGCCGAATTTCGATGGGGACGAAATGCAAAAACGCCCGTGTACCATGCATTGGGTGTACGTTGAAGAACCTCAGGTGGTCGAAGTTAATCGTATTCCTCCCACTATGGCATGCCTAATAATCAGATCATGGTTCTGGCACGTAAAACAGCATAATTTTTTTACGATAAGAGAGGGAAATAGAAATTTATGAGAGATGGGAATGAAATACATAAGGTGAATGCGTGCACGTGTGCGGGCAGCGCCACTTCAGCCCTTGTAGGACATATAGAATGAATTAGATAGATAGATAGATAGATAGATAGATAGATAGATAGATAGATAGATAGATAGATAGATAGATAGATAGATAGATAGATAGATAGATAGATAGATAGATAGATAGATAGATAGATAGATAGATAGATAGATAGATAGATAGATAGATAGATAGATAGATAGATAGATAGATAGATAGATAGATAGATAGATAGATAGATAGATAGATAGATAGATAGATAGATAGATAGATAGATAGATAGATAGATAGATAGATAGATAGATAGATAGATAGATAGATAGATAGATAGATAGATAGATAGATAGATAGATAGATAGATAGATAGATAGATAGATAGATAGATAGATAGATAGATAGATAGATAGATAGATAGATAGATAGATAGATAGATAGATAGATAGATAGATAGATACTGTTATTGCCCAAATGTCAGAAACAATAATTACTTCTGGTCGTATGTTCTTCTGCGCTGTCCTTGTAATGACCTGTGCAAGTATTGCCTGGCAGTGACATATAAATATTCTCTCTTCATTCCCAGGTACGGCAGTATCCGGCGTGTACGTGGCAGTAAATGTGCTCGTATCGCAGCACTTCGAGAGGAGGAGGGCGACCGCTTGCTGCATGATATTTCTGATGAGCGGCTTAAACCTAATCTACGTTCCGCCCCTCACCGAGCTGCTACGTTCCACATACGGCCTGCGAGGTATGTTCCTCATTTTCGGTGGAATCATACTCAACGCCTGTCCTGCTGTCATCGTCCTTCGAAGCCCCGCCTGGATGAAGCGACTAGACGTGTCTTCCTCCATCAATTGCACTGAATCCGCCAAGCACAGGACAACAGAAACTTCGAGCGAATACCCGCATTATCCACGCGCGCTGCAGAACGAAAACGTGATTCTAGAAGAAAGAAGCGACATGCTGCGAAACCAGTCCGACACCGGCCTTGCTAAATCTCCAATTGTTCGTAATGGCATAAAACACGTGCTCTTACGTACCGCACACCGAGAATACACGAAGCCTGCACAAGGGGAGGAAGGGGACACCGAAGGCTTCGTTTCTACGTTAAAACCATTCGTTACCGTTCCTTTCGCCGTGAACGCCTTGTCGTTCTCTGTAGTGGTGTTCGGACTAACAACGTTTCTTCTCCTTCACGTGGACATGGCCGTGGACAGAGGCGTCCCGCCTGCCCGTGCGGTGCTCCTCATGAACGCCTTCGCGGCCGGCGACCTCGTCTTGAGGCCCGCGAGTGGCGCCATCATCGACTCGGGACTGCTGACCCTCGATACGGTGATGCTCCTCGGCTACGTGATCCAAGGCTGCGCCTTTGAGCTGTTCGTCTGGTTTAGAAGTTTCCCACTGATGCTGGCGTGTTCGGCACTGATAGGAGTCAGCAACGGAAGTCGCATCGCTCTGCAGGCGCCATCTCTCACGAGGGACTTCGGAGTGGAGTCGCTGCCCGTCTTAATGGGCGGACTGGTGTTCTGCGAAGGCCTCGTGCATTTCACGAGGCCATTCTTGTTCGGTGGGTGGCAACTTCTCCTCGCCTGCGCGGGTTCTCCTCTTTGATTTACTAAGGTCGCGGCTGCTGATCACTGTGTCTCGCACATGCGCGCGATGACATAGGCGTTGAAGAAGCAGAATATTCCAGCGCGATGACCATTAGGACTGCAAAAATAAAACGAGGACGTAGAGGTGCTGACTGTGAAGTCAATGACCCGCTTCGTCTTACGGCGAAGCTGCTAGTGTGAGCAGAAGCGCTAGGAAACGCTATATATCTTCTTCTTGTTTTTTTTTTCGGAGGCCTGGAACCAGGGAGACTAAATCAACCGTCTATGTGACGTAGTGGCTCTGCTGCCTTATAGCACTATAGGTCGCGGGCTCAATTCCCAACCTAGGCAACCGCATTCCGATGTGGGCGAAATGTAAAAGCACTCGTGCATACGTGAGTGTTTCTGGACTTTAAGGAAGCCCAGGTGGTCATAAATATTCAGGAGCGTGTGTTGTTTTATTGCATTAAATCCCGCCATCTGGCTACCTATTGTCGCGCTGTCGGGACAGTAAAGAACAACAGTGGCACAACGCAAGTCACGAGACTAACTGTTTATTGGACGTGCTCTTGTCCAATAAAAGAACAAGTAACACCCAGCGGAATGACGGCGGCGAGCGCACTCGTCGGTCATCGAAAATGTGATCTGCGTTAGAAACGCGTCGGCTTTACATTACGCGTGATTTTCATTACACGTGACTTCCAGAAAGTACTACATAATTCGTGTCGCGCATATAAGCTGATTACACTAGATTCGGTGACAACGGACAACGGGTATAGAACCAGCGATATAACATTCGAGAAACTTCGGATACAGAAAGCATACAGTGATAACATGGCAACAGATTGGCTCATGAAAAACGTTTACTGAAATCAAATAATTTGTACGCGCGTCAGTATTATTCCAAACAACTATATCCTGTAGCATACTCAATTTCTGAGGGAACGGGAGAGAAGAGATGGTGTGCGAGGAAAGCTTGAAATTATAGGCTAAATAATCATTGATAGACTCGTTTTCTCCCAGTTCGAGGCGTTATATGAAACGATTACAAAATTTTCCCTGGTTCTCTAGGACAGCCGAAGATAGCAGCAGCTTTATGTTCGTAGAAAGTAGAAGCCAGGTTCTGGGCGATGTGCACCAAAACCTTCAAGTTAATTGAGGTTAATTACGGAACTTGTAAATTATTACTAAATGCTCGTTTGCTTCCTTTTTTAAAGGCGTTATATATGAAGCGTGTACTTTATTTGCCCGATGGCCTATGGAAAGAATAGTTGTACCGAGACTCAATTCGCATGAAAATAAGGAGAATTTTTGTGGGTGATCAATGATCGAAGTTTAACAATGTAGGCCATTTACAGCAGTCGCAGAAAATTACTTATACAAGCGTTGAAGAATGTTAGAAACACTTTTATGAACGACGTAAGAAAACTTGCCTCGTGCCCTGAAATAACTGAGTACGGCACAGTGCTTACATTATGGAGAGGATAGGGACCATGTTATGGGGGCTGGCAAATTTTCAAGTGCGTCAGATAGCTATTTATCTGCTCTGCAAAAGAAATCCTTATGGTGATGCTAGAAAGCGTTATCAGATCTTACATGCAATCGTTTTTTAAGTGTCTGAATGTAGCACCTAGTTCGCGTCTTGTATAAATGGGAAGAAATGAGAACGAGACTTAGGGGGCATGGTGTTAGGGGAAATATGCAAGAAAGGGAGTAAGGCGTGCAGACACGGACACAAGAGAAGTGGACAACACGAACGCCGACTATCAACTGAAGGAAGCACTGAGGTGAAAAAAGAAAGAAGACACAAAACTAATATGCGCATGCTCTGGAATGGTAGCACCGCATAGTTAGAGGAAATAGTTTTACACATACGGGAAATTTCGGACCGAAGTTTTAAGTTTCAGGATTATTCCCTCACTTTGCGGGTAATTACTGAAAGCTTGTTTTTCTCCCTATTTCCATGCGTAAGACGTGCGTAGAAGATTTATTCGCTGTCTCCGGCGAGCCAAATTTGGCACATAGTTAATGTTTAGTGGAATAGGGCTCAGGGTAATGAGTAATGTGAAGGCAAAATTTAGAGTGTGTGATTAATTATTGTTTTTTTACATTAAACTATAAATAAAGGCACTCCAGAGCTTCGTAACTGTACTCTGCGAACCACGTAGTCTGTTTTGAGCTGTCGTAGGTGAAATATGTCTTCCACCTAGTTAAAATTCGGTGAATGTTTGGAGGAGGCGGGTATATTATAGCTCATGTGTGTGCAAAGGTTAAAGTGCGTGGGTTAATTACGGCTTTCGCATGCAATTTTCCATACACATGATAAAACGCTATATAGAGTTGTTATACGCAATGTTTCCCGGTGTTCTGGGAGAAGTGAATGTGACACCGAGCTCCCATTTTATGAAAATAGGGGACACGTTATGGTTGATATACATGCAAAGATTAATGTATGTGTATGTGTCAGTCGCGGCATTTGCAGTAACTTACTTATTCAAGTGTTCGGAAGCGCTGTACAGCCGATAACCATAATGTTACTCACTTGCTTGAAACAACAGACTGCGTCACCAATTTAAAGCTTTCAGGAAATAGGGCCACGTTATGCCTCTTGTGCTCAAGATCAAATTATGTTGTATAATATCGATCTTTACGGTAAGTATTCTATATGCGCGTCGCAATTCATCGGTTTGTCCACTTGTGGGGGAAAATGGATAGTCGTACCAACTTCATATTTCGCGGAAATAGGCGGCACATTATGTCTCTTATGCAGACAAAATTGAAAGCGTGTGGGCTAACTACGCCGTTTCCAGTAAATTAATTACTGCGCCCCTAATATGCGTTTACGGCGTTATAGGCATGTTTTTCCGGTGTCCTGGGAGAACTGAATGTAATAATAAGCTCAAATTTGCAGGAAACGGGTACCACGTAATGCTAATAAGTCACACGGAGGCAAAACCGGTAGATGTTTATTTTTTTTTTTTTTTGTTACGAACCTTAAAATTTTATTAGTGCGAATGCTCGAAAGAAATGACATCTCTAAAAATTGGCATGTGATTATTCAAGTTAGCATAAATGTACTGCGTTTTCTTTTGGTTTTATTTTTCTACAAATATGGCACAAGGATGCAAGTAATGCTTCAAGACACTTTTCAAGCACACAGGTTACAGCGCTTAGTTGTATTAATCCTTCTGAACAAAAGATTAATACTTCCTGCGTGGCAAATTTTAGGTTGCAGTCCTGCATTACCCAGGCGAATAGCTGTTTACCAAGGCAAACAATTTTCTTCAACAAGGGCGCCGTTCTTACGGCATGATGCTTTCACATACACAGCCTGCAGTAACTTGGAATGTACAACATGCTGTGAAAGTTAGTTATGTGACCTTATTTTTCTCAATACCTATCTCAGTCATTTCACACCCAAGCCAAACTGTTTCCCTCAATTTGACTCTCACTTGACGTTATTATTCCAGTTAATTTATTCAAACCGTCAGTTAAATTCAACTTTAAATTATTTTCTTGTTGTCTTTCTTTCCGTTTTTTCTTCTTTTTTTTTGTGCGTGGGTGTATGTTCTTTTTTTTTTTTTTGCAGACAGCGCTAGGGATATGAAAGTTTTTCATAAAGCACTCCATGCACCCCCTCTCCTTTTTCTTTTTTTCAGGTTACTACCGAGACTACCACGGGTCCTACAACGGAATTTTTCACGTCGTGGCTCTCTTAAATGCTGCACTAGTATTCGTGTGGTTGGTGAAAGTTATCATGTCAAGGCGGAAAACGCAACGGAAGTCATCTATCGCACCGAGGCTTTAATTTAAAGAGAAGAAAATGCATCGGCAAGTTTGCTAGTTGAGAGATTGTCTGCGTCAATATTGGAAGCGCTTAGTGAGGAAATGTGTGTAGACTGGCCGCGCGACTTTGCGCAACAAGCCCTGAAGATTAATCTGTTCCTGAGTTCTAGCTAGATTATCTGCAACCTTGTACAAGCACCTCTGACTCTAGTACTTGCCGTGCACGTCTCTACACCCCTCTCTCTCCCTTCTCCCTCTTCCCCTTCTCCCTTCCACCAGCGTAGGGTAGCCAACCGGACTCTTGACTGGTTAACATCCCTGCCTTCCTTATAGTCCTTTCTCTCTCACTGTATCGGCAACATTCGTGGCACAGAAAGCCAGGAAATCGTTATTTTAGTACTTCAAGTCGACAGGTCTTGGTGACGCTTCGTAGACTCGGTGCGAACCTTCAAATGTGCGCGAAACTGCTCTCTCTCTCTCTCTCTCCTGTCTCTTCGCATACCTATACCATTTCCCCGGGAGCACGGCAGCAAACCGGAAATGCGCCTGGTTAGCACCCTCTCTCTCTCTCTCTCTCTCTCTCTCTCTCTCTCTCTCTCTCTATCTATCTATCTATCTATCTATCTATCTATCTATCTTTCTTTCTTTCTTTCTTTCTCTATCCGCAGCGTTTTATTTATTTTTTTAGTAGAGTACACCGGTGTAAAGAAAATTGTGAGAGCCTAGATTTCAGCGTCCCTTAGGGAAGGAAACTCGTGTGTGACTTTCTCAATTTTCGCGCTCGGTTTTCTCACTTTCGTGCTCGCACGCGTTCCCTCTCTGAGCAGTGATACCCCGTGGCATTAGTTTGGCGTGTCGAGCCTATGCAAAAATAACGTGCCGGGGTCGTCAAGCCGGCTTGATTTTTCCACTTGACGGATGCGTGGCTTACATCTCCTCGCAGAGCGTACCCTTCGTCAGTGCCTTCACGTCACACCTCGTGGACTTGTCGGCGTCTTCCTTTCTTCCCCCTTTCCTCTTCTTATTCTTAACGATTCCTCGGCTTTCCTTTTCGAGGTCTTTCCAATAGCCCCTCCGTTTCGAGGGAAGCTGGCTTTGTGCCCCTTGAGGCAGCTCTCACTCGGTCTCCAGCTCATTTACGGCGAAGCTGTTTACGCGGAGCCTGTGCCGTTGTTGTCGGAGTTCGCTAAAACTATCATCATCAGCAATGGTTCGAGCGTCGTCGTCTTCTTCCACAGCTGACCCCGCTGCCGCTCGTCATTCTAGCGTTGAATTTCACTTCTCTTCTGTCGTCGTAATGGGGGGCCCCCGAGTTTACGGGGGTATGAGCCATTGCTTAAGGGGGTATGAGCCATTCATTGTCTTATGTAACGGACAGATTTAATTTTGAAGCAGGAATACTGTTCCCAAAATAAATGTTTATTCCTCCTCCTCCTTTAATTTTGAAGAATCGCAAGCGGCAATGCCGGGTGGAGGCTGCTAAGCACGCCGCGAAACAAATTTGAGACATCGAACGCAAGCGACAACGGCGGACTGCGGGCATACCGTCAATACACTGCATCAAAACGGCAAGTTGGGCCAGTTGGGTGGGATTCATAATGGTTCGTTACAGCACAATACAAAACAAGGACTCAAGAAGGTATAAACCTTCTATATACCTTATTGTGTCCTTGTCTTATATTGCGCTGTAACGAACCACTATGCATACTGTCAATGACGTCGTTCTCCTCGTCGCAGTCGAACGTGTGTGTAACTTCATTAAGAAACACAAAGGCGTCATAATCGCCACACCAATCCAGTCAATAGTCAAAACGATTGCAGCGCCCGCATCTCCAGTGGTGAGCCTTGCACACAATATACGGAACTTTGTATTAGTGGTTCCGCACATGCCATCCCAGCTAGAACTATGGGAAGACCACGGGGCGGAGCAACTTATGCACGAAAAAAAAAAGCACGGCAAAATGCAAACACGAACCTCACGCGCAAAAAAAAATAAGAACGGAGAGAACCACAGGGAAAAAAAAAGCGCTCCTAAAGCATGTTCACAACGCGAAGCACACAAAAGCTAAAATGAGGTGAAAGAATCATGAAACAAAACATTCACGATATAGACTGCTCGCAACGTTTCATTTGCATGGTGCAACACTCGATGTAACTAACACAGTTTCGCTGTTCGACCATCTTCACGGACTGAAAGGGCCGGCGATTTTTTTTAGAGCGAAGCTTTCTTTCATTCCCCCCTTACCCCAGCACAGAGCAGCTGGCTATAGAGGAATGTATGTACCTCAGGTCAACCTTTCCGCATTTCGTACCATTAAACCTTTCTCTCTCTCTCTAGCTCTCTCTCTCTCTCTCTCTCTTTGCCTCTTTGCCTCACTTTGCGCCTGCTGTCTTGCCGAGTAGACAGCAACTTGTGGCATTGGCTGTGTCCCTAAATATACAACTTGGGTCATTATGTATGTGCCCATTCTGTAATCCCATCCCCACAGAGCGGCCATGATCCACAGTGACACAATGAGTACCGAAGCTTTATATGTATTCATATATCTGTCGTGCTTCTCCGTACGTACATCTCTGAGCAACGTTCTTCCCTCGACAAGCCTCATACATCGCCTTCGTCCACCTGACACAGAGTGCTAACAGCTGCAGGCGACGAGAACGTTCGCGTGTCATCCGCTACCGCCATCATCCGTACGCGTGTCATCCCAAGAACTTGTTCTTGGCTTAGCTGATGTCTGAGCCCACTAAACACGTTTCCGGCGCAAAGCATGGTACTTGAAGGAAGGGGAACAGGTACGAGACAGAGGAGCGCCAACTACCAACTGTTTATTAACTAACGGGCAAAGGTACAAAATAAGGAAGACTTCCAAGCACGCGCAGTAGAGCGAAATCGTGACGTCAGACCTGCCATCACAAAAGACGTTTATCAAAAAAGCACACTTCTAAGGTATACAGAATGATGGAAGTTTCACTAATACAAGCGGACCCTTTTCTTTGTATATAGAGAATGATTCTAGAAGTTACCTCACCGCTTGATCTCTTCTTTTGCCGATAATCCTAACTTGCGCCAAGCGCGGCACACATGAGCAAGTTATACGTGGCACAGAAAGGTGCGCACCATCCCATTTTCCGATGCTATTATCGTGCTCCCTCAGCCGGTCATCAATAGAACGTCCAGTCTGGGGAACGTCCTAGGGGAATTTCATATGCAGCACCCTCAGCACAACGCCTGAAAGGTTTTGCGTGCCTTTTTTGGCACCCTCGCGGCTGAACACGAGAGCTTCGCTCCTCTGTTTCTTACCTGTCCCGCTTCTTTTCATGTTCCGTGCTTTGCGCCAGAAACATGTTTAGCAGGCGTGTAATTCCTTTTTTTTTTTCCCTCTTCTTGGGTTTTCACACTTCCTCTGTCTTCTTTTCGTGCGCCCTTTCCATCGCCTGCGCCACGGCTTGCTTCGATCGGGCCTCTTTTAGGGGCCCTTGCCATCCAGTTTCAGGCTCTTTCGTTTGTGTCGTTCCCTTCTAATAATAATAAAGCGTGGTTCCAACCTGAGCTTTCCTCCCCAAGTATTTTATTTCTCACTTCTCGTCACTGCTATTAAAGGTGCGCCCTTGAGAAAGGGGGGCATGTGCTTTGTTTCGGAGCTGCTCGCGAAACCGATCTCACGGGAGCTTTTGCAGGCTTGCAAGCACGTGCTCGCATGAGCCAAGTATATTCATTCCACGTACTCTTACCAACGTCAGCATATCATGTTTAAAGAAAGAATCTTCCTTATCGCTTCTATCCCTTCGTCGCCGCATTGCCACCCTCTCCCTCTTCCACGGGTTATGCTACTCGACGCTTAATCGACCACCATGCATTGTTCCCCCAACGCGCCGGTCACGACGCATTGGCCACCCCCACCAGGTAGCACAACCACATTCACGCGCAAATACATTTTCAGCCTCATTTTTCTACCGAGCATCTAAAGACTGGAATGGCCTTCGTCATCAAGTCGCTGCCATCACCTGCTCTTCACAATTTGTTCAAGATGTAATAACTTTCTTATTTACAGAAATGAATGTATTAAACACTTGTTTGTATATGTTGTATCCCCACCCCTTCTGTAATACCCCTACTACTACAGGGTCTTTAAGGAAGTGAAATGAAGTGAAACCCCCGTTTCTTTTCTTTGTAATAACGTTACCACTGTATATATATGTATATATATGTATGTGTATATAATAATAATAATAATATTTGGGGTTTTACGTGCCAAAACCACTTCCTGATTATGAGGCACGCCGTAGTGGAGGACTCCGGAAATTTTGACCACCTGGGGTTCTTTAACGTGCACCTAAATCTAAGCACACGGGTGTTTTCGCATTTCGCCCCCATCGAAATGCGGCCGCCGTGGCCGGGATTCGATCCCGCGACCGCGTGCTCAGCAGCCCAACACCATAGCCACTGAGCAACCACGGCGGGTGATGTGTATATATATATATATATATATATATATATATATATATATATATATATATATATATATATACAGTATTATAGTATTCCTCATTAATGAAACACTGTCATGGCGATAATAATTTGATAAACATGAAGCGAGCAGCACGATATTGGACGTGTTCTATGGCAATGATAAGCCGTTGATTGGCTCGGGTCCCAGACGGATTATGCATATTCGAGCTTTGGGCGAACAAGCGTTCTGTATAAATTTAATTTCAATGGCGATGGCGTGCGAGAAAGATTGCGGCGTAAATAATCAAGCGTACGATTCGCAATGACAGAATCGGCGTGCACGTGCCACAAAAATCATTGGAGATTTCAATACCGAGGGGTTTATAAGATACACATTCTAATGTTGCACCGAGATGATAGGTGCAATTGTCATTGCTGGTGCGGCGGGTTACTCTCATGCCTTTACATTTTTTTTTAATGTTAAACCACACAAGCCATTTAACACACCGTAATGATCAAGGTCAGCTCGAATTTTCTGAGAATCAGTGAAGCTAGTTATCTTTTTATAAAATCACGCAGTCATCAGCGAAAAGTTTAATACGCGAGAAAGCAACGCAGTCACGGAGGTCGATAATATAAATTAAAGAAAGAAAGGGCCCCAATACGGATCCTTGCGAAGTAGCAGATAAAACAGGAGAGGCATCAGATGAACGGTCATTAGAGGTTGCTTACTGGGTTCGGTTAGAAAGGAAATGTTTGATCCATTGGAGCAAACTTCCTTTAAGACTAAGTTTTCCAAGTTTGGAAATGAGTAGTTCATGTGAGACTAAATCAAAAACTTTAGCGAAATCAATTATTATACAGTCAACGTCGGACCCAAAATCACTATACATGAAAAGATCGTTAACGAAGGGCAGTAGCCGTGTTTTGCAAGATAACGCTTTTCTGAAACCGGAATCCCCATAGCACTCTGTGCTTCATTATGGCCGAATTTCTCTTCCCCTTTGCTGTTAATGTTTCTTCCTGTGTTTCCAGATATCTGTTGCCTTCGTTTATGCATATACCAAGATATTTATATTCTTTTACCTGAGACATTTCTTGCCCCTGAATTGACACTGTCTGTTCACTGTTTTCAATGAATACTATAACACCTGATTTTCTAACGCTAAAGTTTAGACCAATATTCTTGCCTTCTTGTCCACAGATATTAATCAGACGTTGCATATCACTTTGCTTGTTATCTAGCAACACATTGTCGTCCGCATAAAATAAACCTGGAAGCTTCTACTCTACTACTGTACCCGCCTGTTTGTATGAGAGATTAAACTCGATATTACTTCCTTCTAGCGCCCTCTCCATCCTCACCATGTGCATCATAAACAGCAGCAGGGATAAAGGGCACCCCTGCTTCAGTCCCTTGTTGATATCAACCCTCTCCTCGCTGCTCATCCCTTACCATTCAACGCAAACGGTATTTTCTAGGTAAATCTCTCTCAAAAGCTGTAGGCAATCGTCATCTAAGCCTTCCCCTTCCAGAATATCCGACAAAATGTTAAGGTCTACGTTGTCATACGCTCCTGTAATGTCTAAAAAGGCCACATATAACGGTCTGCTTTCTGTCCTTGATATTTCAATACACTGCGTAAGAACGAATAAGTTATCATCTAAACGCCTACCCAGTCTGACGCCATTCTGAAGTTCTCCCAAAATTCCATTATTCTCTGCCCATGCTTGCAGCTTTAAGGCTGTTTCACATGCTGCGACTGCAACGACGAAAATCGGTGCTGTCGCACGCGTCGCAATGCGATATTTAGAGGGCTCATTTCACATGATTGCGATTTCAACAATGCGACTGGTGCGACGCCCAGGGTTGCTTACAGCCAGGTTTCGCGGCACACGCTGCATAATTACTTTATTGTAGTGAATAAAACGTTTACACTATAATATTATTGACTTATCTTGATTAGAAGCAAATAATATGTACGTTTACTAATTTAAAACCGTTAGTTAAGATTTGTCTTGGAGTGCGCGACGGCGGTTTCTGTAGTTCAGTGCAACATCGCGCACGTAAACAGCTGTTCGCAGGTGGTTCAGCAATTCTTTATTCTATGGTTCAGCGCTGTGTGTTGTCTTATCTACCTTCTATGACCGTTTCGTTTTGCCTGCGCTACAACAATCTACAAGATGGCCTACCGACAAGTTCATGTAGCTGCCCTCACCGTATATGCAGTATTCGGAGTTCGGCTGCACGAAGTTGTCGTGTCAGCCCAACAAGATCCTCGCGCTACCCGTGCTCGGCGTCAGCTTTTGGAGAAATGATGCGTGTATATTGCCCGTCATTGCGCATATGTGGTGCGTGCTCCTAGCCATATTCTTACGCCAAACGCATCAAGAAGCACCAACCCGAACGCCCGCGTGTGCCCCTGAACGAAGCCTCAAACGATCTGTGTGGTTACGACGTGGAATGAAAATTGTGTTGTGAAATTCAACTATAGCGCTAGCCTGGTTCGTCCATCGCCGTGCTTGCGCTGCGTATATATGGGAGCCCTCTATAAATATTTCTAAAGGCGCAAAAGCCGACGAATCAAATGTTTCGAGCAGTTACCGTCACTTTTGTAGAAACCTGTACGTTGTAACATAGCATTCTAAAAGACACACTTCTCGTCCACTTTGTTGTCCCGTGTCTCGCGCTGGTACTATACTCGGAACTTCTAACAAGAAGACCATATCAATACGCGCTATCCATAATGCAGGATCGTGGGCCCACGGCAGGCGCACTTGCCGTAGAATTTTTCAGCTTTCTGCTCAGCCTCGCACGCCTCTCACGGTTAGCCTGTTCTGTGGAAATAAATATTATTATCAATGTTATTAGATATTATAGTTTCTTCACTGTAATTTATAGCAATCTTCCAGATTTCTTAAGATAGTCATGCATTTAACCTGTATTAGATCAACATTGTTACGACATGCTTATGGGAGTCATTTCAAACTAGATTGCTCAGCCAGAGAAAGTACAAATGCAAGCCTCCATGTTTATTCCAATTTGGTATTCCTAAACAGATTATATTGGCAGAATTTTGTGTCTGCTTGCATTTCCTGCAATTCGATGTTCAGAGCTGGAAAAACTGATTCCTTTTCTTGCTGTCGAAAGGCTGCTTCAATGTCGATAGCAAGCTATAATTATTCATTTCGAAAGTGTTAAGCAATGACTATATGTCTAAGCTTATCAATGCATTTTTGTTCCACGAACACAATCAAGTTTTCTCTCTCCGCCTCATTGACAGCCATGGAATGAAACCGTTCACTTTCATAAGTATCAGGATGCAAACATTCTGGAGTTTGTCCTGAGCATTTGTCTGCATCCTATAGTGTGCATGTTTGTATCAAGTTATGGTGTTACAATCTATAGTAATTAACTATAGTGCAACAGAAATACGATGGACAGGAACGAAGTGAACACACAGAGCACTTCGTTCTTGTCTGTTGTCAATCTGTTGCACTTTAGTTAATAATGATTACACACAAAGTCATCTAGTTTTCATTTATTATGTCGGGCTTATAAGCCTGCTTGTGTCCTGGAATATCTGCACGGTTATGTATCCTGTAATTTAATTTCTAGCCATGTGCTTGCAAGTCGCGTGTCAATCTCCTGATTTTCCTGACAATCTTGTGTGATGTGCAGGCCCAAATAGTTTCTAGTGAATCCATGCAGGGTGTTGTGCAGGGTGTAATCTGCACTACAAGTGCTGCTTTGATTGCTTTCAGTTCAGCTTTTCTAGGTGTAGGATGACCTGGAATGGTACTCACTTATATAGGGTTTAGTTTTATGTAGTGTCATACTACTGTTACACTGCTATTGCCATGCCATATGTGCCTTATGTTTGCTTGCATCTCCATGATTAGCAACCTCCTCTGTGTGTTTGGCAGTTGCATATAGTCTCCTGGCTTAATTGTTTGCCCCCATATTCCACGGTATGGGCCTGTTGTGTTTCAAGTTCAGGCACTCCCGAGGTTGTGTTTCTGAAGGGAGGGGTAGTCGTCTTTGCATCTCATATGCTAGCTGGCATAGTATCTTGGGACGAGGTTCTGAGCTCTTGAGACAAAGAATTTGTGCTGCAGGCTGCAACTCTACTCTGTCTAGGTGCTTGTTCGTTAGCTCTTTCTCATAGAGGTCTTCAAGCATGGTACAGTTGGAAAGACCTGTTATTACTACCCGATGCCTGTATTCGACGAGTTGTCTTTTTTGTGTGCTGCTGGTAATTCATACCGTACCATACCTTGGACACAAGCACAGCATCTGCGATTTTCTATAGTATCCACTTGTCCACCCCCATTATTTCGAGATTATTCTTTTCACCAGGTGTGGAAGTTGCGTCCAGGCATTGCATAATTGTTTCACCCACGTGCTGGCTTTGCCGTCATGGGCTTACACTAGCTGAGGATTTGTGGATGTTGACTTGCGGGCATATTTGCCCAGCTATGTGGATCACAATGTGCAATCTGGGGTAGTCCTTGATTCTAGTCTTTCTTTTTTTTTCCGACGTCGATATGAGCTGACTTATCAGAAAGCGAGAGGCCAGACCGGCCAAGAAAGTATGCAGTGTTGTCGAGGGCTTGTTGCATCATTCTTGATTTCTGTATAAGATAGCTTTCCCATAGACTGTAATACACCATAGGCTGTAGTGTTTCTTGTAGTACGCCCGTGTTGTTGGTGTGTGTGGGCCAAATGTACCTGCAACTCTCACCTGGAATTTTCTGCCTTTCAGAAAGTTACTGTTTAAATGCTCTACCAAAAATGTTTTTGCTCATCGTTCCTCTTATTAGAGCAGCATGAGGTACTCCTGTTAAAAGCCTCTTAACTCTCTTCATTCTTTCATAAGCGGTATTACACAATGTCCTGCAATAAAGTTCCTGCTGCTTATGGCCCACTCATATCTGCCAGAAGGGACAACTCTTGGAAAAGGTTTTCTTTGTGCTATGTGTGCGACGTATATGTAGTATGAGCATTCATGCCTTGATATTATACATCTGTAGAACCAGCTTCCTGACAGAGTACTTGCTATACCTGATCATGCTTATTTGTTCAGTGCTGTTGAACAATACATATTGATGCAATGAATATTTACACACTCGAATTATCACGAAACATGGTTGTTTTACAATTCTGCCCTTTGCTTTCTATTGGCGTTAGATTTTGCATAAGCATGCCCCCCTATGCAATAGTATATTGAAGTGTAAGGGTTCAATAAAAGGTGATGAACTAAATCTAAGTGCAAGAGCTTTTTTTTTCACCTATGACTCCCATTGAAATGCGACTTCCATGGCTGGCAAAACAACCCCTCGCCTTGTGTTAGCAGCAGAATGCTATAGCCACAGTGGCAGGTGAACAAATTGAAAAACAATATTTCTGTCTATAATTTTTTTTCTTGCCTGTATGTAAGTAAAGTTTGGAATAAGTTTGTCATTGCAAAAAAGCCCAGTTTGTGTTATTTTATTGAATAAACCACATATTGTGTATAGTTGAAATGCAAAAATTTGTTCTGAAATCCTCGGGTGATATATGTTCTTGCAAGTAGCATGGTATTTCATTATTTATAAAGATAGTAATCGCAGCGGATATCGTTATATGGTTTTACACACTAATATATGTGATCACAAACTTATTAGAAACTTACTAGAAACATGTAAGGCATGAATGTTTCTGCACACTTGATCAGCCGTGAACGTGCAAGAACTGCTTGTACTGGCTGACTTCACTGCACAGTTTTGATTTACTTTTCTTCAGCATGTCGTTTTATACTGTTTTATCCCCACAAGAACAGGCCATTTGCCTGCTTTTCGCATTGTTGCACGAGTTCTACATAATTGTGCAGGAGGGTACGTTGTCACTGTGCCATTATAGCAAGCAATTTACTTAATCTACTAGCTGTACAGTTAAGTACCTTGCAGAGCATGTGTTCATACAGATGCAGTAAGGATACAAAGTCCGCAACATAGTCAATGTTTATTGGTTTCTGTGCAAGAAAAAAAAATATCCAGAGAAGAGGTGCAACTTAACGTGCATGTAATGTTTTATTCAAGCCACGGATTTAATGCTATCGTAGCAAATTCATTACGATAGCCTACACTTTCGCTCTGTCAAATTTAATAAGAGGCAAGATAAGCTTTCAAGATGCATCGGGAAATTCATGCTTGAAAACCGACAAGAAAATGCAACTGAACGGTACCGCGTTCAGCGCAACGTTGAAACTTCGGGTACTTTGCTGTCTTGTCATTTGCCCTTGCCAAGTTTGAAGTAATTCAAGCTGCTTTGTAAGCGCGATTTCTGCATGCTACTCAGCAAAAGAAAATTCTGACGACCTCGTCGTCTGCTGAGGTTCGAACACCTCCTAGCACTGAGAACTCGCAAAGGCGTACGAAGCAAACGTGAAAATTCACTTCATTTGCTGTGTAGCGTGTCAACAAACGCATAGCAATCGGAGAATGCAATCTGCGGTACAAGTTTTTTATTCTCCCTTCGCGTACGTACCGAATTCGACGATCCACCTCTCCGCGCATTGCACTTGTCGTGCGAGACGCCATTTTCCAAAACAAACCGGCGGAATAGCTCCGTTGACAGCTCTCAGCGCAATTTCGACGGAAAATCGCAGCGAACGGTGCGACGGTGCGGCTGTGCGACCAACCGGTTGGTCGCAGCCGAAAATCGGGGGGTCGGCACTGCGACTGCGATTTTCATCGCAAACGACGGAAATCGCACTTCCGGTGCGACGAAAATCGCATCATGTGAAACAGGCTTTAGTCTGATTACCTGCATTGCTAACATCTAAATTGCCGATGTAATGGTCAACGGTCTATACGAGTGAATTCTTTCTCCCCCTTACCTTTGTAAATTAAATTCATTCTACATTGTCACCAACTGTTTGGCATCCGTTTAACTTTTAAAGCTTTTTCCGCGGCTTTCACCAGAGCTTCCTTACTTTTTGGTCCTAGTTCATTAATCAGCCTAACGGGAACCTCGTCTAGCCCTTTGGCTGTGCGCTTAGGAATTGTCTCTTCGGCTTTCTTCCATTGAAATTTGTCAACACCAGCCCGTTTTCCCATCTGGTTCTCTTTGATGCTCTCTTCTTCTTCAAATACAACCTCGTCATTGCCTTGTAAAGATTCGGCTGTCATTTTTCGGAAATAATTTAATGCCGCTTTCATTTCCAGTTCGTTTCCATCTTCGTCTAGCATATGTTGTATTGTTGTCGACTTCCTGCCAAATAATTTTATGCGGTTCCAAAATATTCTAGGTGCGGCCTTATTTCTCTCACGCATTTCTGACAACCAACGTTCACTTTCACCTTTTATCTTTGCTTGCACCAGTATTTGAACTATAGATTTTTTTTTCTCCCGGTATATTTCCCATTTACTGGCTACTTCATCCTGCGGCAACTGCGCTTTTTTTTTTGCCTGCCCGTGCTCTAGGGATGCTATCTGTCGTTCGGCGATCGCTTCTCGTATCTCCCTGTTCCACCAGCTTTTCGGTTTCTTTCTTTTCTTTCGAACGAACATGTTGAGCGAAATACGAGCGAAATAAGAGCGAAATATGAGCGTGCGATGTAGGTCCCCCTGGCGAGCGAGAGCTGAGGAAGAAAACGAAACGCGTTTCTCTTCTTCGTACAGATGGAGCAGCGGTCGAGCAGGAGCCAAGAAGTAGAGGGAAGTGGAAAGGGCGAGCTGCACAGGAGCGCGCAATATTAAGGGCAGTATCACTCACGCAGGATCTCACCGGGTTTCGTCGTTCTTTTATGTATAGAATTGCGCGAATACTGGAAATTGCGAATACAGATTGAATTATCGTTTGTTATTTGAGTTGTATTCAATTCGAACATTTTTTATTGCCGAATTTTTTCGAATATTCGGCTGTTTCCGAATAGTACGAGGCAGAAACGTTTCGTTAATTCATGACGTCCTTTTTTTTTTTTAAGAGAAAAATGAGAACATTGCAAGACAGCATGAAATGTGCCTTGTTAACCCGTATCTACCGTAATTGGAAATCCAATTCTCAAGGGCACTGATTTTGCAGGTTGTCAGTCAAGCACGCTCTTTCCCAATATTGCATTTAGTCGCCTGATCAATGATGTTTCTTTTTTATGCAGTCAGTACATTTCTAACAAAAGTGAAGGTGAAATATGCTTTAGTGAACTTCACCGTCATGTTGAATAGTGCGTTATTTATTTATTTATTTATTTATTTATTTATTTATTTATTTATTTAAGGAAATGTTCACTAATTGATTCAATATTCGATGCCGAAAATTCACAAATAATCATATTTATTTCGAGTTCATCTCTGTCTATTCGAACACACCTACATTTAAGAAACAGCCTTACGCTTTAGCCCTGGTCCTCCTTACGGAAACGCATATGATGCTGACCAAGCATGTACTGTTAGTTTAGTGTCAGATATACACTCTTTTAACATACTAAAAAGGTTAACACACTAGAAAAAGTATCTAAAATGATACAACATAAGCTTAGCAAGCGACACGCGTGTTCCTGAGTTTGTGATTAGTAACAGGTGACTAGTAAGGGTAAGAAATATAATAAAGTTCTGATTACAAGCACTTTGCATAAACAAGGATGTGCTTCGCTAAAACTCGTAACATGTCCTAGGTAGTTCGTACATTGCGCAATTTTAGAGCGAAGATATTAGGCATTCGTTCCTGCGTTGAGCGTCGGCGTCCTCGGCGCAACTGAGCGAATGAGCACAGCGAGGAGGTGTGTCGAAAGCTTAAGAAGGAAAGCGTTGCGCCTTAGTAGCGCCGACTGGCTCTGCGGCGACAACCGCTACGAGATGGCGCCAGAGTAGCGCGCCGTCGTCTGTTCACCAATTACGCCATCGATAAGGCATGCGGCGAGCGCGTCCACCGATACCATATTGGCGGCGAGGAGTTACGGAGTCGCCATCTATCGGAAGCGCCTCGCTGGCGTAGTATGAGGGATCACGCGGCGCGCTCCTCATAGGTTTTGCTGTCAGCGCTCACTGAAAACACCACGCGCGAGCTCTCCCAGACATTTCTGTAAGTACTTGCGAAACGATAGAAGTTTTTTACTGTATAAATAATAATCTTGGGCAAACTGAAATCACAGGGTCGTTTACAGACGCTATACCGAACACGTACAGTGAACACCACTGCGCGCGGTCGCCGCGATGGAGACTTCCGAACCGGCTTTCTTGCGTGAAAGGTTGGTAAACGCTGAGAGCAAACTATGTGAAATATGTTCTTATAGTGTTTGTATAACTAAATCGAGCGTAATAGAATGAAGCCTTAATGCAGCGATCGCACAGATTCGCAGCGACCGACTGCGCGTCTGCATGCTTGTCCGCGCACTGTTTCGCTTTCGCCGCGTGCGCGCTTTCGCACCGTGCCATGAGCTTTAGGCCGCAGAATATGAGCATTTGACAGTATACAAGCAACCATTGCTGTGTGGGCGCTTTCAGAGCTGTTCAAAAATAATTTCATTGTAGAGACTTCGACGCCTACGGGAACTGTGATGTGCGGTCGCGACGATTCAATCTTTTTGTTTTTCTTCTAAATTCTTGGACGTTTCAATATTATTTCTCGAGTTGCATCGCACTGTATGTTTATTGGTATTTTCAGCGTGCGATTTCCCGCTGCTTCTTTTTTGTAATCCAGTGCACAGAATTCATAACACAAATATGACCATATGCCATGTTTTTTTTTTAATGTGCTTCTGACCGCTCCCTTTTCACTCCAGTGAACTTGCCAGTATATATAGCTTCGCCAAGTTCATAGACCAAACCGTCATGACATTAGTCGGGCAGCGGACTCGGGCAAGCGTCTCAGTGCGCTTTTTCCGAACATCGCAGACCCGGCACCGTAGCAGAAATCTTCCTCGCGTCTGTGCTTGCTGCATACCCGAGTTGTAGCCGATTACTGTTTGCCGGTTTTATGTTTCGCTAGCCAAGCTTCACGCAGCTTCTTGTCCTGCGGCTACGTGTGAATAAGGCTGACACCGGGCTCCGTTGCGTACGTCCGGCACTGCGGCACCGAGCAGTAGCCTATACCATGTTGCGCGCCTTCAAAGGCAGCCACTACCTATTGTAGTACTTTCCTGCGTTGTAAAGGAGACACTCGAAGCGGGAAAATCTCGCCATTAAATGAGGACCGCAGCGTACAAGGGAACTTACTCTCGTTTTCAGCTCGCTTCGGGGCTCCCGAAGCAGCCGACGCGGCCGCTATGTCCACGTGATCCCTAATAGCACGTCACGCCGACGGTGGCTACAGCTTTTCCAGTGGTGGAGCTCGAGGCCAATATGGAAACAACGCATTGCATGAGCGGAGGTCTGTCTGCGGCGCTGCTGTGAATCGCGCCCACGCTTCACCCACGCGCTGCCTTTCACGATTTCCGGTCTAGCGAGGCCGTCGCGCCACATTTCGCTCCGTTCGCAACGTGCCTTACGAGACAGATTGTCCGCGCCAGCCAAAATGTCGCGAAATGAAAACACGTATAGAGCTGAGCTCAAATTTCGCATTAGTATCGTAATCGTGCGTGAATTTTTTCATGACACGATCATATTGCCTCACGCGTGAGCACACGGAACATGAGAAGCGTCAGCGCAATACGTCCTCATATGTCGTTACAGCAGCAAGCAGCGCAGCGCAATAATGGTATCTCGGCACAATCCGTGTGTCGCTTGTTGTTGTTTATTAGCAGCACACATATGTGAAGGTGGGCTACACTGGAACTGGCTATCGCAATATACACAGTTGAGAGCTTGTAACTTCCATTTCCCCATAATACTCAAACGGGTGTCACCCCCAAACATACTAAGTCTACGAAAAAAAAGTAAACAAGAAAAGAAAACCAAACGAGTAGAAGCGACCCATGCGCACCAGCGTTAAGTAAAAGTTCCATGTACACTGTTCAATGAAGCGCTATACTATACACGTAGCTCAGGAACGACATTTTTTAAGTAGTCCTAACATCTGACACTCAGTTTTTAGAGTTATTGAAATCAGCGCGTCACTTTTATTGTGATAGCGCCTTTTCCGTCGTCCTGGTATCGACAGCGATGACGCGGCACGCACGAGGAGTGTTAGGAGGTCTGCAGAGAAGCGAACTTGGCTGAGCAGCAGGTGTGCGCCTATGCCACCATAAGCTGTGCTTCAACGCTTGTGCTCGCGTTCCAGCGCAGTCGTGACCCCACCGTGGTTCATACAGCGGTCCGAGCGGAACACACAGTAAACCAAGGAGGAGGTTTTAACTTCCGTTTTCTTTAACCTCCTCGCAGTAAACTTCTAGCTACAAATGTGCACGATTTTCCTTCAGTCTCATCCAAGGAAGCTACCTCCATTAGTCTCATCCAGCTAGCCAACGCCAACGAGGTGCAACGTCTGCAACGGCGGTGGCGACGCTCATCGCCACGATGCCCAGGACATCAGGGCCTCCGAGGTAATGAAGCTGCACATACAGCGGCCCGCGCACTCATTTCCCGGGAACCTCCTTGTTGCCCTAAACAGCCTGAATGTCCTACCCCTCGACTACGGTTCAGTGCAATCCGAGATTACTACTGCGAGCGGCGCCGGGTGTATCCCCCTCCGGCGGAAGGCCTATCCAAAACAGAAGAACGCATCGTATACGGAGCCTCCAAACTAATACGTTGCTCTGGCCAGCTATAGTTAAACATTTCGATCCAAATATCAATGGGCAATGCCAACACTGCGGTGATTTGGCAGATATATATTACATGGTCTGGGCCATGCCAACAGAATCCCAAGCTATCCCCTATTTCTCACCCCACTCTGGAGGACTGGGTTCGACCCTGCTCCGTAGCTTCGGACTAGAGGAACAACGAGCTCTGGTCCAACGGGCTCGAGCGGCTGCTTCGACTAATGAGGTTCCGGACTAAGGACGACACCGAGTTTAGTGGAGTGCACGAGCTTCACCCTCTCTGTTGAATAAAAGTTTTCACCACCACCACCTGGAAGCTGCCAGGTCGCTCTTCGGCCCAGCAGCAGTATATGTCCTTGCGTGCTGCATCGCGCCAACATGTCGCTATGGCGTATTGTGAGAACACCATCCAGGAAGGTTAAAGCAATACGGGACCGACCGGCGGCGGATGTGAAGCAGGCGCTAAGCACTTTCCATACGTGGGCAGATCCCGAAGATAGTGCAATACTGCGCCCACCTGCGGCGGAGGTGCAGTTCGCCATCAAGGGGCCCACATACACAGCTTTTGGTCTTCCTTCTTCACAGAGTGGAAGGGCACTGAACTTTTTTCTTTCTTTTTTCCGTCTTCTCAAGGGCACTTAGGTAAACACTGAGCACACAGGACTTTACGCACAAATATAGAATGTTCGCTTTAGAAAAAGTGACGAGCTGTATTTCCCGCAGCGCACAGGTGCCCAATATGTGGCCAAGCCCGTTCTTAATTAAAGTTGCTGTTCCGATCACGATTACTGGGCAGCTGATGAACTGTTTATTTGGTTTCCTGTGTTAGACATGGTAGCGAGGAACACAACGAAAGCTAGGACAACGCATTAGCAGCGCTGCAACTAGCACTTTAGCGACACGTGTCCCTCATTAATATTCAACAATGTACGTACATTTTAGGAATGCCAGCTTGGAGCATTGGCGTCATCAAAGGAACGACACGTCATGACAATAACGCAATGTCTTATTAGCTTTGGCTTGACGTTCGCTGCCCGTTCCGCTAAGAACAGTGTATGAGGAACCACAATGTGGTATGCACACAGTTTCTCAGCTCGTACGCTAGTGTGTGTGCGCCCATCGTTCATGCGATTGCAGCTGGACGAAGACCGCTGCCCTGTCTCCTCTGCAAAGCCGCTTTTGTTAATGGCGACAGTGCGTCCACTTGGTTAGGTCGTTTTTTTTTTTTCAGACAAACCCACTGGAGACCTTCTAGCTACGCGAACGGCCGCGTATGCATCTTCGAGTCCGTGACGGCTTGACGGCAACGACTGCGAAAAAGTGCCTCGGAATGTCCATATAACCGCTACCGCAATTAAATAAAAGCTTGCCCATCACAATTACACATCGTGAATTGCTCTAGAATAACGGAGTCGCGACCAACGAACACCGCTTAGGGTACATTGCAGTATGCCTCGACCTCGGAGTGATTCCTGCCCCCACTGAGAAGAAAGGTCAAATCGCACGAGTTGCGCCGATGCACTCTAGGACCCGTAGTCATCGAGGCCGCGGTTCGTGGTAGCATCGCACGTCGTCGCATACCGAAGGTGGTAAGGCAAGAATTACAGAAGGAAGCAGAAAGCCGGTCGGTCGTGAAGAACAAAGGGTTCGACGAGTCGAGCGATTCGCGGCGCCCCACAAACGTACGCATCGAACACTGCCGCTTCAGATCTGTACCTGCCGAATATACGCGTAACGTTATTCCTTCCGCAAGAACTCGTCAGGGAATATAATGTGGGTCAGAGCGCTTGCGAAGCGTCACTGCGTCTGCGCTTACCGATGCTGTGGCTATAGGTCGTCGCTACCCGCACAGTGAAAATTTGGTACGCATTCGGCGATTGAGTGGGACGACGTGCTGCTCAAGCAAACGCCAGCGCGTCGTCGATGGCCGTGTTCCCGTTGCGTATGCAGACGTGTGAATATGCCTGCGTGCAGATACAAAACATCGCAAAACGTCAGTGGATGGCACCGTATAGTTTCGGGCAATAATCACTTATTGTATGAAACTCTATGGATGGCGCAACCCGGCGCTTCTGTTAAGCGCCCTCAGTAAGCCCTTTGACCGTTGCCTGAGCGGGTGAAAGACAGAAAGTTAATGCTAACTGTAGAAAGCAGCCGTGCTACAGGCTTGCCAGGCATGTTACTTCATATGTAATAGATGATAAGGGATGGAAGAAAGACAGTGTAAAGAGTCGGGAAAGAAAATACACAGATACAACTTCGCTGCCGGAGCAGCTTCAATTACCGTCTCTGGAGGTGTCCACTTGCTCATTCGTTAACAGCGTTTCAACGGTAGCCGTGAATGATCATTTGCCTATCTTGGAGTCCATGTAGCGCAGGCAATGTGAAGGGGCAATACGCACCGACACCTTTCCTTTGTCTTGTGCGAGCACGTGCGTGCCTGCGTGAGTGCGGGGCCTTCACGTGCGTGTGTCTGCGCGTGCTTTATACGTTTAATATACGGGGTTATCATGTTTAAGTTTTCAGGAATTTTTAAAAATCGCCTTTGGCAGATATAGCATAATTCTTTTTCTTGAGCTGGATTATTCGAAGAGGCGGACAACACTAGCACGAGAAATATCGAAACACATATTCAACTAATTAACAAACATTTCCTAATTGACTTCCTATTTAGTTACTAAGGCCAATCGTGCTACTTACTAATTGTAGCCGGCGAGTTTGAAAGAGTATTCAGATTGAAATGAATCGCCAGGATGGCACCAGTTTCGAGATGCTATTTCCCAAAGTGTGGGACGAATACGTGGGTGTTCCAGTTACTTATGTGCTTGGATGCATAAAGAACATTTCGTTAAACAAGGGAGTTGAACAACAGTGTATTATTACGGCAAGTTCGATGGCGCGTATCTCCAAACTGGTGTAATTATTGAAATTCATTCCAAGTGGATGCGCCTCGCAAATTCACCGGCTGCCATTCGTAAATTGCAATACGTGCCATAAATATTTATTAAGCTAATTAGTGACTTTTTTAATTAGTTGAATATGTGCATCGATTTCTTGTAGAAGCAATGTCCGCCTCTCTGAATAATACAGCTCAGGGACTGGAATGATGCTATCTGGAACAGGCAATTTCTAAAAATTCCAGAAAATTTAAAAGTGGTCCCCCCATCTCGTATATAATTCTAGTTCTCTGTGAGAATGGCGGATGCGCCGTGCCACAGATAACTAGTACCCCATAGGGTACTACTAAAGCACAGACGTGAATATTCTTCATTTTTCGGATCTCCTCAAAACATGTCATGCAGGCAATACATGCTGAGCGACAAATGCTCAACACGGTCCCTTCGCTGACGTCAGAAAGATTTGGACAAGCGAAGCGCCATGCTATTGTAATTTTGGAAGTAAACAAAGCCCCCTCACCCCCCTTTCGCGAGGAAAAATAAAGATACAGTCGTAAGAGCTTGCTTTGAGCGGTGTGTGCGGTGGTAATTAGAGCAACTGGCCCTCATTATTCTAAATCCGGGCACTTTGGTTCACAGGAGGAAAAATTTGCCCACGTGATCCCTCGTCAGTGTGCAATTATTGAAATGAAACCCTAAAGCAGACGCGGTTGCGTGCACAAACAAGCAAGCATCATAATGTGGGAGCTTCCGACGAGTGGCCTGAGACAAAAAAAGTAAAAAGGAAGAGAGAGAAAGAGAAACTTGATGAGGGAGTATTGTTTACGCATTAAACAGCGAACGGAAGCATCTAGACGATAATTTCGGTGCCGCGAAACATGAGCGCGAAGTACCAAATTACTTGTGAAGCTTGAAACATGTAAACCCATTTGAAAGACGTGGTGCCTAAGGCAGAATCGCAAAGTTTTGCTATTCTGCAAGTAAAGACACATACGCGCACAGAAAAAGGAGAAATTCAGGCAGGCTGTATCAAGAGTTGGAGGATGCGTAAAAAATCGTTCATATGAACTATCTATCACATATTCGGTCCAGCAGCGGCTGATCACACCGCCTTATACCTGCGGCTGACCTCTGCTGATAACGCACGTTCTGAACTGTTTTTTTTTTCCTCATCGGAACGCACAGGTCGCAGAAAGCGCGAACGATGGACCGCAACGCCGAATCGATCGTGCCTACAAGGGCGCATTTTCAGATGACTGTGAATCTAAAATGTGCTTATATTGAATGTGGTCTTCAACCAGACTGGTACCCCATGTTGGTTAGGTGCTTATCTCTGCTGCCCTTCTAAAGCGTAACGTGCATTTCCAGTATGAACAGTGCTTGTATGAACAGTGCTTCTGACTGTGCCTCTTTGTGTGACTGTCACTGTGCCAGCCGTCCTGTGACTGTCCACAATTGGTAAGAGTCCCATGGTGCTGCATGCTGCTGTAACAAATGCCATGAAGGAAAAGAGAAACTGGGTACACCTTAGTGGTTATGCCATTGCGCTGCTCAGCTCGAGGTCGCGGGTTCGATCCTGACCGCGGTGGCCGAATTTCGACGGCGGCGAAAAAGAAAAGCGCTCGTGTAATTAGATTCAGGCCGACGTTAAGGAACCCCAGTTGGTCAAAATTAATCCGGAGTCCCCCCCCCCCCCACCTTACGGCGTACCTGGTAATCAGATCATGGCTTGGGCACGTAAAACCCCAGAAAGTTTTTTTTTTTTTGTATTTAGCAGCGCATCACGATCGTTCATAGCTGCTCTAAAACTGCTCTCGCGAGAGCTCGCTCTCGTCTCCGCGGCCTTTGCAAGGCCGCATTTAGAGCAGCTATAGTTCTCCCCGCTCAGCGTCACAGCCTGCATCCGAGGATGTTCCCACCCACGTGGTTGCGCGTGCACCATCGTCGCTACATTTTCTACATTGTATTCTTGCGCTGCGCGAAGCCAAACCTCCTCGGCTCATCTCCCGCTACCACTAACACTTTATCTTTTTTTCTTCCTCTCAACGCGCATAACCGCACCGGTTTCGTGTTGGAAGAACAGCGGCCGAATGACGGCTCAAGAGCGTGCGCAGCCTCGGGGCTCACGTTTCTCTATCTGTCTAATTTACTTCGTCGAGAAAGCGGCGCAGCACGTGAGTGCACATCATTCACACGCGCGCTTATCGGGAGGAAGCATCGACACGTCCCTCGTTCTCGCCCCCCCCCCCCCCGGCCAATTATCATTCCTCTCTTCGTTAAAAGGCTTAACGGCACGAGCGCCAGGAACACGCATCCCCGCGCGGCTGCAACACAGAGCGCGCACGCCTCGCGAGTCCAACCGAGACAAAGCCGAGAGGCGTGGAAGTGAAATAAGAGAACGCGGGCGCTCGTACAGGCATCTATCTACACGTGGGTCCCGAGGCTACAGGGTTTCGAGAATGCGGGGAAAGAAGAAAAAGGCACAACGGTCAGCGACTTCAAATAAGCTATATAGAGCCAAGTGGTAGGCAGCGTCGTCAAGTGAACGAAGCCGCAGATTGTATACACGGCGGGGTGAATGGCCTCTCGCTCTCTGACGGCTGCGAAGCCGCTGCACGCGAAAACGCGTTTCGCCCGACGCTCTATAGCTTAGGGTTGCGGCCACGTCTATTGTTCGTTCATTTAGTCATCACGGCACGTCCTTGAGCAGCGCTCGCGCTGTGTCTGCCCGCATTTGCGTGCGTGAATGAGAAAAGCGGTTAAAGCAACATGAAACAGTAATTTCTTCTCAGAACTTCTTTCGAGTTGAATATAACTCGCCTGCGTCGTTTTCGAATATTCGTGATCCCGTTCTATATGAATGTGCTTTTGTTAACAAGCGCTAGTACTGTAACTTGGTTCTCCTGCTTTTGCTTGCATTGGTACCGCCAAACAACATAGTCTTTCTTTGTTAACTACGTACTGCTTATGCATTTGCTATACTAACGTTCTGAGACTGAAAGCTGTCTCTTTTGGTGAATTTTTTGATGAAAGCTGTCTTTGGTGAATGAATGATGAAATCTCTTTCTGTGTTTTTACCCGACCCATCTATAATGCATGACGTTTACGTAGATGCTTCTGTAAATAAATAATTGTATTTATTTATTTTGTAAGAGGGTGTATCTACAAGCAGGGCTACGCAATAACAGCCTTGACCCAAGAGCGTCGGTCGCTGTTGTTGTTGTTGTTGTTGTTGTTGTTGTTGTTGTTGTTGTTGTTGTTGTTGTTGTTGTTGTTGTTGTTGTTGTTGTTGTTGTTGTTGTTGTTGTTGTTGTTGTTGTTGTTGTTGTTGTTGTTGTTGTTGTTGTTGTTGTTGTTGTTGTTGTTGTTGTTGCAGCCTGTCACACATGTGGCTCCTACCCACGATGGGGGATTGTCTTGTCTTGTCTTGTGTCCCAGACATTGGCCAATCTCACGCTCTCCGGGCTGCCGAACTCCGTCGTCTTCTCTCAGTAGTTCCTGACTATCTTCCCCACTACAATTTATTTATTTATTTATTTATTTATTTATTTATTTATTTATTTGCTGAAGTGTCTGGCATGACGGCAGGACTTATCGCTCTCAAAATTCTGGGTTATACAATTTTATGTCTCAAGGCCATGGACGACGGGGCTGTACGTCACAGACGCCGTACTGGGTCGAACTAAAGAGCCGGGCTAATTTTGACCACCCAAAATTATTCCAGAGGGATAAATAAAGTTTTTCATCATCATCATCATCAACGTGTACCCAGAGCGTGTCTCACGAGAGTTCTTGCATTCCGCTCCCTTCTTCCGAATGCGGTTTACCACAGCAGGGAATCGAACCCGCGACGTCATTCTCAACGGCGATAGTTCACACCACAACACAACGCGATAAATCGCGTTGTGCTGTTTCTCCTTGGCCAACCACGGACGCACAGGCAGACCATAATTGCCGCCGGGTACCTACCGGTAAAATAGGTACAAGTGCGCGCCCGGCCAGATGCTCGGCCATTGTGGAACCTCAACGCTTGGAAGGGCGTGTTTGTCCCCAGTCCGAGGGTGTCCCTCGGGTCGGGACGCCCTCTGCGCATTGGGACGCCACATGGAAAATGGCCGTCATGATAGCGCCCCAAAACTCCTTTTTGAGAGTTATTTGGTGTTTGTTTGTCTTGGTTCTTGCAGAACAAGCATAAGAGTCTTACGAACCTTTCCCAAGCAACGGCCCCTGAAAAGCCGAACGTCTGGTCGGGAGGCTGCTTGTACCCGTCTTATAAACTGCTGGGTGTCCGGCGGTGGGGATTGAGCCACGCACCTCCCGCAGCCGAGCTGGGAGCCGTACCCACTGGGCCACGGCCACGGAAGGTTTGGGCCACTCCGACGGCAGCAATTTCCCTCGTGTCGTCCCAATGCACCTATTTGGTGGGGACGCCCTCGTGTTGGGGACAAACACGCCTTTCCAAGCACTCGGGTCTCATAATGGCCGAGCATCAGGACGGGAGCGCGCTCGTACCTATTTTACCGGCAGGTACCCGGTTGCATCTCTATAGTCTGCCTCCCAGAGACGCGGCGGAAGCTTTGGAACAATTGGCCGTCTGTGGTTAGACTTGTGGCGCCCAGAGACTACGCATGTCTTCTCCATAGGGCCTCCGCGCCTCTCGGGAAGCGAACCCCAGCAAGTAGCCGACCACGAGGCCGGAGGACACCTCTACCAATCAGAAAAATTGGCGGGTTTCCGGCGGTAGCGAGATTTGAACCCTGTACCTTCCGCATACGAGGCGAATTCTCTACCAGTAGGCCATCACTAGTGGAAGAGCATTGACTTAATCCCCTTTATTGAGGGCGACTGGCCTCTGTGAACGCCTTTGACTTGGTGAGGCCTCCCGCGCGCGTACGCGAACTCACCTCGTCTTTCCTTCCCCCCCCCTCTCCTCTCTCTATTTCGTATTTCTACTCCCCTTTCCCGTCCCCCAGTGTAGGGTAGCCAACCAGACGCATTTCTGGTTAACATGCCTGTCGTCTCTCTTTCCTCCTATCCCCTTTCTATTGCTCTCTTTTATTTATTATTATTTCATATTTCGCCTTAATTAGCCGAAGTAGCACGTCAGGCATTTCGCGACTGACATCTCCGGCTCTAATTAAAGCATCTCTCTCTCTCCCAAATGAGCCATCACGGCCATTCGGAGAGCATCTTATCATTCGCAAGATAATTTGCGCTATCTGCTCACGATTTCTCTGTGTAGGATGTCCTGAAGCTTCCTTTAAACGCTTGGTACGACCAAGCGTTTAAGGGAAGCTTCAGGGAAAACAAACATAATAAGCTTTACTAAAGGTGCCAACCGAGGCTTCTCGTGAGTACGCGCCCAGTAGTCCACCATAGAGACACGACAGCTGCCTCGAGGGCGCTACGTAAAAACCACGTGCGGCTCGTCGTAACCATTGGATATTACATCGCCTGTCGATAGCTATTACAAGTTAATTAAGCGTTTAGCGTTTAGGATGCACGTAGTTCGTGTCGCACACGAAGGTGTTTCAAGGAGATGGCGAGAACAAGCATCGGCTGTTTCACGAGGGATGCTGTGTCTGGTGTCCTAACTGACGCAAAGTGACGTCATAAAAGGGTGACTCTCTTTGTACGTGTAAGAGATGTGTCCCTTCGCCACACCCGTGAATGAATGCATGGTTTGCACAATACTGCGAAGGGTCTTGGAATAATATGTTGACAGTAAATCTTGAAGAACGAAAGTTATAGATGTGTCTCCCGCAGAATCTCGTATGCTGCAAGCGAAGTCCCGCCATGCATCGAGGTTATTTCACGCGCCTCAAGGATAACCGGGTTCAAGCAGTCGTACGACTCATAAGAAGGCCACGTGAGCACGTGGCATTACGTGACTTCTTTCGGTTAAGCGTAGAGCTGCTTTGAATGTTGCCGGTGTAAGAAAATGGCAATGCAATAAGGCCCTAACCTTTCCGAACACGTGCTTTGAACGCCAAGCATTTTTTTTTTTTTTGACACAGCAGTCTCGGTCAGCGCGGTGTTATTCAAAATAGTGCATCAGGGTCGTTAACTGCGACATCAGATTATCAAGCTTTGCCGCTTTCGGGGCGTAGGTCAAAAGGCGGGCGCGTGCTCGAATGCTTTATCAATGCAGGTACTCAACCCTTCTCGCTATTTGAGAAAAAAACATTGGGACAAAAAGCGCAGAACGAATTTGAACAGGAACGAAGATTGTGGAATAGATTGTGTAGGCAGAGGGAAAGCAAGGTTAGCTAATGCAGATAGGCGGTCAAGACGAACGTGCGGTTTGCTACCCTAACTGGGGGGTAAGAGAAAGGGAAATTTGAAAGAGAGAAAGAGGGGAAGAGTGAGCACTGTGCTCACGCAGGTGACTGCGCTGGGGGACTATATATAAGCGGTCCCTCAAGCCGGCGCACTTCGAAAGCTGCTGTAGTGCGCGATTGTAGAAAATTAGGCGAAGATGCGTAATGCATAGATACGCATGCACTAACGAGTCTCCCGATCAACTCTTGGGAGTGCAGTCAGCAACGCAAAAACTACAAGACAGCAAAGCGGGGCATTCATGGCGCGAGTACTCTGCAGAGGTACGAATAGTTGTTCCCGGTCCATTCGTGACATCGCCGGAGGAAAGTGGATGTTGCAGGTCATCGCCGTTTGCTCTGGCCGTGTGTATATATATATGTATATATATATATATATATATATATATATATATATATATATATATATATATATATATATACGCAGGAAAGAGACGACGAACTTTTTGGGAGACTTCTTTTTCTTACTTAACGTTTTCGGCTGGTGGACCAGCCTTCGTCAGAGTACACTGTACTCTGACGGTGACTGTACTCTGACGAAGGCTGGTCCACCAGCCGAAAACGTTAAGTAAGAAAAAGAAGTCTCCCAAAAAGTTCGTCGTCTCTTTCCTGCGTATTTTACGTCGGGTCCTGCGTGCTGAACTTTGAAGAAAACCCCTATATATATATATATATATATATATATATATATATATATATATATATATATATATATATATATATATATATATATAGGTCGCAGTATTTCGCATCATCATGTTTACGATGATGGTATGCGTAGTAACAGTGAAAGAAAAATGAGTACGCCGCCTTAACCGGTTGGCCCTCGAACAAAATGCAAAGTTCATTGTCACGCAGTTAATCGGGTCCACTGCAGCAGTTAACGATCGAGTCGGTGGACGTGCAACTGAAAGCACTAGCAGCGGCGCTACTGCGACCAGCCAAGCGATCGACTTCGAAGAGAACAAAGCCGTCCGACTCCGCTTTCTCGTAGACTTCGGCACCGGCCAACGTACGAGCGGCGGTATACGAGCACGAGCGACGGGCACAAGCGGCGGTAAACGTCGACCACAATCTCATCTCTCCGGCCGTTCTCCGTTCTATTAGTTTCTTTCTGTACAGAAAGAAACAAATGAACGAAAACGAAATGAAAACGTCGAGCTGTCTGCGCTGTACAGAGGCCCCGAAGAAGGAGCGCCAGCGAAGAAAGTCACCGCTGCAGAACCAAGCTGCTTACGAAGACGAAAGCATGCGCAAGCATAGCGAAGGAAAAGCGATAAAGAGAGAGAGAAAGCAGCTCTGTTCGGTATATAAGTCACAGCGCAGACGCTTCGCTTAATCTCTTGTTCAACATAAAGTACTTTCGTCTTCTTCTACTTCTTTCTATATTTTCCGAGTTTCAGTTTTGTTTCGGATTGCCCCGTCTCGTTCTCGGTCGCGCCAAGTGGAATCCTCCTCTAACCGTTACTACAGACTAAAGCGGTGCTTTGACTATACAGGAAGAACGCGAAAAGCGAGAGGATTTAAGAGGCGCGGCCTCCAGAAACGTTTCCCTTTCCTCGCGCTAACCTCTCGCCCACGGCGCCTCCCAGTTCCAATCTCATCCCACAGCGAGGCATGCCTGCCCGACCCGCGCGCAGTAGTGCAGTAGCACAGCCTCTTCTCGCTTGCCCGCAGGCGTGAGTCCGCTGGTCGATTTAGTGCGGCACAGTGGGGGGCTCTAATCTGCGCGTCTCCCTCGAGGCGTTTTGCATGCTCTCATTCTCCCAGCTGGCCGGCGCAACTGTGCACGGGCGGTGCCGGTGGTGGTGGGCTTGCACGTGCCGGCGGTACTGCAGCGACTGCTGCCGCGAAGCGAGGCGCTCGAGCGTCGCTGTTGTTGTTTAGCCGAGGAGATGCGCCTCGTCCCGTAAGAACGTTTCCCTTTCGGTGGGAGCGCGACTCTGTTTTCTCCCGTGAGAAGGCGCCAAAAAAAAAAGATAAATAGAAAGGAAAAAGATGGGCGCAGCAGTGGTGGACGCGGGGCGAATTAGAGAAAGCCGCCTAATAAGCACCGGGCGCAACGACCTCGGGTTTTCTTGGTGGAGTGCGGGCAGCATATACAGAGGAGAAAGCGCGAGTGAGGCAAAAGGAAAGGCAACACGCGAGGGTGTTGTGCACACGCGATGCAATTTGCAGGAATGTGGAGCGTCGCTGGCGTATAGCCGAAGCCCCGGGGTGGGTGACGCGAGCTGCGGCTTTTTATAGAACTGCGCCGCTGTCAGTGTACTGCAGAAGCGGAGTCAATACACCGATACAACGCCGAGAAAGTAATACGTGTCTGAGGGAGGGAGAGAGACAGACCTTGGCTTCAACCTCGTTGTCTATGAGGAAGGTAACGAAATGAGCTAATTGCACGCCTGCACGCGACTCTTGCGAAACGAACGTGCGCGGGCGCACGCAGTAGGCTAACGGAATTACGTTCGTGTATCTCGGGTACTTCGTGCGAAACTATATAGCGTCGCAGTTACGGCGTTGTGGACGCTTGCAAGAATAATCACAGATAGTGAGGAGCTTCTTCGTATAGTTAGGTAAAGCAGAACCAACTGTAATGTCCCCTATTCGAACTCACCTCGCGGGCGCCTTTGTAGTGCTGCCATTTTTTTTTTATTGCGGTGTCCTTTTTGCTCTGCTGCACTCTTGAAGAAAAAGCTTTGCATGCCGACTATACCGGGGTTCGCGTCCTTACGCGCTGTCTAGCAGTGTAGGACACATGAAACCAGCTCATATAGGTCCACGGAATAAGGCCAGTGAGCGAATCCGCGTTAACTTGTACATATAATATCGGCTCATAAAAATTTGTAAAAGCACGTCGGTCTCTTAATGGAAGTGCGCATGATGTTTAACAGCTTATTTGATTTACTTGATTCCCAAGGCTACCCTTTCTTTGTCCACTGGGCACGTGTCGTTGCGTAAGTATGCGATACAGGGCATGTGACACAAGCTATGTGACTGCTTTTGGTCAATCCTCCACAATGTGTATGGGTACGAGCCACTGTGCATGTGACACAGGAAAGAAAATCGAAGCACCGATTGCGATAGAAAATTAGCAGATAGCTGTACGAAGTAAGGATAGTAGCTTTACCGGTCGTATAAACTCGTAAACATTCACTTACTAATTATATTATCAATGATAGAATGTAAACGTGACTCAACGAGGACGTAGAAAGAAACAAAAAGTCAGAGACAGCACTGTCTTTGTGTGTCTGCTTCCTCCTACGTCCTTGTTGAGTCGCACTTACACATTCTATCATGGATTCAAGACCAACTAGCCGGTCAACGTATTTTAATTAAATTAACCAGCACAGTGTGACGCGCGCGCACAGGTAAACACGAACACATCTCGCTCGATGACAGCGGGAACTGTCTGTGAAAATACTGGAGTTAGGAATCGCTGCGGGAGCCGCGAGCCAAATGACCTCCGTGCATCTCTCGCTTCAACGCGAACGAAACGTCGAAAGCACAGCGCATGCGAAGCTACCGGCCCTACGCGCACTCTGTAAACATGGCAGATCCTTTTGAAGACGAGGCCCGCGCGGGCGCGCACTTTGGCCACGTCGGAGATCACTTTGAAGACACATGACCGCCGGGAACGCCTCCCTACGGCGTCCGCGATTCGCGTGGTCAGCGCCGTGGTAGGCACCGCGGTCTTCTCCACTCTGTACGGAGCGGCGGGCGAGGAGAACGTCGAGGCACCCTAGCAGCCGCTGGAGAAGAACGCCCCTCCTCCCTCGCCTGACCTCCCTGCCCCACGCACCACGGAGAAGGCATGCATCCGGGCGGCGTTCCTCGCTCGCGCACGCGTGATTGAACCGCGTTCGCCGGCTCACACTCACACGCTTTCACTCATGCGGAACCTCACGGCGACGCCGACAGTGAAGGCAGAAATGCGCCTGGAGTGTCCATATAATTGCTATCGCAATAAATGTACAAAGTCCTTAAATGTAGCTAAAACTTGTGTCGTACTTTATTATGCATACACCCGTCATCACCATACTTCTACAAGCATCGTGCATCGTCTTCGTCCTCGTGACATCACCGCGTCGATGTCTCACACTGTGTGTGTGTGTGAAAGCATTTATTGTAATGAGGTCCGGACGCTCGACTTCTTAAGCCAAAGCGGGCCGCTCCCACGTTGGCACTGTCAGGCCAAGCCTTTAAACGACATCATGGGCCCTCTGGACAGCCCTTAGTTGGCCCTGAAACAATGGGCTCTGAATCCTTTTCTCCCACTTTGTCCATTCTTTAACGAGGTTGGGGAGAGTCGCGGGACACCCCGCCAGCATATGTGTGATTCCAATGATGGCATTACAATGGTTGCAGTCCATCTTAATCTCCCTTTCTGGATATATTTTATTAATGGTGTACGGTGTGGGGTATGTACCTGTTTGCAATAAGCGCAGTGAGACTGCCTGAGCCCTGTTCAGTTTTGAATGTGGCAATGGTCATTGCCTGCGTCCTAAATAGTAGTGTTTGGTAAACTCATTGTATCTTATTAAATGATCTCTAGATTCCCTGGCTTGGTGGTGAACGGCTCGGTTGTGACTGTCACGGTTAGCAAGTCCTCGTGCCAAGTCATGAGCAACCTCATTGAGGTTTACCCGAGCCTCGTCCACTTTCCCCATATGCGCAGGAAACCATCGGATTTCAGTTCTCATAATCCCAATGTTTTCAAAAAGTTTAGCTGCAACTCCAGCTACGTAGCCTTTATCAAAACACTTTATAGCGGATTTCGAATCACTGTAAATGCAGGCCCACTTATTACTCCTGATGGCTAGAGCAATTGCCACTTGTTCCGCCACCATGGGGTCCTTGGTAAAAATAGTGATAGCATCTTGCACCTTCCCTTGATAATTTTAGACAATGACCGTATATGTTTGTTACCTTTCACCCAGGCTGCATCAACTATAGCTGCCAGTTGGTTCTGCTGCTCTATTTCCTGCAAGAGTGCTTTAGCTCTTGCCTTTCTCCTTTCGACATTATATTCTGGATGCATGTTTCTGGGGAGAGGGTTGGTTCTGATCTTGTTCATAATGTCAGTCCTTAATTCTACTTGAGCCTCTATTGGGCTCCTTGATGTATTCAGTTCTGCACCTATTGCCTGTAATATGTTCCTGCCAGCTCATGATTTTGTCAATCTTTCGTGTTGCGCTAGCTGTTGTGCCTCCGCGATTTCTTCCATTGTGTTGTGCACCCCTAGACTCATGAGTTTGTCGGTTGCAGTGTTACTGGGTATCCCTAGGGCTACTTTAACGAGCTTCCTGAGCAACACATGAAGTTTGTTAAGTTCTGCCTGCTTCCATTTGAATAATCCAGCCACATAAGTGAAGTGATAGAGAGCATAGGCGTGTATTAGCCTCAAAGCGTTGTCTTCTCCTAAGCCTCTGTGTCTATTGGTAATTCTCCTTATTAGCCTAATGGCTTCATCTGTTTTATTCTACATATGTTGTATTGTTCTATAGTTAGCATTGTTTCCGTCTAAGTGATACCCAAGAACCTTGATTCTTTCAACTAGCCTGATTGCGGATCCTTCAGGAGTGTAAGAGCATACTCTTGGCTCATCTTCCGGAATGTAGCCTCTTAGTTTACGACCTTTTCTGCGATGTTTAATGACCAAGAGTTCTGATTTAGCTGCCGAGCATTTCAACCCCATGTCTTTCAGTGTGTTCTCTACAACATATAAACTTTCCTGTAATCTGGTCTCTGTCTGTCCTACATTACCCTTGGCACTTCATATTATTATGTCGTCGGTATATGCCATATAATGTATACGCTCAATTTTCTCCAGGTTTCTTGCAACCTTGGACATTGCTAAATTGAATTGCATGGGTGAGAGCACAGCCCCTTGTGGAGTGCCCCTATTTCCCAAATTCTTAGCTTCTGATTTAAGCTCACCCAGCATGAGTTGTGCAGTTTGAATTAGAAGAAAGTCCTTAATCCTGTTAAAAAGACTCTTACCTAACCCCATCTCCGAGAAGACGCCAAGTATTGCCTTATGCTTTATACGATCAAAAGCTTTTTCCACATCCAATCCCAAAAGAGCTTTCGTATGCGCTGGGCTGACCTGTATAAGTTGGCGTTTGATCAGCAGCATAGCATCCTGAGTTGACAGCCCGGGACGAAAGCCGATCAAGTTGTATGGGAGGATGTCGTTCTGCTCAACGTATTTAGGGAGTCGATTTAGGATGACATGCTCCGTAGCTTTGCCTAGACATGACGTTATGGAAATAGGACGGAGGTTGTCCATAGCGAGTTGTTTGCCTGGCTTTGGTATGAGGATAGTATTGGCCGCCCTTCATTCCTCTGAGTATACCTCTTTTTTCACACATTCACTGAAATGTTCAGTTAGATAAGAAATTGATTCATCATCCAGATTTCTTAATATCTCGTTAGTTATTCCGTCAGGTCCAGCCGCCGATCTACTATTAAGACTGTGAAGAGCCGCCCTCACTTCATTCTCAGTGAAGTCCCGGTCAAGTTCTTCACATATGTCTCCCGTATATTCGGGTCTCTTCTCCTTCGTTTGGTTGTTTAAGTGGGAGATATTTGGCTGCGAGACTATCCATGATATCCTTCTGTGTTTTATCTTGGCTTTCCTGATGAACCAACTTAGCTATAGCTGTTCTCTTGCTTGTCCTTGTTTCATTCTCGTTGAGCAAGTGCTTGAGGAGGTTCCAGCTACCTCCATGTTTGAGTCTACCATCAGCCGAATTACAGATCTCATCCCACTGTTGCTTCACGAGGGTCTTCGACTGATCATCAATTTCTCTGTTTAATTGCGCTATTTCTTCCTTAGCGTTCTGCTAAGTCTCTGCGTTTTCCATCTCTGTAATATAGGCTGTTTGGCCTCAATCAGATGCGCCAGCCTGCTGTCCATAGCCTCAATATTTTCCTCTGTCCTGATTTCTTTAGTGGCCTCTTTGACGTCCTCTCTGAGCTGGATGACCCATGTTTGAAGGGGATCCTGCTCGGCATTTAGAGGCCCCACTTTCCTTCTGTTCGCCCGGATTTTTCTGAACTGATCCCAATCAGTGAATTTGAAGATTCTAGTTTCCTGTCTCGGTATGCGTATGGTTATGTGTATGATGTAATGATTGCTCCCGAGATCCATGTTTGAATTTTCCCAATTTGCTCCTCTTGAGTTGTTTACAAAATAAGATCTGGTGTGGAGTCCCTGCTTGTGGACGTGCCACAACGGGTGGAATACGCCGGATCAGTAATCAAGCATAACCCCAAATCCATGGCAAGACTCCATAGCTCCTCTCCCTTCTTTGTGTTCCAAGTGTATCCCCATGTGTGATAGGGAGCAATAAAGTCCCCTCCAATAATGAGCGGGGAGTTTTTGGCAACCGAAAGCACCTTGTTGAAGAGTGCTCTAAACCTCTGTCTCATGTCGTTAGGACTGCTGTAAATATTCAAACAGAAAATGCTTTGCGTCTTACCTCTGTTCCTTTTAAGTATTATCTCAACTAGAATAAATTTAAACCTGGAACGTCTAAGATGAATATCATGCTCAATGTATGGCAACTTTTTGTCAATGAGGGTAGCCAACCCCCTCCCCATTTTTTTTTTTGTTTCTACATATAACTTTGTACCCAGTAAGCATAATTTCGTGGGCTAAGGTTTCCTGCAGCATAATTACTTTTGGCCTGGCCTCAGATGACCTGATCACCTGTCGCAGTGCTGCTTTTTTGTGTTGGAACCCGCGACAATTCCATTGCCACACGTTAAATCCATGATTATTCTCCATTGTTGTTAGGTGAGGCTGCCTCTCTATTACCCGCTACTTTCCTCTTTGTGATGGCCCCCGACAATCCAGGAATGGACTTTATACTACCCGCCTCCGATGGCACATACTCATCGTCGTCATCCCCTCGCGTCTCAATTTTCCTAAGTCTTTTCTCCGCCGTTAGCCTCCATTTCCACAATTTGTCCATTTTAAAGTAGGTCGTTTCCACTGTCTCTCTTATCGCTTTAATTGCCTCTTTTATGTCACTGAGGTCTGAGAAGACTAACTCATCCTCGGAGCTCACCGCCCTTTTTTTAGGGGCAGGAGAGCTGGATTCCCCTGGATCGTTGCTTTTGCTTACAGGTCTATCTATGTCTATTCTAGCAGGGCTCGACTGCTCTTTTTTACGAAGCTCTAGTACCTGCCTGGTCAATTCTTCATTAGCTTTTCTTAAAGAAGTTACTTCTTTAATTAATTGCTCTATTCTGGCATCATTGTCATCACCCACAGCAGCCGAGGCGCCCCCAGCAACCCTCGCTATACCTTTTACTTTGTCAGCCCAGGTGGTCCCTGGCGTCTTTTTCTCGCCAGGTATTGAGTCCCTTTGCACGAAGCGCACCTGCGCTTCCCTTGACTTGGAGCGCCTTCGCTCCCTGGATAGTGAACGATGCCTGGATCTGGTGCTACTCCTGCAGCGTGAGTGCTCCCTGTCCTCGGGGCGATGGTTGGGCGCCAGCTGTTGCGCCTCCGACTGCACTCTTGTTGACGACCGAGTCCTGTTGCGCTCTCTTCGACGGAGTCGTACGACGTAAGGAATTTGAAATCTTCGCTTACAAAACTTGTCGCCGGTAGGGTGATCGCCTGCACAAAACTTACACTTAGGGTTCCTAAATCTCCTGTCAATACTCGCATTCAAGATAGCGCTGCTGCAGACTTTCAACTGCATTTCCATCATCCGACATGACCATTTGTGTAATCCTCATTGTCACTCAAGTTCCACCTGTGATTTTTGCATTTCTTGACAAAATGTGAAAAAGAAACTATTTGTCGGCCCTCACATAGCATTTCTTCTTCGAAGTGTGATCTCAGGCGTGTCTGTACGCCTGAAGTTACTTTCTTCCCAGTTGCTTTCCTAACAAAACGTCCTTTTATGCATTGAAGCGCAAAAGCAACTGGAAAGCAGATGCGTTTCTCCTGAAAGTTTTGGGGATTAATATCTCGAAACTGGTGTCATACTGCGAATTCGTTCCAAGTGTACCTGTCTTGCGAACTCCACGGCTTGAATTTGCAAATTGCAATATGGATCATGAGTAATTAGTTAACAACTTAATTAATGAACTATTATTAATTATGCGATTATGCATTTCATGTTTTTTTTTGCAAGTAATATCCGCCTCTTCGAGTAGACCAGCTCATCAACTACAATTGTACTATCTGCCACAGGCAGCTTTTAAAAAAATTTTTGAAAGTGTTCGCTGAAACACCTTGTATATCACTAACCCAGGTGTAAGCGCGTATGAACCGGCTTCACAGTCCTAAACGCACTGTGCAAAAAGAATTTAAAAAAAATAGAACGGCCCAAAAGGTTATCTACAAGTCCAGGTCTTCCAAACATTTATATATCTCATTTATGTATATATAGCCGACAATATATAGCTCGTTTTGACAAACAAAGATACCCGGAACGCTAGAAAAACGCTGTATCTTCGTCTCAAGAGCTGTTAGGATCTGCTATATGTTACGCTAAGCAGCCCAATAACAAACGTTTGGGCAATGTCAGTTTGTTACGTTCTTCGTGATTAGAATTGAAAAAAAGAGGAAAGGGAGTATATTATGGAGGGTGGAAACGGTACACGCAACAAAAGCACTGTACCGCTGTTCTTCATTAAGGCCTTATACAGGATGCTCAAGGTAGGGTTTAACGTTCTATACCAACACGAAGGCTATACGAAACACGCCATAAGACAAGGAGAGCCGGTGGAGGGGGGGCTTTGAATTAATCTCGGTCACCTATTGGTGTTATTTAACGTGCACGCACATTTAACGTGCCAAAAGCATATTTTATTACACTAGCAGTTTTTGCATGGACACCCACCCCCCTCCCTTTGGAATGTGCACACGCCTCGGCCGGTAATCAAATCCGCGAGGTCGTGCTAAGCGGCAGAACGCCATAGGCACTGAGCCAGCGCCAAGCAGGTATGAGATATAATGAATGCCTCTCCGGAACTCAGTAGCGCAATAACGAGGAAAGAAACGTCTAAAAGACGTCTATTTAGCGCTTCCGCGGGAGGTCTTCGCCGGAACCCGGCAGCCCACAAACGATCGAGGGTGCGTACATATTTTCGGCTCCCTGGTGCCCCGCGTGCAACCGTGTACGCGCAACTCGGAACCTTCAAGGCGTTGCCGACTTTCGTACCTCCGAAATCACGATAAAATACGCGAGGCACATGAGCAGCTATATGGTGCAGTGCCCGTAACTGCAAAAGGAAAGGAATGCGCGAGGAAGAAGTAAAAAAAAAAAAGAAAAGACGGCAGAACGACCCTGGAACATTTAGCGCGCGAGTAAGTTACTAAACGGTCCATGAAGAAATGCAAAAACAAAAAAAAAAATAGAGAGAGAGAGAAACGCAGAAGGAAAAGCGAAGAAGCAGCGGCTGCCGCTCAAGAAGAAACGTCTACGGCGCGTAACGGGAGTGTTCGACGCAGGAAATTTTTGTCAAGGGCGAGTTCTCGGTCGTGAGCTCGCCCTGCGTGACGCTTACCCCGGATTCGTAATTTTTCTCGCTTTATTACTTTTTTTTTCTCTTCATCTCCTCAGACTCCTTACGTGAAATGAGGTAAAGCACGCGGCGTACCGCGCAGGACGTCGTCAGCACGTAACACCCATTGACGTGGCCACGTGCACGTGACCGCGGTCAGTTTTTTTCCTTCTTTTTTTTTTTCTCGCGCAGACAGTGAACAGAAATATTAAGATAAGCCGTAGACTAGTAAATCGCGCCTCTGGGATACCAAAATGGCCACCATAGCTGCGGAGAGAAGGCTCGGTATAACAGAAAAGCCAAAGACTGCACTGCGTCCTAAAGGAACCGATAACTCAACTCGGGCTTGCAAATTCAAAAGATTCAAGAACTGTGCCTGTCCCAGAACGGGGTCCAAATACAGATGCATTGAAGTCTCTGACGTCACAGCGACGTATGGGAGTGGATGCGAAATTAGACGAAAGAAAAAAGAAAGGGAAGTTTGACCTTTATTGAATGAAGTAATAGTTAACTTCTTTTTCGGTAAAATTAATCACAATAGTAGTTTTAAAAGAATGCATCATTAGTATAAGCAGATATATAATGCTGCTCTTGTGCTGCTAGCTTCGTAAGGACGTTGACTAACAACTTCACTGATGGGCTCGTTCATATCGAATCGTTTCCAGAACAGCCATGACGTGGTTATGACGTTGTTCGCCCCTAGCGCAGAGCTGCCTACCTAAGATGGGCGCTTGAACGTTTCCCACAAGAGGATTGTCCGAGACCTCTTGGGCATCTCAGATCCTATATTGCGGTAGACATGGTTGCATTGAAGAAACAGGTGCTATTTCTGCTTTTCTGCGGGGAGAACGGCCTATAAGGGAGAAGGGGAGAGAATAGAAGGATTGGCCGTTGGCAACGCCTTATAAACAAACACATGCGTATGCACACGCCCTCTCCTCACTGCCCCCCTCCTCCCCCTCATCCGCCTGAAGCCCATTTTTCGGCCAAAAACAGTTTGATTTTTGCTTTTTGGGTCACCCCATTGAGTGCGTCTGTGTAACGCGCCCAAGAACAACGCGGTGGCCCGGCCATTTTGTCCTCGAGTAAAGACGCAGCGCGTTCTTGCCTTTCCTCATTGTTATCGTCTTTCCTCAAAAAAAAAATACATCTATGCAATATGTGCGTCGTTACGCAAGGAACTGGATTTCAGAGCCGGGGAAATAGGCGCAAACGTCTGTCCGTCTCCGTTCGTATAGTGTTTTCCGAGTGGGCCGAAGGGCGAACATCTCTCCCTGTATATACAGGGGGCTCCGACCGTCTCGCGCAAGGTGTGAAGGTTAGGCGAGAGGGAAACCGAGCTAACGCGCGTTAGCACACTCGTTCGTGAAAACAATGTTCGAAAGCGCGCCCATAAAAACAGGATACACTGCAGCGTGAGCCGTTGAGAGAAAACACGTGTACGCATTTCGTCTCCCAATGGGCTCTAGCGCGCAGCACCGAGTGTGGACGAGGAAAAATAAATAAATAAATAAATCACGAGAAGAAATACCGCCAGGCGAACAAGCCTCGCTCGAAGATGGGCCGAGAGCTTCGCAAACTGCCGTGCTTCCCGGAGCAGTTATCTGTGGGGTAACGGCACGAATGTGCTGCCTCTGTAGTTCTGTCAAGGACGCAAAGTTAAAAATAGAAAAAAAAATTGTGCACTTCTGGCGAGAACACGTGGTTGATAGACAGCGGTGGTGGATAGCGAAGAGGAGCAAAAATCTATATCCGCCCGCTACGCTTTCTGTTCGCTTCATTTGCCCCTTATCCACGAGATAGCTAAAGGCAAGAACGGAAACGTATTCCTTACTTTGTTGGTTTATCTCTCGACTGCAGCTTTTTATTATTGATATCATTATTATTATCTTCGTCTCCATCATCAGCAGCAGCAGCACCAGCAGCCGCATCATCACCATCAGCATTATTATTATTATTATTATTATTATTATTATTATTATTATTATTATTATTATTATTATTATTATTATTATTATTATTATTATTATTATTATTATTATTATTATTATTATTATTATAAGCGGCTAGCCTCTTTCTGGTGGCCGGGCTTTCACCGCCGATCAAAGGCGCCGATGCTAAGGGTGCGAGCTCTCGTACCACCGAGTTGCTGGGTGCGCACGAAACGCAAACTGTTTTACGCGCTTAAAAACTTTGCACCCTTTGGGGCGTATCTTGCCCCGCAACAATAATCGTCATCTATCTTGTCCGCATTTTCTTTAACGCTGCGAGCCCGGTATACTTCCAAGTCACGAACGGCTTGCACGTCGTCCGCCCTGACATGTAGCACTATCGGCAGGAAAGTAGCGAGCGCAGCGTTTTCTAGAAAGGAAACGCAAGCAAGGCAGATGACGATTATTGTTGTGAAACAAGTATACACTCCACATGGTGCAACTGTTTTAAGAGTGCGGCTTTTTGGGGCGCACGAGCTCCCTCGCGAGAGATTCGGGCCGTGTGAAGGCTTGCGTGCTGCGACGAAGCACTCGGGAAGGGAAGCGCAGCTCCTCCTCCTCCTTTCTCGTCGCCCTCTCCTCCTTTGGCAGCTGTAGGGGAGAGCAGCGGAAGAGGAGGATAGGAGTTGTCTCTCATGCGGGCACCCACGCCGATGGAGACAGTACACACATGACGAATCGGCTTAAGTGCACAGCCACCTATACTACCGCTACAGGTTAGCTGGTTAACGGCTCTGTCCTCCACGAAAGTTTGCACTTAAACCACAAGCGCTACGTAAATATCCTGACTGCAACAAATGAATGCCTTAAGCACACCATGCCGTTAAAAAATTGGCACTATCATACGATGGGAGAACTGCTGACTAAGACAGCTAGATTTAGCGTTGCGCTTTAACTTTTGGGCCCTACTTACTATACAAAGTGTTCAGGCTCAGGTGATCCGGATTTGTCTAGGTCTTCCTCGAAGTGCCTCAGCGGCGGCAGCTATTGCAATCGCCAGAGGCCAACACCACAGTTGAAGCACTAAGAGCGTACGTAAGGCACCTTGCCCGGACTTCCTTGCCACCATCTAACCTCTATGCCTGCGGAGAGACCACGTGCCTCGTTCTGCCGAACGGTATCCGCACGTCGTGAGGTTATACCATCATGCTTCACACCTCCCGCGATACCTTTAACGCTTTTTTGGTGTCTCATTCAACCAAAGGTCAACCTGACAATACCTAGCATCCGGAAAAACGGAGATAGGCCATCGCCGATTCTCAAACAACTTACCCTACTCCTATTGTAGGAGAAGCGCCGGTATTACACACTCCGATACACCGACGGCTCCATCCTGCCGAAGGACTCTACTGTCGCTGTCGTCGTTCCAGCAAAAGCCACCACTATCAAGTCGCAAACATCTCACTTGACAACGTCGACGGCAGAAGAAAGCGCTTCGAGTCGCACTACACTTTATTAATGACGAACCAACACACAAATGGTCGATTTCTGCGACTCGAAGACGGCACTACAGTGTTTGTTGTCAGCCTTACGGCGGGGCCCGCATGAACAGTTAGTATTTGAAATCACAAAAGCCGTGCACCACTTGACTGAGAAAGGACGTGAAATAATTTTTTCAGTGGCTACCAAGTCACTGTGCTATCATCGACAATGAACGTGCACATCAAGCTGCTCGTTCAGCTCATGCAGAATACAACCGCCTGCCGATCGCGCTGTCTAGGACGAATGCTAGGATGCTCCGCCTACATGCGCGCCAATGCACTAGATCAGAGTGGAATGAAACACATTTTATGCAGGCCCGTTTATACACCACGGATCCAACCTTAAGCCTCAACTTCCACCAAGACTTCCCCGAACAGACGTGACCCTTTTGTGTAGGCTATGGTTGGGCGTGGCGTTAACCACTGCCTACGCGTTGCGTATAGGGATGGCCGACGCCGCAGCATGTAGCGACTGCGGTGACGCGGAAACAATTCGTCATGTTCTTTGCCAGTGCCCGCAGTACAATGTGCAGAGACAATCGCTTTCCGTCGTGCTGAGCCAGTTGGACGGCCAGCCTCTGTTGGAAGAAAGAATTTTAAAACATCGACGCGACTTAACATCGCATCAGAAGGCCGTGCAAGCGCTATATACTGAGCTTCTTGAGGTCGAACGGCCTGTGTGAACGCCTGTGAATGGAACGTTTGTACCTGTTCTTACAGCGAAGCTGTTAAGGGCTGCGTCCCCCAGGATCGTGTTCGTGTGTTAACGCAAAACTATCATCATCAGGACTGGCTCCAGCGTCTTCTTCCAGAGCTGGCTCGTTGGCGCCTCATGGCGCTACCGCGCGAACGCACTCGTGCTACTGCTGCCGCGTTCGTCGTCATCATTAATTAATTAATTAAGAAACACAAAGACGTAACCAATTTTACAGCGGCGTACAGCGAAGCTGTTAAGCGCTAATTCCCCCAAGATCGCGTCCGTGTGTAAACACAAAACTCCCCATATGTGGGCCGATACCGAAGATGGTGCGATGCCGGGCCGACCCGCGGCGAAGGTGAAGCAGGCTTTAAACAGTTCCCATGCATGGGCCGATCCCGAAGATAGTGCAATGCCGGGCCGACCCGCGGCGGAGGTGAAGCAGGCGTTAAGCACTCCCCATACGTGGGCCTATCCCGAAGATAGTGCGATGCCAGGCCGACCCGCGGCGCACCTGCAGTTCGCCATCAAGGGGCCCACATACAAAGTTTCTCTGGTCATCTTTCTTCACACAGTGGAAGGGCACTGAGTTTTTTTCTTTTCTTCTACTTTTGTTCTTGTTCTTCTTGCTTTTTCTTCTTCTCGCTCACTGTTGTCTTTAGAGCGCCTATATCCGCCACCCCAGTGCAGGGTTGCAAACCGGGAACTAGCGTCTGGATAACCTCCCTGCCTTTCCTCTCTCTCTGTCTTGAACAAGTGGGGACGGCGTTCAAACTAGACGCAGCTCTGCAGCTGACGCTCTTCCCGCAATATCCGCAGATATTGCAATACTTGTTGAGCAGCAGTTCGCCCGCATCTGAACAGCATCAGTGACGGCTGACCTCGTGAAGATTAATCACGAATGCTCAAGATACTTTTCGCTGTCACACGAACAAGTCATGGCGACACCGTGTCAAATGAATGGGAAGGAAGAGGCGCTAAGCAAGGAATGCAGGCTTGGAAATGCGAATTGCGTCCAATTATCCACCGCTCCATTCTAATAACGGAAAAAAATCCTTTTTTCTTTTATTCTTTTATGAGAAAGCAGAATAGAAAATGCACAGTTTAAATTAACGACATGCCCAAAACCAACATCTCTCTCTCTCTCTCTCTCTCTCTCTCTCTCTCTCTCTCTCTCTCTCTCTCGGTGTGTGTGTGTGTGTGTGTGTGTGTGTGTGTGTGTGTGTGTGTGTGTGTGTGTGTGTGTGTGTGTGTGTGTGTGTGTGTGTGTGTGTGTGTGTGTGTGTGTGTGTGTGTGTGTGTGTGTAAGAAGGTACTCTGTTCTACGCGGTGGCATACATTATATTTAGGGGATGACACCTTTAAGCGGCACTGGTCACTCTTCTTTAATTCTAATGTGCACTAAAGGAGCAGAAGTGAGATAGAGATACATGTTTGTTTACAGAAAAGGCAGAGAGTTCGGCCTGAGCTATAGCTTGCCCTGGCCTGCTACTCTACAGTGGGGGAAAGTGACCAGGAGGAAGAGGGCTGATAAGTAATGATGATGATATGAGGAGGAGGTGCGTACATACAAGTTCACAACCTTTTGGCACCTTTAAAGCCGTGCGTGTGCCCAGTGACTTGCAGAAAGGCTATAGCGGCACTTGTAATCAAAGCTGTGCTGCTTCCATTATAGGCCAAGGACTCAAAAGAAACTCCTTTGACAGCGGTCTCTTATCGACGTTTGCAATGAAAAAGGCCAGTTGCTGTCGTTCTTGAGCGTGCGCGGGAAAACGCTAAATGTGTGATCAAGTGTTTCTGGCACCTGACAGTAATCACAATTTGTGCAAGTATCATTGTAACCTATGAGGTGTCTATAACGCTCGGTGAATGCGACACCAAGGCGAATCCGGTGCGCCATGCTTGTTTGGCTACCTTTGAGCGTGTGAGGCATACGGAATTTCATTTCTAGGTTCCATTATGCACTCTCTTGTGTCGTCGATCTAATTGGGTCCGGCGCTCCAATGCAGATTTGCGTATTACGCAACGAAGTAGTGCGTTTGTGTCTGTTCACGAGAACGCAATGCGTACTTCAGAAGGCTTATTTAAAGCAGTTATCGCTTCAGCGACTTCCTTTTGATTACCCATTACGCCACAGTGTGCAGCTATCCAATGAAAGGTGATATTGTGGCCATAAAAGAGCAACACCGCGTTGATCACTGTAAAGGCCGAATCAATGAAGAGGTCACATAAATAGACATTGCAATTTTGTCAGCTGGCATAGGTGCACTAAAGACAGCTCACAAAAAGAAAAGTCATTAAAACACATTGTAATGTAAAGTGAGGTCACTGAAGGACACATTAACTAAGGCAAAGAAAGTTGCGTAAAATCAAGCCATATAAAACACATTCAGCTTGATGCATGTGTTTTATACTATAGATGATACCATACCCGCCGTGGTTGCTCAGCCGCTATGGTGTTGGGCTGCTGAGCACGAGGTCGCGGGATCGAATCCCGGTCACGGCAGCCGCATTTCGACGGAGGCGGAAACACCCGTGTACTTAGGTTTAGGTGCACGTTAATGATCCCCCGGTGGTCGAAATTTCCTGAGTCCTCCACTACAGCGTGCCTCATAATCAGATCATTGTTTTGGCACGCAAAACCCCATATTTTTTTAGATGATACAATACATACAATTAATAATAATGTTCTTTTTTAATAGTGGGTGCTTATTATTCATATATTTTTTATTTTATTGCTGCCATGGCCACAGTTTTGATAGCATTCAGCACGGCGTATTGAAAGGCTGATTAGAGAGCCGAAAAAGAATAACAAGCCATAACAGATGCGAATGGAAAATAAAACGAACAATCTAGTGTATTTCATCCCATGGCGTAATCGTAACGAAGAGCACAGGATCCTCCGCACCAAGGATGGCCTCGCAAGAAGAAAAAAAAAATGGGCCATTGTTTCATTCACCTCTCAGACGCATCAGACTTCGCGGCCAGTGCGCGCAGCTAGACGCGGGGGGAAAAAGTGAGAAAAACGCGTTTGCAATGAGCGCCAGGGGCATAAGCAAGATGCATCCCGTGTTTTTCCTGCCGCAGGGCCGCTCATCTCCCTCTACTCTATACTCGCGCCGTCTCACGCGAGCACTTCACGGATCATTTCCCGCCGCTGAAAGTGCACCCTCCTCCCGAGTCCCTTGTGCATGCTTCCCTTGAATCGGCAAGTTGCCGCTCGCATGTCGCTCACGTGGAAGCAGGTCGAATTGCGCCTATTCTATGAGGTGCGTGGCAGAGCCACGCCCCTACGACATTCATTTCTCTGTCGACAGAAAGCCTGAAACGTTTATCCGTGAGGCCTGTATCAGATTCAAATCGTACGCGTGCGTGCTTGTTTTACAGCGAATATACTTTAAGGGAAGTTATACAACGTTTCTCCATCGGTGGCGGCGGCGGCGTGCGCTGGCGTGATCTGTGTCAAATGTTAAATAGCAGCCATCAACGCAGCCTACACTGCAATATAATCCACACCCTCATTCACTTCTAAAGTTGTAATATAAGAAGGGTGTACTGGTGGAGGCTTATGGACTCGTTTGCACCCTTATTAACTTTTAAGGGTGTAAATCGTTTCTCAGTGTGCATCGGAGCTCTGAAGCGGCTGTATGATCAGGGTACTGGTGAGAACCAAGAAGGTTGAGAACGCGATACCGGAGGCCGGCGTCGGTGGTGATGCATCCTTCTCTCCAGCACCGACCGAGACATCCAAACACGGGTCCTGGCACGAGCTGAGGACGCCATCGTGAAGCACAACCTGGAAGCGTATACGTAGCTTAGCCTCCCTTATCCCTTACCCCTTCTAATAATAAAGTTGACACTCACTCACTCAGCCCGGAACGCGGCCCTACGAGACCGTCGTGAACAAGGAGCCCTACCGCCAGTGTCGGTACGCTGTCGACGCAGTATGCAGGAACATGCGTCCGATGTAACGGAGAGTGTACGAGAGCTAAGCTCGGATTGAAGCATTTGAAAAGTCTCGGGTAGACTCCGCATGGGGGCAGGACAGGCCCCTAGGAATTTCGAAAGGGTGCGAGAACTCGTCTTTGGTGTGTTCGATGTATGAGCTGCTCGGACTGGCCATGCAAATCTGCCAAGGCTTTTAGTAATGCTCATACAGAGTTTGCGTGTGGATAATTCGGAATTCTCTCACTCGTACGGGGGAAAAGCAAGGAATGTAACTAAAAAAAAGAAGAAAGTACTTCGACTCCTATTTTCTTCCTGTCTCTTGACTACTACGCTGTGTGCGTCATGTGCACGACCCATCATGTAAAATGCGCATAGCCTGGAGAAATATGTTACGCACGGGAAAAAGGTAACCCTCCTCCCGGTAGCTTGTACGCGACGTGAGCGAAGATGTAAGGACGACAACGCAACACAAAACGTAAACGCGTTTTTTTTTCTTTCTCGTCCTTATGATTTCGTCTTGCGCTGAATCTATTTGCATCAACTCTCCTAACATGCACTACATGACGCTACAGTGGACATTAAAGATAAAAATTACTTGAGCCACATTAATAAATTACCCCTTTTACAAAACCAAAAAAGCCACTCTTACCGTAAGGAGAGGATTGGTACGTTAGAAAAAAAATACTAAAAAAGAAAGCGTGACAGCGAGATACGGGTAGCGAGATATTGAATTTTTCGCGTCAGCTTGCCATGACGTCATTGATATGAACGGCATCTGCTTGGTCCTATGGTTAACTTTTTTGTGCTAAAGATGGACTGCATTGTTATCCAAAGGAGTCGAATACTGAACCTAACATGTTTTGAGAACTTTTACTTCGCCACAACGGCTCGAATACGAGAACGTACTTCGAAATCCGTGAGTCGCGATGTCACACGGCCGTCACATGCAGCTATTGCGATTCCGACGCGAAAATCAAAAACGAAGCATTGGTCTCCATTTTTGTCTTCTAATAATCAACCTCTTACAGCAAATTTAACCAAAATAATGTTTCGAAAGACTGCTTTATCTTTCCACACCGAATTAGCGTTTCTATTTCGTATCATATTTAAGTAATGTCCCTCCCTCGCTCCATTCCTTTCCCTTACCCTCTTCTTGCGTGGCTCAGCAAGCAGTTGGTCTAATGCTATCGCAATGAAGCTTTTTATTACGTGATTATAGAGTCACCACAGTAGAAGCTACCCTTCTCTTCATCACGATACTGTTTATCAGCTTCCGAGCCGCTGCGCTGACATTGTTCGCCACGAGCACTGACTCTGCGATAAGGATGAGGTGAACGTCCGTCCTTGACAATAGCAAGGACAGCAAGGACCACAAGCTCACGCACTTCCGCAATCTCCGTGCGCGCGGCCGTCAATGGGATTGATCGTATCTCCGCTCTCTGTGTTTGCAGTTCACCCGCTCTCCACTGTGTAGACCCAGGCACTCCAGTGCTATCGGCGATGCGTTCAAACGCGCTCTTATCTGCTCTCTGAGGCATTCGCTTTCCGCTGTCGTGTGTATGCGCACTTGATAGCGTGCCTGAATACGCTACAAAGGCCCGCTTACGCTACGAAAAGCGCAACATTAACTCAACGGCTAAGTGTTTGACTAGAAAAGAAGGAACTTCCCGCGATAACAGCACATCAGTGTCAGTGTTTGGCTAAGGAGTATCGTTTCCCGAGTTAAAAATTAAACTGTGGGGGTTTACGTGCCAGAACCACCATCTGATTATGAGGTACGCCGTGGTGGGAAACGTCGGATTAATTTTGACCACCTGGAGTTCTTTAACGTGCACCTATATCTAAGTACCACGGGGGCTTTTGCATTTCGCCCCCATCGAAATGCGGCCGCCGTGGTCGGGATTTGATCGCGCGACATCGTTTCGGGTTTGTGTCGGATGACGTTGTATGTGTTCTTTGGTTTTCTCGCTGTCTGCCTGCGAAGGCGCACTGAAAGAAAGAAAAAAAGAAATATATATATATATATATATATATATATATATATATATATATATATATATATATATATATATATATATATATATATATATATATATATATATATATATATATATATAGAGAGAGAGAGAGAGAGAGAGAGAGAGAGAGAGAGAGAGAGAGAGAGATGCTTCCGTTCGTTAAGTGAATTGGACGACGAGCACAAAATCACTCGGCTCGCGTCCTCCGTCCGCATTTTCTACTCAAGCAAAAAGAGAAAAAAAAAAAGAAAGAAAACCACAGAACGTCCGTTGTGCGCCCGTCTTCCTCGTACTTGTAAGCGTGAAGCAACTTCGACGGAGATTCGAAGAGTACGTATACGTAGAATCCGGAACCCACCGACAGGCCATCGCTCACAGCCAAGGTGTTGCTTCACGGACGTAAAACTGCGCTAATTTGACAGCGGTAGAAGAGAAAGAAAAAGAAAGAAAACAAAGAGAAGAAAAAAAGGAAGACAGAATGAGAAGAGATACAACGACCCAACCCAGATTTACACCCAGTGGGGTGGCGACGGGTGCGTCTTCGTCGCTGCATCCCGTATAAGGGTAAAAAACAAAACAAAAAGAACACTTATGTAGCGAAGCATGGGGAAAAAAGAAACGTAAGACTCGGGGAAGGAAGCAGCGGGGGGAAGAGGGCCGGCAGGCAGGCAAGTCGGGAGACGCGCGCCCACAGCAAAAGCATCGCGGCGAGAGCACATAACGTTACGCTTGGCCGGACTTTCGTGCCGCCCTTGGCGAAGAGAGCGCGAGAGCAAAGCGCTGAGTTGGGAGAAGAGGGTAAGGAGGAGGCGGCGAGAGGAGGACGCGCCCGAACCAGACCACAGCCGAGGGGCTTACGCAAGAGGAAAACGAAACTGGCCGTGTCCCTTCCAGGGGGTCCCCGTCCGCGCACGCGAGCCTTCGAGTATATATATGCAAGAGTCCAAAATTAAGAAACCCGCGAACCGGACGGATAGATAGATGTCAACGTGTCTTAGGTGCACGCGGCGTGACGGGCTTCGGCGTTGAATGTCGAATGGCGGCCGGACGATGGATTCACTATAGAGGCAACGAAGCGTGAACGTTGATCGAACGTGAAGGGATATTGCTCTCTCTGAGGGCGCAGCAACTTGCGCTGCTTGATGCAGTGGTAGCCCAGTCGGCACGAGAGGGCGCTGCTGGACACGCAGTGACGCAGCGACACGCAGTGCTCTCGTCAAGTCTCCAGGACAAAATAAGCACAGGAGCCTGGCGTCCGTCCCTCTCCCTATTCTTTTGTCCTGAGTTGATTTGGCGCAATTCGCTTCGGCTTCAAAACTGCCCGCCGAAAAGGCCCGAAATGCTTTCTTATCCGCGTCGATTTGGCCTAAATCTCTGATCGTCTATGTGCTCAAAGCGTCCCGTTATAGCTTCAAGTGGCCGCCTGGATGGATTCCTTCTTGCACTCAATCACAAAATGCGGTAGGAAAACTAACTTAACTGAATTGTTTTATACACACTAACAGCTACCATAGGTGCTTCTGAGAGCGGGCGAATTGCGACAAGCTGAAATATATAGAAAAAGCATAAAAAACAAAAGAAATCTGGCTTCATTATGCGCCATGCAGCGCCGTGTATACGAGCAGGAAGATTCAAAACACGCGGGTAACAGCTGTTGAAAGTGAAGCAAAAGGCACCACTAAGGAGCGTCGTCGCATTGAAATAAAAATAGAATTTAAGCCCCTGTCGATCGCCCTCCCTTCGTTTCATGTCTCTCTGCAGGAATTCCCCGAACAAGAAAGAAAGAAACACGTTTTCCGTGAAATGCAGAGATGAGCCCACGCTGCAGGAGTCATACAGTGCTCGCTTCCAGCGTGCGTACTTACGGTCACAAGCATTTCCTTTCTTATTTATTTTTTTTTTTTTTTGAGGGGAGGGGGGATATCCACGGAACCGTTCTCACGGCGCAACTTCCGCTTCTCAATTGTTGAGAAAAGTATTGGCCGCGATAAAGAAAGAAGATAGGGAACAGTATAGCGATGTGCCCTGACGCCTCTCCTCACCAGCCCCTTCGTTCCAGGCTTCACTCTCCTCCACTCGCTCCCCCACCGGCGGCAGCGCAAGACACGTAAGCATATTGCGTATACGTTCTGCAACACGCCGAAGCCTTCGGCAAAGACAAAGACTCGGCTCATCGTCCAGAAGGAAGCGGCGCGCTCTGAGCGCCGGCCCGTCCGACTTGCAAGCGGGGCGGCGCGGACGTCAAGTAGAGCGGGACAAAGGAAGAGAGTGCCTAGCGCAGCCTTGACCATGACGATGGATCGTGGAGCGATGGAGGAGAAGCGCCGCCGTGCCACCACCGAGCGGCTGCATGCAGAGGGAAGGCGAACGCTCGCATGCACGCGCGCGCGTTTCGGTTCGGATTGCTGCCGAGATAACGCTTTCGTGCTCTCGTCCAATCATCTGCTGCTGCTGCTGTTGCGCGAATGCGCGTTCTGGGGGTCTCGTGGCGCTCTTTTAGGCGCCGGCGCCATGCGTGTTCTATAGCGGTGGCTCTTCTGATGTTACGCGGCCAGCGAAAGCAAGCACGTCGGTACGATGTTTGGGCAACGGCGTTTAAAGGCGCCCTTGGCTTTTCGGTTGTACTACGCGGAGATGCGCGTTAGTCGGTTGGCCTGTACCGTGTTCTTCGGTCGTCGAGTGTGTACAGTTGATAACCGCCGATTGATAGTAATGGTCGGCGAAGCGCGTGGTGCTACGCGCCTAAGCGTGCAAGGGGGTCGTTCACGTTTCGTGGGCCATTCGCTTGCCGTAAGGACGTGGGGAGAGCGAGAGAGAAAAAATAAAAACGCGAAGCTGTCGGCAGCGGAGCTTGATCTGAACGAGTTGGTCTTCTTTTGTTTTATAAAGGCTCACTCACACTAGGCCGACCCGATGCCGATTTCGGTCTGCCGACTGTCGGCGACAGCGTTCTTTTTTCCTTCGTGCCGGCGCCTCTGTCGCACATGTACCGACGCCGACAATCTGCCGACGGTCGGCGGAGGGCTCGACGTCGGTACACTGTGACAGGGGCGCCGACACGAAGGTAAAAACCGCTGTCGCCGAGAGTCGGCAGACCGAAACCGGCGTCGGGTCGGCCTAGCGTGAGTGAGCCTTAAGCAAACGGCCTCTGATGTCTTTATGCATGTTGCTCCGTGTCTGTTTCCTCTTCTCCTTCTCTACTTTTATCGTCGAGAATGTATCGTGGCTGTACATCGAAGACTATAGAACCACAGGAATGCGCTTTTGATGTGATGCTCCACATCGCGCACTTTGAAAATGTTGCACAAAAAGAAGATATGACACAAGATGACACATGCGCTCTGCAGAATCGTATACATGATAATTGAGTGCATTTCTTCTGGAAATATGAGCAGCCCACACGACATCGCACGAGAAACCAAGTCACCAAAACGTATATGCGGGGTGACCATTTTCAAGTTTTACGGAATTTTCAAAAATTGCCTTTTGTAGATAACATAGTTCTAGCTCTCGAGCAAGGTTATTCAGACAGACGGACACTATAGTACACTTGCACGAGAAGTGGGAACACATATTCAACTAAGTAACAAAGAACATCCCTAATTAACTTCCTGTTTAGTTACCTTAATACACATAGTGGAATTCACGAACTGCAGACGCGTAGTTTGCAATATGTATCCGCTTAGAATTAACTTCCATAATGACACCAGTTGAAATATATGCGCCCTCAAACACAACGTAGGATGCGTTGTATTTCCACTTTTACAGCGAAGCTGTATATGGCTACGGTTCCGCGCATTTTTGTTCTCCGTGAATAAGAACTATCATCATCAATGGCTCATACCCCCTTAAGCATTCCTACTCCCCTAAGCAAGCAAAAAATGCAATGGCTCATAGCCCCTATGGCAGAGGCTACAAGCACTCAGCAAAGTGAAGCGAACGGCGCTTAAATTCTTTCTAATCACGCATGCAACATACAGAACAGCATGTCGAAAACTGTCATTATCAATGACTCATACCCCCGTAAGCAATGGATCATGCCCTGTAAGCAAGCAAAAAATGCAATGACTCATAGTCCCGTAAGGTTCACGGCTACTCACTTTGCGTGAATTGGCTGCGATGACACTACCCCTGTTGTCGTTGGCGGTGATTTCAATGTGGATGTGTCGGTACCGAAAAGTGAGCGATTTATGCGTTCCGTGCTGCAGATATATCCATTGCGATGCCACATTGATCCGGCCCAACCGACCACCCAGCGGCGTACGTGTATCGATTCGACATTATCAAAGAATTTTATTGATGTTACGAGTGAAATAATAACCACCGTTCAAGACAATACATTAGTGTACGTACCTTCCGTCACGATGACTACCCATCAAGACAATGAATGAGTTCGCACCTTTGTTCAAAATTATGTGTCACCTCCGTGTCGTGTGCTAAACAGATTCGCTGATCAACCAACTTTACAGAGGGGAAAGGCTCATGATTTTACAGCGAAGCTGTATATGGCTAGGATTCCGTGCATTTTTTTTATTAAATGCTATTTTATGCATTGAAGCACAAAAGTAACTAGAACACCTATGTATTTCGTCCCACACTTCGGGAAATAATATCTCGAAACTGGTACACTCATGGAAATTAATTTCGATTGGATACGTCTTGCAAACTCACGAGCTACAATTCATCAATTGTAATATCTGACGTAAAGTAATTAATTAACAAGTTCATTAGTGAATACCTGTTAATTAGTGAAGTGCGTGTTTCGATTTGTCGTGTAAGTCCGCACCTTCGTATAATCCAGTTCAAGGACAAGAATGTCATGCTATCTGCAACAGGCGATATTTAAAAATTCCATAAATCTTAAATATGACCGCCCGTAGATAAATCACTCGCAAGCTCACTCGCTGCCTCGCTTACTCACACTCGCTAACTTACAATCACTTACGCTCACACTTACTCCCTTACACTAATTCACTCACTCGCTCACCCACTCAATCACAATACTCACACACGCGGTACTGTGCACGCACGATAAGCATACACGTTCGTTCGTTCACTCACTCACTCACTCACTCACTCACTCACTCACTCACTCACTCACTCACTCACTCACTCACTCACTCACTCACTCACTCACTCACTCACTCACAGTACTCACACACAGTACTGAGCACGCACGATAAGCATACGCGTTCGTTCACTCACTCACTCACTCACTAACTCGCTCACCCGCTCACTCGCAATACTCACACACACAGTACTGCGCACGCACGATAAGCATACACGTTCGCTCGCTCGCTCACTCACTCACTCACTCACTCACTCACTCACTCACTCACTCACTCACTCACTCACTCACTCACTCACTCACTCACTCACTCACTCACTCACTCACTCACAATACTAATGCACGCAGTATTGCGCACGCACAATAAGCATACACGTGCACACATTCGCAAGGCTGTTCCTGCGACACGAGTATACGTGTCGTTGTAGAACTGCATCTAAGAGCAATTCGATGTAAGCCCATTTCATAAGGATTTGATGCTTTGCAAGATCTCTCTCAGCGAGCAACAATGCATACAGTGACGCCGGCAAGTAGGCACGCGCCGCGTATTATATTCCTAACAAGCAACTTCGGGCGCAATCTCGCCAGCGCATATATCAACGTGAATGCGAAACAAAAGCCTCGAAGCCACCCCCTCCACTGTCTCCCTTCGCGTGCGCACGGACCAAGACTCAAATGGAAGTTCTCGTGTGTCCGTATTATGGCCGCTAATCACCGCGGGGCATCCGGACAATGGTCTATATCCTCGCGTTGACGCGGTATTCCGCGTATACCGCCGAAAAAAAAAAAAAAAAAGAGAAGTAGTGAGGCAGGCAGGCGTGACTCGCCCACTGTGTCACCCTCGGCTGGTCTCCCTTTCTTAGTAGCTACGAGAGGCTCTGGGCGAAAGAAGGGGAGATGGAGAGAAAGGGAACGGGGGTGCCAAACAAAAGGAGGTTATAAAGCTAACTGGAGTGGCCGTACTCTAAGCCACCTATGTGGGAAGACAGGTGAAGAATTGCGTGTAAGAGAATCCAGTGCGTTTTTTTTTTTATGTTCCAGAATATAATGGAAAATACTTTTTTGTATCTTTCGCCCACTTTGCGTGAATGGTTGTCCGGCTGATTCCGGAGACAGCGTGATCTAAAGTGGCAACGTGGTGGGTCAATCCTGAGACCTTTGCAAAGAAAGACCTGCTAAGACACTTCCAGAAAATAAAAGTGTTCTCGCAAGGGTTTTGGTGTGGTTTGTATGGTGGCCCAATGCTGTATACAGTGCAATGTCAGACCACCGATACATCTCCCATGATTAACGACGAGAATTAATAAGTATCTCAAATAGCGCATCTCAGCAGGTCTCCCGGAAAGCTACAGCTTGACTTTGACTATCATCCTCTGATAGCTCCAACCCATGTTTTTTTTTTCTCTTTGCAGAATATATTTAGATAAAATAATAAATAAAGAGTTCGGACATTGCATGTAGAATAGTCGCCGAAGCTTACAGCGTTGGGCTAGGTCCCTCACGAGGACGGGCAGGACGTGACAACGCCGAGTGCTGTTGGCGCCTCTTTGGACGCGTAATAGGTCAGGAATTCACTTTCAGAGAAGTATTTAGAAGCATGATGGGCGAATCCCCATTACCTCCCGCTATAGCGTTAACTATTATCCCTTTTGTTAAAGCGGAAAGACTCACGATGGCTGGTGCATTGTAGTCGACTATCAAAGCTGTCTCGATCTTCAACTGTGACCGAAAAAATCATCACGCATGGAAAACATACGTGGAGATCGAGTAAGATTCTTACCACTCGCTCTCTGAATCTTAAAAGAACCTTGAGGAAGGGCGGTAAATCGGGTTTGACTTTAGCTAAGTAATCTTTCGAGACGTTGTTTCGATTTTGTTTGTTTTATTTACGACTCGGGGATCAGAACGGTTGGCTAATTGCGGGTGAAGTGAAGGGCCACAGTTTTCTATTCTTGAATTTTGCACCCAAGTCCCCAAGCGGCACCGCCGGAGAGACGTTGCGGATTTCAAAGCATTCTTGCGCGTTGGCATCGCTTCTGTATCAAGAAAGTTCCAAAAACTCGTTCGGTTGAGTCCACGGTGACATTATAATTCAATTCAAACCTCGTTTGTCTGTAAACTGTTACTAATTCCAAGCAGACGTATTCAAGATCCGCGACGTCACCGGGGGAGAAAACATATTTAATAAGCATAAGGATGGCTTGATTTTCAGGAGTGGTTCCCTCTTCACGGGAATCCATGTGCCGTCTTGGCTACGACCACTCTCTCACCGGAAGTTAGCGCGGAAAACTCAAGATGGCATCGCCACCACTCTTGTTTTTTGCGTCTTTTCTGGTTTACCAAGTCTCCGCTCACATAATATCGTGTGTACCAGGCTGACGTTAGCCAAGCTGTTCAACGAAAAAAGAAATGTTTATAAAACACGGTGCAAGATGCAACTATAAGACGGTGTTAGGTTGTCAGAATGCTGACAATCGAACAACGTGGATCTTAAAATCGTATCTTCCACCATTTGTTTTGAATCATTACTTTTTTTCATTGGACAGCTAGGCTAACGTTAGCTGCGACACCCTTGTTGCCTTTCCTGCCTCCACAGTGGCATTTTCGGCATCACAGAAGGGCAATTTAAAGATAAAGCCTCAGTTTATATGCACCTTGGTGTCCCTTAAACAAGACGGGCAGTAGAGGTGCCCTGCGGGCCGCTATTACCTGCTTCGATGTCAACGGTAACATCGCATCTCCGATTTCACTTTTCAAGATGTCACCTCCACTCCAGACGTCCTCTTGTTACCTCGTTGTGCCAGACAAAGGTCCGTCAAGCGTTGCCGCTCGCACATGTGGGCCGACGCACACCACAGGGAAGGGCAATCATCTGGACAGCGCAACAAAGGAGAGGACAGCTTTTCTCTTCGCGGGGGCGGAGTAGGGCCCAAGTTTGGCGGATGTCGCACAAACAGAAAAAAAAAAACGCAGAACGAATTTGTATCCTCTTCACTTAATATAGGCGCTGTCCCCAGGCGAAACGGTTCAGTGCGCCGCACGGATCAACCCTATGCTATCAGCACGCTTGTACATAATAGCGCGTCGAAACACTATACGCTGCGAATGACGTTGTTGCGCCGGAGTAGGCTACGTGGAATTCGTGTCGAAAGAGAATGCTGAGATGTAACGTTGAGGTAGTTGTTTACTTTCCGACTGAACAACGTACTTAATTCGCTCGCATTCGCGGACTAGAGCAGCTATATATCACACGAGCCAGCGTGCGTCCGACTAAATTACCGCAGTATAATTGAGCTGCGCGGCTTGTGTTACGCCGTCCTCAAACGAAACGTTGTCTGTGACATCACGGGCGGGAGTGCGACGCAGGCAATGATTACGCAATGAATCTGTAACTTTAGCAGACCGACAGAGAGAGGGTTAGACAGGAAGGTTATTTAATTAAGTGCGCGTGGAGATGTTTGGATGGAGCCTCTCATAGCGGCTCAATATTTTTTTCTTAAGTTGCTTTTACTTGCTGCCTTTGAACCTATGTTATCAATTTCTGTATTTGAGCTGCTTGGATCTGTAACATGATCTGCAGTACGAAATAAATAAATATAAAAAATAAATAAAATAGCAAGCTGCTCAAAATGAATTCGATGATGCAAACAGACTATGGGCATAAAAGTCATAACAATGAAAAGAAAGAAAGAAAGAAAGAAGCAGGCTGGCGACTGTCACAAGAAGGGACCCTCTTCAGGACCCTCTTCAGGAAAGAGGTCACAGAAACAGAAAGATAGAAGGAGGTGAAGGAAGGAATGAGGGAGAGAAAAAAAAGGAAGCGATGACAAAACGCAGACTAAAGCGTTTTGTCATCGCTTCCTTTTTTCCCTCCCTTATTCCTTCTTCCACTTAAGCGTCGCGCCGTCACTTGTACGTAAGCGCGCAAGTGGGAACAGAAAAAGAATGAATAACGTCACCGTTGGTCGCGCTAACTAAGAAACGGTAAAAAAAGAAAGAAAAAGAAGAGAACTCGAAAAAGAAAATATCGGCCAGAAGTCTCTTGCCGCACAAATGCCATATGCACGAAAAGAAAAAAAAAAGAAACAATACGTAACAAACGGCCCTGGCCACCAGCATGAGCTGGTCCGCAGATGTGTGACGACCAGGGACTACGGATTCCTGGACTGAGGACGCCGACCTCATAGGGCGAAGACTTTCGTCTGCTTATTTCTCTATTAAGTTTATTCCTCCTCAAACGTCGCAATCGGAAACTCAGCTGTTTTTGTAACAGGCTGAATACACACTTCACAAACACACACAACACTCAGGCACATCCAAAGGTAACAAGAGCGTCCCATTGACTTTGACTTTATTGAAATTTAGACAATATACAGTTGTCCAGATGAAGAGGGCTAAAGGTGATACACGTGGTCACATGACTAGGCCCTAGACACCCCGCGTTCACACAAGCATAGTTTCGACATGGTGAGTTACGAAGTACAAACAAATTCTTACAGGAAGACTACAACAATTCACATACGGCAATATACACACACCGTAATTCAAATCAATCTAATTAAAAATTGATAATAACTACAAACATGTTTACTTGACCAAGAAAACAAAGCAAGAAATGCGAACTGGATCTTCTGAACAACAATAAAGAAATGTTGACTTGACAAACATGTTCACTTGACAAAAAAACAAAAACAAAGGGAAAAAATCCTCACTGAATACACGATTCAAGAAAAATTTCTTTGCCTGGTTTCGGAAAGCAGGCAGAGAGGAACAGATTTCAATGATATCAATCACAGCAGGATAAAGGTTTTAACAGATTAGGAATTTGCCAACTTAATAGCTGTGTTCCGTAATTCGTCCTACATTTAAACTTGATGAAATTGGTTCTCCTAAAGTGAGGCCAGTATCACGCAGGAAAATTAAAAGCGCCTTCATAACTCGGTACGAACCGGCGGCGCTAATCCAAGCGGTCCAAGCTCGTCTCGCCGCCCAGCGTGCGATCGGTGGCGTAGGCTCAACGTATACAAGTGATACCGTATAATACAAAATGAGCGCGATTGAAGTTATCTCGGTCCTTCCGTGTTTATGTTTCACCCAGAACACCGCACACAATTGTCCCCTGTCTTTTTAAATAGGACGGAAACCGCTAAGTCCTACAATACTGAGCCGAACAACGACCTCCTGCTGATGATACCTTTAGCAGGTACTGCAGCTACAAAGCGAACTCAGGTTGTGAAAATTGAAGCTTGTGCGTAGGCCTTTGCTCTTTGCCATCGATCAGAAACCGAGGCTAGCAGGAAATGCGTGGTGTATTCCTCCAGCTCATCGATTACTTGTTCGCGCTTCATTCGAGCTCACGCGAATATTCTCGCGGAGTGAGATGGCTTCGGATAAACAGGCACGTGGACGCCACCGCTACCACAAACGTAAGTGAAAAAAAAAAACAAAAAAAAAAACAAAGCACGGGGTTGATATGCCGATACAGGAGCACCTTCTCAGGGTGCGCGGACTCGATGGCGCGTAGTTGTCGGAACACCCACAAACCGCGCGAAGCATCCGTGTGGCACTTGCGATGACGCCAGGAGCCGCTACCGTCTCCGCACCGACTGCCTGAGGTACAGCTATAGCTTCGATCCCTACATACAATGTATCCACTCGGTACTCAAATGACGACAGCCCGCCGAAAGAGCCCTTCGTAAAAAGAGGCGGCCACAAGCCTAGCTCCACTGCAGTAGCCGTGCGATAGGCGAAAGAGTGGGCGTGCTTAGGAGCGCGATCAAGCGGCGCCGCAAGTGGACTCCCGCGCCGCGCGGCAGCTTAACCCAGATATCACGTATGGAGCGGCTTGGTGGTGGTGGTGGTGGTGGTGGTGGTGGAGGGAGCGCCAAGTTTGCGGAGGGGGACTTTGTTTGACTGTCTTCTCCTCCTCCCTCCCACAAAGCTCTCTTAGCTCCACTCTGAATACACGCCGTTCGCGCGAACTTTTGTTAAAACCCCAACCGGCCGCGCCGAAGCTGTCGAGCCTGCTTTTACGCGCCGGGAAACGACGCAGAAGAGCAGCGCTGTGCTCACGCTCGCTGCCACGCGAGCGCCCGCCCGCCTCCTGTGCATACGCGTCGGGGGTCTCGGACATCAACGTTATCGGCACCTCTCTCTCCAGCGCACGCACAGTGGAGCTCGCCGCAAGGTCACCGTTGGACTTGCAGTGTGCGCCGCATGCGGACCGGCTACGACGAAGTACAATAATACTTCGCGTCCGAGCTGAAGTAGATTGTCCCGCTTGCTCCGAGTTCAAGAAGGAGCGCCGTTGTTCGGAACCGACCGGTAAGTGCAAGTGCGAAACAACGCGTGTGTAAAAGGCGCGTAGGGTTCTTCAGACGCGGCAGCGATCGGAACGTGTGTACGTTGTGCGCAATAATGCATTGCGTGTGGTGAACAGATTGTAGCTGTCCTTGGAGCTGATTGAAAAGGCTTCCTCGTACTTAATCTCTTAACTGCCAAATCTTTCTTTCCCCCTCCTCCCCCCCTCCCACCGGAAGAAGAACTCTCGAGTTGCTCTTAAAGATTGTATGCTTGTATGTGACGTTAAATCATGCAAGTTTAGAACGACGAAAAGCTGCACGAGCTGCACGCTACTGAAAGGCTGCAGGCGTACAGAACACTAACACGAGAAAAGCGCGAGAAGGAGAATTTTGTGTTGTCATTCACGTTGTACTTGTGTCCGTGTCCTGCATGCCTGACTTGCCGTACCATATATTCAAAATTACTTTTGCGCCATTTGCTGCCCCTGAGTGACCTTTGTAGCCTTCTTATACAAAAGCAATTTAAAAAGATGTATAGTGCGGAAGAATGATTTGATACCCTCACGTTTACTCGCTGTACAACATTTGAGTTGGAAGGCGAACCGCGTCGAATCTTTATGACAGACGGTAAAGCAGTTGCTATTGCAGAGATGACGACTTCAACTGCACGCTTGAACGGATGCAGAACGTAATAGTTTCGCAAAGTGCTCAGCCTTGTTAGAAAATCTTTCTGCAGAACGCTGTGTTCTAAAATGAGATGGTGAGATGCCCACGTGTTATCGTTCAGACAACCACACATGACGTCAGAATGGGGTCTTTCCTAGCTTAGCGACACGTTGTGCCTAACTAGCTCAGAACTAGTATATGTCCTGAAATCGCAATACTCGGAGGAAGTTAAAGGCTTGCACCTGTCTGTCTCGAATGAGCAAGAGCCTGTCTTGTCGCTTGATCTTTCCCCTTTCTCTGTGTTCTTTTTACATACTGCTCATACTCGTCTCACTACACTCCAATACTATTTTGCTCTCATTCTCTAAAACATTAACACATTTAATTTAAAGTTATCTTAAGTAAACTTCCCTTAAAGTAAGTACGCGCCACAGTTTCTAAGATAATCATATTCATTATCGTCATCATCATTATCATCCCCAATGCAGGCATGTAGTGATGAATGAAATAGACAAACGCGGACCACAAGAGATTTACGGATTCATGGATTTAAGGATTCATGGAAATTAGCTCGCGTAATTCCAGTGCTAAAACCAGGAAAGACTCCACTTTGTCTTGACTCCTACCGACCCGTCAGCCTCACAAGCTGTTTTTCCAAACTAATGGAGAAGATGATAGACCGTCGACTGCAATGGTTGTGTGAACACACAAATGTGTTTTCCGACCACATGACCGGTTTTCGACAAAATCGTTGTACAATGGATGCAGTATTAGATATTGCCACATACGTCGAACATGAACGAAGCTGCGGAAATGTGACAGTAGCAGTATTCTTAGACATTCAAAGAGCATTCGACACTGTAAGTCACATACACGTCCTTGCTGGTATGTTAGAGCTTGGCCTACACGGTCGAACGCTGCGGTGGGTATCTAATTTCTTGAAAGATAGAAAAATATTTATGGAAACAATTGAAGGAGAAAGTAATTATCACAGCATCACGCCGTCAGTCCGTTTTTATTCAACTGTGTCATGGTAGCCTTGCCACAAAAACTCCCGTCTGGTCTACGGTATTCTCTGTATGCAGATGACATCTGCATATGGGCCGCTGGTTCTAATACACAAGACATTCAAACAACGCTGCAAGAGGGCCTTGATAGTATCGACACCTTTTTAAAAGAAAGAGGCATGAGTCTTTCATACGCAAAGACAGCCGTACTTCCTTTCACTAGACGACAGTTGATTAATTTCCAACTTAGGCTTAACGGGCAAACTTTGATGTTTGTGAAAGAGCACAAATTTCTTCGAGTTATTCTTGACCGCCAACTTACATGGGCTTCACACATCCCAATTGAAAAACAGACCAATGCAGTAATAAACGTACTTCGGCGACTCGCAGGCACAACGTAGGGGGGGGGGGGGGGGGGGAATCAGTCTCTTCGCTACTACAAGTTCATAACCCACTCATAAAACAAAAAAAAATTGCTTACTCGGCACCTATTCTCCATGGTTTATCGCAAACTTCTGAGGAACGTCTTCAACGTTGACTAGCAAGGGGGCTGCGAGTGTGTTTTGGGGTTCCGCAGGCTACCTCGAGTTCTTTAGTAATTGCTGAAGCTCGTCACCCCCCATTTCCAGTCATACGAACGGTTGAAACATGCCGAATATTTATCGCATCTTAACCTAACACGAGAAGCATTCATTAAACCTCGCGCTCACCGAAAGAAACAAAAGCAAAATTCACGATGTTGTTCGAGAACATAAAGCATCATTACCAAGATTTGAATTATGCAAAGTGGATGTTAGTTACCCTCCCTGGATGTTAACATACCCTAAAATAGAGTTATAGGTTGACGGGATTATATCTAAGAGAGACATGTTCATAGTAGCCGTACAGCAACTGGCACTCTTCCAAATTTACTCATTATACCCCCAGTACATCCACGTTTATACAGATGGTTCGTGTCAAAATTCCTCGACTTCAGCATTCGTCATTCCACATTTAGCGCTAGAGCAAACATTTAAATTATCCCGAGAGACATCTTCCACCATGGCAGAACTATTTGCAATTCTGTGTGCTTTGCGTTTCATAACATTAGAAAAACATTCGTAAAAATGGGTTATCTTTAGCGATTCGCAAGCCGCTCTCACATTACTACAGAGCAATAAGAAAAATTCTTTGAACACTTCGATATTGTATGAGACGCTCAAAGAACTTACAAAAGCAAGCGCAATGAACCACGTAATTGCATTTCAGTGGATTCCTGAACACTGCAATATTCCTGGTAATACTGCAGCGGACGCAGCTGCGAATCGAGCGCGCAATAACGCAGAGACAACCAATCTTCCCCTATTGCGTAGTGAAGTCCGTCTGATCCTGAGACAGATTTCTTGACGTCTCAGCAAAACTACCTGGTTTGACCAGCAAACTAAGAACTCGGAGTTATACTCAATAGACCCATGTATAAACTTATCAATGCCGGAAACTCTAAGAGACAACAGAAAATTTGAAACTTTGGTACACCGGCTGCGTCTTGGTACTGCACTTACGAAACACTTCTTATACAGAATAAAACGTGTCTCTAGTCCGCAGTGTTCTTGTGGCCATCCAGACGAAGATGTGCATCATCTTCTTCTCGAGTGCTCGAAATACGATACACAAAAAACGGTACTGCAAGCTAATTTTATATTAGACAGAAGACCATTTACTCTAAAAAAGATACTTGGCCCATGGCCAACTGCGGGCCTTCAAAAAAGAGCGCTTCTTGCTCTGAAAAAGTTGTTAGAGGACACCAACATTTTGGAAAAATATTAAGTATTGGATGATCCGAATACACTAAATGAGTTATATAAACGTTGTTCGTAGTTCATAGTTGGTTTATGTGGTGATCGCAACTATTACGCAATATGTATAATTCTGTCCTGTACTTGGAGTGTATTACAAGTGTTGTGTGTTTTGGCTGTTCAAAACATCGGACTTTCTATATGCGTACGTGGACTGAACTAATGCACAGAACTTTACGACTCATGTACTGTATATTTTTTATTGATCCGGTGTTCTACTGAGTGTTATATTTAGTGTCACTATTCTCCCTTTCTGCGCAAATTTGTTTCGTCTGCCAAGTGACAAGGAGTAGCCGGCGCCACCACATAAAGGCGCCAACCTCTCCTAACATTCACTTCAATAAAAAAAAAAGATTTACTAAAAAGCTACCGTTTCACCTCTCGCAAGAAAGCCTTAATTTGTTCACAGTGAGATCAAAAAAGCGATAAAATAGTCGGTTAAGTCGGTCGTATAACCTGGCCGTGACTCCCGGCGTTCACTGGTGGCCAATTACCCGTTGTTTTGGTTGAGAATATCCGCCGTGGTCATTTAGCGACTCCGGATAAGGACGCATGGTTAAAATGACTTTCCTTCGCAATCGACGACACGTGACTGCTTAAGCCACCTCAAGAGCACATTTCTAGTAGTCCAGCTCAGCGTTCCTGTTCACTGGAAAGCGACAGAATTACGATTTACCAGCAACCTAGGCGACACAGAAAGAATCGCGAACAATCACACATCCAGCAGCGCCACGCTCCATGCGCTCGAAGAAACGCATGAGCTCGTAAAGCAATGAGGGGTTGCAGTGTTTACAAGAGCGTGTGGGTTCTGGCGGACATTGCGCGAGTCTGTGGAGCAGAAAATTTGTGGCTGAGAGGCGGTCGCTCTTGTGACTTTTACACCGTGGTGTTTCTGTGTAAGCTTCGAATAACAGCGCCAGAGCGGAGTAGGTGTTTTTCTCATCAGCTCATCCAAGACGGCAGAAAATCGGGCCGGCGACATCGTACTCGCTAACCTGTATTTGCGGCTGCTCTTCGTGGACGAGGAGCTACTATCGGCCACATGTTTTGCAACAAAGTGTCCACACTATTTAAAAGCGTATAGAGTCTTCAGTTGCCACCGTTTAGGAGCTTTATAACCGTAATTTCCTATTGACGAAAGACGCTGCGCCATGAATCAAGCTCACGAAAAAAAAATACACACTGTATTAACACGAATTTAAGCGCCGCTCGAGTCTTAGCAATCGCCCCCTCAAGTACCAATACACAATGTGCACGTCAGTGTGCATGTCAATCAAACGCAAGGAGCTCAGGAGGCCAAACTCGTTTGCTATGTATCACGAAGAACGATAACCGTCGGCCAGCGGATAATAATTTATCAAAGCCATCGTAGACTGCAGCACTAATACAACGCTTACCGTCCTTATTCTGGCTTTAGTTTCACAATACGTCTAGTATAGCCTTGAGGCCTGTTATTCAAATTTAAAAAAGAAAAAAAATGTCTTGATAGTCTATGAAGAATCTTCGATTGCCGGCCACGCAAGTCAAATGAACCCACGTGGCAAAAAAGCCATCCGGAGCTCTCCAATAAGGCGTCCCTGAATCTGCGCCGTTTGGCTTGCTAGAAACCTCACAATTTAACGTTGTCGCATAAGATGCTACGAGAAAAGCGAAGCGCTGCAGTTCACACACAACCAGCCGGAGTAGCCCATGTAGCTGTGGCGTTGCACTGCTGTACTCGAAGGTCGTGGGTTCGATTGCGACTGAGGCGTCCCCATTGCGACGTGGGCGGCATGCAAACAACGCTCGTGCGCCGCGCACTGGGTATAGTCAAAATTAATCCGAAGCCCTCCGCTTATACGGCGTGCCTCATAATCGGATCGCGTTCTTGGCATGTATAAAGCCCCAGAATGTAATTTAATTTCAGTTCACAAATCTTTTAGCTCATCAGAGCAGTTTATCGTGGGTCGGCCGACTGCCTCAGCTGATTAATATGTCCATTATGAAGACTGCATCCGGCGTTTGTTTTTATACCGGACAAGTATAACGTAGGAACTTCCTTGTGAATGCGCCCTGAAGCCCCGAAGCTGGTTGGCTGTCATGCAGGATCGTAAGATAACCGGGACCAAAAGATGTAATGTTATGCTGGTGGATCTACCGCGACCCATTTTCTGATCGCCCAAGTTCTCACGGAGAAATTAATCTCCGTGCGTCTCGGAAGATTGCAAATACGGACGTACGGTTTTGTTATTCTGGTCAAATGGCCTTCAGAAAAACCTGTACTTGCCGAGTCTTGGTGCGTCCTATACAGTCTTCGATATCTGTGACGTCGAAACCGAAACGTTGCAGAAACGTCATCAAAAGGCTTCTTGCAAACGTCTTTTTCCCTGAAAGTATACAGTGAACACCCTATCTTCAGTTCAAAAATAAAGAAAGAACGTCATTGGTATTTAACGTCTTATACTACACACGAGGGACGCTGTAGTGGATCCAGAAGAACTTGTTCGTGAGCTATTCGGTGTCTAAGTTGTTAAACATGTTGTTTCTGGCGCAAAGTACGGAACATGAAAAAATGGGGACAATTGTGACACAGAGGAGCGCCATTTGAACAGATGGTGTTCTTCCGTTCCTTACCTTCTCCCCCTTTTTTTTTTCATGTTCCGTACCTTACGCCAGAAACAACATATTTAGAAAGCTGTAGCGGATGTTTCATGCGACATGTACCAACCTGCAAAATCTGCACTTTATCGTAGTGGAGAGCTCCGAATAAATTTGGACCACCAGGTCATCATTTAACGCGCACCCAAATATATTTTCAGTAATCGACGCACTCCAAGTCTGCAGGACTTTATATAGGAGTAGTGACCGTATACTTAAGTAACCAATAGCAACTTTCTGTCGGCCAAGTTAACGTCTCGCGTTCCATATTGCGAAAGCGTCACCGCAACGCATCCAACCGTCAAACCAGAGCTCGCGTCCTTAATCCGAAACGCGAAGCGGCAAATGACAGCTTGACAAGAGTCGTCATAACGGCCGCGCGCTCTCCCCCCGCTGTCACCGAGCCTCGCAATATACTCCTCGCGACTCGGCTTTCTCACATGCTCGAACGCATGCGTCAGCAGCGAACCGTGCTTTGCCAATAAGTGCACCCCTCTTGCATCACTGCGAAAAGAACACGCAAGAATCCAGTGGCATGCCCACTCCCAACGCCGACTAAAAAGGCGTGTAAACTGTGGTTTCGCGTCGGAGCATCATCTACGCGTGCTCCATTCGATCCAGCCGCGTTTCTCGCCGGCACCGCCGGTGTGAACGCGCGAGCGCGCGCGATCAGAACCGACGTCTGCTCGGAGGCGAGGCTGCGCGGCAGTATCCGCCTGAGAAGCCGGTGATTACCCCGGCTCGACGGCCGAACGTTTCCCTGCGCGATCTAAACCACCGCTGTATTCAAGGGTGCCGGCCGGACAAGGCGCCAACAATGCGCGCGGGGGGTGTTATCACTCACTTCACGAATCGCTCACTCAAAGAACGAAAGCCGTGACAGGAACTGCAGTATACAACGCATATATAGAGACCTTCGATCCATCTTCGTATTTCCCTCTTGAAACGAAGGAACCAAAACACACCTACACACCCATACCCACACACGCGTTTCACGCACGCGCGCACACATACACATACAGACACAGAGAGAAGCGCTATAAGCCACGGTTATTTTCCGCTGCCTTAACTCCGATTATGCCGGCTTACGCACGTGTCCATGAGGTGGAAGGAGAAAGAAAAGCCGAAATCGAAAGAAACGAAGGAAAATATTAAAAGCATAAGGAGGCGGCGATAGTCCGGTGCGCTCGCTGCCACGCCAGGGATGGGTGTCCATTATTTGGAGCGCGGCCGAGCTCGGTGATGGGTGCGCGGGTATGTGTGTATGTGTGTGCCTACGTGCTTCATGCTTGCCGCCTCGGATGCGCAGTATTGCGGCGTCAGCTCAGGACTGTAGAGTTCCGCGGGCGCTAATCAGAGTGAAACGAAGCGAGGACAGCGATGGGCCTCCGGCGTTACGTCATCCATCCTCGAAAAGCACCGTGCCACTGGCTGGGTCGGTCGCGTCGGGCGATGACGGCTCCCTCAGACCGTGGAGAAAGAGGCGCGGCGGCAGTGGCGAGTCTCCGTAACTTTACGTACGCGTTTACTTGAAACATCGAGAAAAGAAAATTAGGGTGAAAAAAAAAAAAGAACGTTTGTCAGTGTGCCACTGTGCCGACGAAGTGGAAGGCAACAATCGCACTTTTGTTCAATGTGTCTTTCTTTTCATGTGTGTTTGTGGCAAGCAGTAATAGACACGTTTTACCACTTTCTTGAACAATTCGTGAAGCCCGAAGGAGAGAGAGAGAGAGGGAGAGAGAATAAACCTTTTTATTGGGTGAATGCAGCTTTGGAGAGGCATCCTCATTCCAGAATGCCTTGAGCTCGGGCCGCGTCCTGGGCCCTCGCAATCAGCCGCTGCTGATCCTCGAGGTCGGAGCTGGCCAAGGCTCTCTCCCAAAGCCCGAAGGGGACACAAGCTCTGCGTTGACCGATCGAGTAATGACAATGACACGTGCCATGACGTGGCATTCCGTCATTGCAATTCTCTTATTCCCAATGCAACTATTCTACGCGCAGCTATGCCTTCCACTACCGTACACAAGAGATGCACTTCGCTGTACAGCTGTACAGCTTCTAGACGGAACAGACAGCGTGTGCGATCAACGAATCTCTTTTACAAACAATCAAAATAATATCTGACAACGCAGCTTCAAGGAGGAGAAGAAGGAGCCAGAGGTGAAAAGAAAGGGAGAAGGCAGCGATGCTAACCCTTATAGCGTCTAGTTGGCTAACCTATGCTGGGGAAACAGGAATTTGGAACACAACGATGTCAAGAAAGAGAGGACAAGAAAGGCGCGGTGAAATTTGAATTCGTGCTCGCAAGCGGACAGCGACACTCAATAGAGGGGAAATGCAAGAACGTCCCTGCGCTGTGACATGCGCTGCTCTACAAAGAAACCGAGAATGCGGAACCACTCCGAAGACTGCCACAACAACGAGACTCACAGCCAAGCTGCTATAGACCTTCAAGGCGTATAGGCCGCCAGCCACTAAATTTGATTGCTACGCGTAACCTCTACAAAGCCTCGACGGAGGAAAAGCACTACACCGCCACCAAAAAAAAAAAAAAAAAAACTGGAGGATGCTTAAGCTTCGCATTTAAGAGCATAACGCGATAGCATTCAAAGATCCCTGACTGTTTTTCACTCTTCTCGGAAACTGCAGCTTATGTAACCATAATGTTTATCAGGAAACTCTGGTGACAAACGCTTCGCACGAAGGCAAGCCTTCTGGTCGAAACGCGGCCTCTTGCATGGGCCGATCTCCTGTTACTGTGTCGCACTTTTAATACTTCAGTCTGAGAAGATCTAACATAAAAGCTATATATGTGCTGTCGGTGCTCTTTTTTTTTTCTTTATACATGACATTTGTTTGTGAACTGTCATTCGCAAAATTCCGAGCAATAACTTTGTAAAGAATGAAATACAAGGTATGATAAACTTTGGTGATCAAAGATTGGTTGGGTGTGCGTGGTTCGAGATGATTTTTACCGAAGCGACAGTCGGTGCTGGTCGCGGGACGCAGACACCGTGTTTTCTACGACACGGGGCCTTTAACGCCTGTTGCGTTAAAAACCAAACAAACCATTTTAGACTGGACTGGCGCGCACTCTTATGTCGTACGAACAACTTCAAAGATCGTCATAGCGTTCCTGAGCACATCATATCTGAAGTGACGCACAGCCATGCTCCGCAATGAGTTCCCACTGGCACACAGCATTGCAGAGGGCTTGAGGACGTTGTGAGCAGGACTCTGCCGGCGGTAAGGTGCCTATTTATTTCACTTTCATTCGACGTATGTCCCCTTCTAATAGAGATCCATAAATAAGCACGAATTCCACCCCGCCATACAATTACCGGAATCGTGAACTGGAACCATGTTTTTTTATTATTATATGGTACTTAGGAGATGTCGCCTTTAATTGGCGTCGGCTGCTAGCACATTTTCGCATAGAGGTATGAAATAAAATTAAATTAATCGCGTTAAGACTAAATGTCAACTCCATATCACAATAACACAAAGTCCTGTCACATAAGTACACTAATGTCACACTAAAACTGAAATCAACTCAGAAACACAACACAAAATCCAGTCGCATAACTATACACTAAAATTAGGGCACATAAGAAAGCACGGATTAGATTCAAATGAAGGCACCTGAATCCAGGCATTCATGTGGCCAAATTCGGGTAGAAAAAAACTATAGACTGAGCCTATCACAGGTAAAGACTCTGTTCAATAGTTCCCGAGAATATTGCTCGCTTCGAGAAATCTTTGGAGGGCCAGTAACGCGCGTCTTTGCGATGAAGCGCCGGAACTTCCCTTCGCCTCACGCGATTGTGCCCATGGTTCCACACGGCAGCTACTTGACCGAGTACCGAGCCTTCTTTGCTCATGCTCATTTTTTCTCACGCATCTTCGCTGCGCGCGCACAACGCTCCGGGTCTTTACCAATGTCTACATGTGTCATCTTCGAGCCTTCAACACGCGTCGACCTTATTATCGGGTCCAGGCAACGCCAGCCTCCATCTCGCGCGGGTCTCGGCAGGAAGACCGTGAAACGAGGTCCCCCACAAATGATCGATTGAATGCAACCGCAACGCCGGCAACGACTGCGCCCTTGTCCACTACCGAATACCTTTCTTTATTAATTTTCTTTTAATCTCCTTTCGCGTGGGCGCACTTCCTCCAGTGGGTGCATGCGACCGATTCTGGACGACAGACCACACGTTATACACGGGCACAAGTCCGCGCAGCACCTCCGCGGCGTGGCCCACCGATGCGCCCAATTCGTAGCAACTTTCCTGTCCATTCGGGCAAGCTCTCCTCCTTCTCTCCTCTATTTATGATCGCCTTCGCGGTCCGAGCTCGTTCTAGTTGACGCGCCACTTCGGGGGACGTTCTCCGCTCATCGGCGTCACCGTCGTCGCAGTCGTTTTCGCGTCTCTGTGTATCTTTTTCATTACTTACGGCCCAGTCGTAATGCCAAGCGGTAGCGAGCGCGCGCCGGCGTGGCCCTTCGCGGCTGTGTATGCGCCCACGATTGCGGTCGAACTCGCCTTCTTCCTCCTCCTCTCCCCCACCGCGACGAAACAAGCACGCGCGCCCCTATAACGGGACGGCCGAGTAGCTGCATACCCCTCAGGTGCGGAGCCACCGCGTCGAGAGCACGCAACTCGGACGATTCGTCACCGACGTCCATTTGCTAATGGCGCGTAATCAGCGTCGTCGTACGGCGGGCGGGCGGGCGGCGGCGCGCATTCAGTCGCCGCTGTTCGGGCCGTTGCACGTGTAACAGTTTGTGTGTGTACATTTGCGGCGAACAGCCACGCCAGCCGTTCTTCTCTATATATACATACTTTTATTATTGTTGTTGTTGTTGTTGTTGTTGTTATCATTCCCTTCGCTGAGTTCTGCGGATTGGATCTGACTCGCCCCGTGGATTGCAGCACTCACGGACTCGCGCACGAGATTCGTGTGTACGGGAGTGTTGTGTTCAGCAGGTGTTCCTCTCTCTCTCTCTCTCTCTCTCTCTCTCTCTCTCTCTCTCTCTCTCTCTCTCTCTCTCTCTCATTTGCTGGCTCGTTTGCAACGCACAGTCACCCTTTCGCGATCTCCTCAGATCCTGCGAGGCGAAGGTGCGGTCTCCGCGTAAAGTCATCCCGACGTGCTCTCATTTTCGGCTATTCGGCTATACGCTGACAGCCACGCGGTGTTTCCCGCGTGGCCCTTTCATATTATTATGGAGGCGCATTCTGCAATTTATGCGCTTTGTCAACGCTTATATATATATATATATATATATATATATATATATATATATATATATATATATATATATATATATATATATATATATATACAGCTCACGGGAGAGCAACAGAGAAGTCCAAAGCAAGGTTATTTCTTCAATATTTCTTTTGATAGGTGGAACAGGAAGGAAGGAAGGAAAAAGTGGAGAAGGAAGGCAGGGAGGTTAACCAGTGTAGCGTAACCGGTTTGCTACCCTACACATGGGAGAGGGATGGGGGATGAAAGATGGGAGGAGGAGGAAGAAAAATGTGAAAGTATTACACCTCCTCAGGCCTGGGCGGGGTGTCAGCTTGAAGCATGAAGTCAGAAAAACAAATTCTAGTTGCTGCTTTGCCCGGAGTATATACTGCCATAACACGAGGAGCCTGCATATATACACGGTGCGCCGCTAATCATACGTTGCGTTTCGCCTGGAGGCAATGCACGGGCTATAGAGGCCGCTTCGAGGCACATCCTTGGACGCGTTTACCTTGCTTTGCTGCCAACGAATGAGCTGCGCCCTGGAAGTATATCGAGAATGGGGCACTGAATCTTGTGACGTCGTGGGAAACGTACCCGATCTTTACGATTTAGCGAGAATTGGACGCAGCGTGACACGTCGTAGACGCGATGGGTGTCGTAATATATAGGTAGGTAATACGGGTATAGTTAGAGACAATCCGCAAGCCCCCAGCAACAAATCTTCAGGGCCCACGTGATATTGCCTTCACACTATGCAACATATCCTTGCGATACAACAAACGCTTAAGAGACTGCAAGGAAGACGAAGAGGTGACTGTGGGCTCTTGGCGTGGGCTGGTTTTCCATCTGTTGCCTTTGGCGAGCCTGCTCTTGTAAATATATCGTAACTATTCCCTTTAATAAGCGTTTCCCCCCACGTAACATTTCGGTACACGTGTGCGACCCGCGTCCTCGTAATAATAGTTCAGGTCATGAGCCTTACATGATTGTTTTATGTTGCTTTCTAGCGCAGGCCCACAATGGCACACTCTTAGAACAAAGACAGAGAGAGGGAGAACTTATTGGGGAAACGCAGGGAGGTCGACCTAAGGTGATAGTGCTCTAGCCTGCTTCTGTTCTCAGAGGGAATGGAAAGAGGACAGAAAGGGGAAGGGTATGAGAGTGGTGGTGCTGATGATGATGACGATTATTATTATTATTATTATTATTATTATTATTATTATTATTATTATTATTATTATTATTATTATTATTATTATTATTATTATTATTATTATTATTATTATTATTATTGCGATGGTGATGATGGGCTGTAGGATGCGACTATGTACAACTTCGTGTCCGAAGATATTGTTGACAACCTTGAATCAAAGCCGGTGTTAAATCAAAATTCCAAGTCAGCCTTTCATGGCTCACTTCACTGATATTATGTCGGGCCAAGGCTCCTCACACTTTACTTCGCTGAACGGCCTGTTGTTAACAGGTGCCAACGAGAAGGTCAGTGTGTGCAGTTCGGGGTCATATTTGTATCAAGAAACGAGTATGTGCTTCAGTGTCTCGTCAACATTTCGTGTATCACGTGTCACAGTCTGGCGAATCCGTGCGTTGGATGGGACACAATAATTGTCGCGCAAGGGCAAGATCTAGTCTTAGCCTCCGCAGGAGGCTCGCGCGGCTACGTCGGATGCAACACAGCATCCAAAATTTCGCACAAAGCAAACGCTGGCACCTATACTTGTGAAGAAGAAGCCCCGCTTTATGCTACGTTAAATTGTATATTTTCGAAAATACGTGTCTCTACCACCCAAGTGAGAACGTTGGATATGACTATACGCGCACAAACAGCACAGGGCTACTCCATCGAGGAGCACGAGAAGAAAGCGGAGTAGACACACGGTTACTCCTACATGGAGGAGTGGGGAGGAGCTTATCGTTGTTTCAATGGTTCGTGTTTTCGCTGCGCCCAAGACGCGCTCGCGACGTTTTTTGTATTGGGATTTCGTTGTCACGTGAGCAACATTCACCAACACTGCACCCGAAGCGGTCGCGAAGTTCACTAATGACGACTGTTTATAAATACAGGCTGGAGAGTTAGCTACGACCTTCCTCTTCCTTGCCGCTGCTGGGTTTCTTCACTCTTTAGGCCGCGCTCTCACTGAGAAAACCTGAAACAGGCATCGAAAGAACATGTTCTCCCGAGATGTGACGATTACATTACAAGTAGTCGGTGCTGCTTGACCGGCCGCGAGGGCAAGAACGAACAGCAGTTGCTTCTGATGTGTGTTGCACGACCAGCAACGTCATCTTGATTACGAAAAAAAAGAAGAAAGAAAAAGTTGACTAACGTGTTCCGCAGGGTGACATTACCCTATAGAAAGAGCCCGAAGTCGCTCGCCCTTGTTAGTTTTTTTTTTTTTTTTTTACCCGCCGTGGTTGCTCAGTGGCTATGGTGTTGGGCTGCTGAGCACGAGGTCGCGGGATCGAATCCCGGCCACGGCGGCCGCATTTCGATGGGGGCGAAATGCGAAAACACCCGTGTGCTTAGATTTAGGTGCACGCTAAAGAACCCCAGGTGGTCAAAATTTCCGGAGTCCTCCACCACGGCGTGCCTCATAATCAGAAAGTGGTTTTGGCACGTAAAACCCCAAATATTATTATTATTGTTAGTTTTGCACGGTTAATCTGTGGCCCCTGCAGACGCGTTCCGTGGGTCGCACAGCACGTGGCAATAAAAACTGCCTCGTTGCGCATGGAAACCTAGTAGCACATTCTTTCTCTTTCTCCTTTCCGCGTGCCACGCCTAATTAGCCGAGCTATTTTCACTCCACGCGTCGCATCTCCTTTTTGTTTTCTCTTTTTTTTTCCCCAACGTATTCTTGCCGTCGGTATCTGCGTGCGTTTGCGATTCGGCAACAACCGCGCGTCGTTTTGTTTTACAAGTATGCACACAGAAAAAAAGAAAAAAGAAACGCGCGTGCCCTGGTTGCTTGAACTCCGCGAGCGCGCGCCTATGGACACGCATTACGCGCCGTGCCCCCTTCTCGACCATTACGGAGGAACGCGCGGCAATTTGACTTCTCGGGGGCCACCACCACCTCGGGGATGACATGGACGGCGACCGCGCGGCGATGTTCTTAATTACTCCTCCGGCATATACGCGCTCCTCGATCAGTCCGGGCTCCCACGATATGCGGACGAGCGAGCGATGGCCTGCGCCGAACGGGGCGTGCGAAGGGAGGGACCCCGGCCGATGCGGGAAATGGCGTCAATGAGACCGCGCTGCCGACGCCGACGCTATACGAAGCGAGAGAGGGGCGTACGCACAGGCCTTTCCAACGAGTGGCTGCTGCCTGGGCGTCGCCATAATGCCATCCGCGCCAACGTTTATGGCGGTGAAGATGACAGCGAAAACATAAGCAGACGGCTACCAGACACGGTATATATATACGCTAAAAGACCTTGAGCGTACGGCAGCCGGCATGGGACAAACGAGCGGCGCACAACACGAAGACACATAGTGACCTGCGTATGTGTGTATGCTGTAGCCGCGTCGCTCTTTTGTGCTGTGTCGAGTTCACTAAGTCCAAGGCCTTTTAGTACAACGTAGCAAGAAGCCCGACGTAGAACCTTAGTTAATAGGCACGGAACACAACTCTGGACTACCGACCGACGGTTTATTGCGATGACCACGCTAAAAAATTTTTGCACGCGTACTGTGCCGCTTTGTCCTTTGGATAACACATGTACCTTGAAGGTCATATTTTTTTATTATTGTAGACGACAGCGAGCAGCTCAAACTGCACCTCTCACGAAAGAAGTCGTAGTCACGAAATGTGTTTTAATTCTTTCCATCTAGAACCGAATTCACAAAGCTGCTCGTTTGTAAGTGCTTATTTGCCACTGGTCGGCCCTCCTCGATGACAATGTCTCCCGGATCACTATTGCATGATCTCTGCTCTCACGAGCAGATTCAGCGCATGAATATATATATATATATATATATATATATATATATATATATATATATATATATATATATATATATTATTTTATGCAGTTTGTGTCATCTGTTATCTGTTTACTATCGTTATGTTCTCACAAAAGGTTGCCGAAAAAAGAAAACTTCTTTTCTCCTCATCACTGATTCAATCTTACCCTCTTGAGGGTGAGGGAAGTTAGCCATGCGGGACAAGCCAGCACGCAGAAGGGCGCAAATATTCTTTTTGTGCTACGAATACTAGTGAACGCGCTGGCAGAAAGCAGCAACAGCCCAGGAAAAAAAACGAAACTAAAGCCACCCGTGAGTAAACGCGTATCTGCTGTTCCGGGTTGATTTCGATCAATCCGGAACAGCTTAAGCGAAGTCCAATGACGTTTTTGCATTTCTCCCTCAATGAAATGCAGTAACCTCGGCTGGGAATCGAACCCGCGACCCTCGAGCTCTGTATGGCGGAACGCCATAACCGTTGAGCCACAGCCGCGGGTATGCTTTCGCACTTGCCGCAAAAGGGATCGCAAGATTATCCACCTAATTACTCCTCCCTGCGGGCCTTCCTTCGACCTCAGAAGGATCCCACGACATGAGGAGACGGTGGATGGCGTGCATGATTGCCCGCCGTGTACTTGGCGTGCGATCGAATATGTGGAAACCTATAGCGGAGCAGGGCAAGGCGTCGATGCAGCCTCAACCTGGCGACGCGAATGCCACGAAGCGAAAGCGGGGCGTTCGCCAATCGAGCGCCGCGCCCTGACGATCTTATGCAGTTCGAGCAAATGCGCTCTTCCCACAATATATTTGTATGGGGGGGGGAGGAGGGGGGGAGGAGGGGGGGGGGGGCTCCGCGTGCGTATTCAGTCTCCGTAACGCGCTGCATGTGGAGCTGTATTATAAAGCGGTGGAGTCGTCCATTTCGCGCTTGTATAGGGGACTAATTCGTTCCCGATGCATCGGAACTCGTATTCCAACTCGAAAGTAAAGCTGCCCGTATTCCAACTCGAAAGTAAAGTAATTATTGCCCCCCTCCGTGAGCGGTCCCGTTCACAGATGGTTGTCGTCCCACGACGCGTACGCCGAGCGGTGATGACCAAGCGAAAGGGGGCGTGCGAGGAAGGGAACGTCCCATGGGCGCAGCACGCGGCGTCGACGAGGCCCGGGGAGCGCCACGAAGCGAAAGCGGGCCATTTGCCGAGCTCGCGCGAGCAGTGATCTCGTTCGAGAGCAGGTCGTTCCTTTTCCCATACCGGCTGTCTCGTCAGCGGTTCACAGGGCTGTATATGCGTGTATGCCATATGCGACGTGCAGCGAGAAACTCGAAGACGGAGCAGTTTGTTTCGCAGGAACGCCAAGGGAGCCAGACTGGCCACGTCGCCTCATTTAACTTCGTAACCCTAAAAAGCCCCCATTACGTGGTGTTTCATAAATGATGGTTTACCTAGAGACGGTGACGTACGTGCGAATATCTGTGGACGAAACGTGGTTGACAAGAGCGTCCCAGATCAGAGATGAGCACGACGCTTTGCTGGCAGTAATCGCATAGCGAGCTCTTGTTTCGGACAGTTCAAACTCTCACGTGGTTTTTTTTTTACTATACGATAAAAATGGTGTCAGGATGTGTGCACCGGTATTTCTAAGCTGAGGAGACCTGACACGAGTCTTATTAATTGTCTCCCTGTATACGAGCCGAGTGGGAGCTTGATCTCAACTAGATGCGCGACCAACCGAACGCAGCATGCGAACTGAATAAACATTCCAGCCGTGCAAAAGTACCAAAACGCATGTGCGTCTCCGCTCTTCCTTCGAATATCATTTCGCACAATGTGGCCCGGCTTCCGTCCAGAATCAAATGTCATACTAGCAGGCGTTTCTCAGCGAAGACTTCGCGACGCGAATGCCGCGCATCAACAACTGGCCATTTTCACAGTTGGCAGGCGTGGCAATATAGTTCGATATGATCATCGTTAAGTTGCCTATATAAACGTTGGATGGGACGTTATTCTCTTTCAGGTCATGTATGCGTGTAAAGGGCACAGCGACCTACGCCAAGTGATGCTGGACAATGGTCCATATTTGAAAACGAAGCAGTCAAGCGCTTGTTCAAGCACTTGTTAAAGAGACGCACAGAAGATCTAAAGGTAAGTTAAGGGTGGAGATGCCAGCCAGAAGGTTCTGGCTCTGACCTGCACCCCAAATCGGCGGAGATAGATACGAAAGTTAACAGGGTAGGGCGTGGGAGGTGACGATGCGATAATACAACGAGCGAAATGCGCACAGCATCAAATTCAGTGTGCTTATTGTTAAGCAAAGTACCCACAGCCCCGCTGTTATAATTAGCGGTCTCGCAAAACGCACGCAGGGCGTGCATCATGAACATCTGTGCACACGAGGCCAAATGCCTGTCCACAGCGACAGACTTCACCTTGCCTGAAGTGAAGCCGATTCTACCACCACAGCCAATAGCCCGATAAACACAAACATTTGGCAATCGCAGAATGAGCAAAACTGGCTCCACACCATGCAGTGGGCCACCCGTTGCATGCGCACTGTTATGAAATGGGATGCGATCTCTCCCGTTGAGCCTCTAGCTAGACTCCTAGAGCACTACGGTACCAAGAGTGCTGCACGAGCAACCCCTCGCGGCCATGATTAAATTTTAGCGGATATCTAGTACACTCTATACAGCGGGCACGCAGTACAGCATTGGTGCTTTCGACATAGATTGTAAACGTACACACACGCGCACGCAACCACACTAGGCCTGACGTTTGTTGATGTCGTGCACCCGAGCCTGCCTTTCAGAAGAAAAAATACTGGGACGCTGAAACTTGGTAGAACAATCGCGGAGCGTCGGTGAGGTTGCCAGGTTTCGACGAGTGCTGCTGCGCCCGCTGGGGCAACAGCGAACAGTCGCAATTCAAGCCCTCTCGGACGGGGAAGGAGGAGAGGAAAGAGTTACGAAGTTGAAAGGGCTGCTTTAAAAAGGGGCACAGAGGGTTGTCACCGTGATAGAAATAGCGAGGTGTTGAATGATATGTTATCTAGGACAGAGTTAACAGATAAGCAGTTCTCCAAAGGACGGATATTCTCTGCTTACCTGAAAAGAGAGATGCGTAGCGCATTCATAAAGGCGTTGGACTTACTTATTGTTTATGTAAAAAGAGAGTGAAGAAAACCATGTGAGGACACTGACATGACAATACTTCGATTGGGCCTACGTAAAAGACCGCGGAGCTCTTCGAGCACCTGCTCCTACCAAAGGCAAAGAACTGAACGACTGTTTTCCTTTTCTTCTGTTCTTTCACGCACTGCGATTTATATATTGACAGTTCTTACCCACCCTGCGAAAATGAACTTTGTCTCTCTCTCTCTTGACGGGAACTGCGAGCCGGCGCCACCCAGCCTATCGTCATTTTGCACGTAATTTTCCAGAAGGCAGCCGCTCAGTGGCAGAGATCTTCAGGCTGACAGCACTTGCGAACCAAAAGCATCGTAAATTATTCGGCCCCAAGATCTTGGTTGATATATGTATTGCTGGAGCGGGTGTATCGATTACCATGATTCAACCATACGGCCGACCAAATGGGTCGATCGCCCTCCGTCCTTTGATACCCCACAAATCTTCCTTCTTATCTGACCTCAAGCTATTCTTCGCGCTTTAAGTGTTATAACCTCTGACGAGGCAGCCTTAATGTTGGCGCACAGAGTCCGCTTCCCGGCAACACAAGCGGAATACATGATTTCTCTCTGTTTGAGAACTTCAAGCCGGAGTAAACCAGGCACCACAATGGTCGCCACGTCGTGACCACAGAACATGCCTTCTTAGCGACTATAGCGTTCTTCTGCTAAGCACGAGGTCAAGTGTTCGATACCTGGCCTCGGCGACTGCATTTTGATGGGTGGCGGAATGCAAAAAGCGCTCGCTTGCCGGAATTTGGGTGCACGTTAAAGAACCCCATGGTGCACGGTAAGAATGAATCCGGATATACCAACTATACGGCTTCCCTCCTAGCCCACTGTGTAGCTTCTTGACGTTTAACCCAATACATTGAGCACGTCTTAGGTGCACAGCACGAGGCTATGGTCGGTGCTATGCACCTTCTTTTGCTATTCCCTGGGACGCGTGCGATAATACGCAAGACGATAACAAACTGACAGGCTGAAGCCAAATGTACGAGACGTCTACAACCCGAAGATGTCCCATAAAGGCAACAAAGTTCGCTAAGGCGCCGTTGCAGTAATCTGCCCGTTGTATAGCTGCGCGGTGTTCTCCGACTCGTTTTTTTTTTTACATAAATTGTAAAAAATTCTTCACTTAAAAGAAATCTCCGTGCATTCGGAGTATGCGATATAAGGCCCTGTCTAAGACCTGCAGTTAACCAACCGTTCTTGCAGTGCGAAACCACCGAGGCCGACCCAGTGAAACCGAGTTCGTATCTCAGGGACGTCAAGCTACGTTTCGCGTCCACTTTTTCTGCGCCCGTAAACACCTGTGCACCAGATTTTCTTTTAATACTATCGCATATCGCACAGATTCCTTTTGCGAAGGAGGAGGAGGAATAAACTTTTATTTTGGAAACAGTATTCCAGGGTAAGCCCCGACATTAAAAAGTCAGTGTTTTCAATAAACCAGCGCCGGCCGAGCACCAAAACTAAAAAAGAAAAGAAAACATGGCTGATTAAGTTTCGAGGTTTTACGTGCAAAAAACCCCAATCTCATTATGAGGCGCAGTATACGGGGGACTCCGGCTTAGCTTTGGGCCCCTGGGGTTCTTCAACGAACACCTAAATTTAAGTACAAGAGCGTTCTTGCATTTCATCCCCATCGATACGCGGCCGCCGTGACCGGGATCGACCCCGCGACCTCGAGCTCAGCAGCGCACGCCACGCCATAGCCACTGGGTTACCGCGGTGGGTGGTGGTGGTGGCCGAAAGTAAAACGACGTATGGGTATATATGGCCCATACCCATAACAACACCTAACTAATCCATTTAGCGATCGTTACACGAGAATGTCGCAAAGCTGCCATGCAGGAGCCACCATTAACAGAAAAGCAGGGCGAACTTCAACGTTCTACTTATAGCGTTCGGCCCATCTTTGGCCCATCTCACGACGCGCTCATGGCGGACGGCTCGTTATTCACTGACGTCGTTGCGAAACGCGCTTCGCAATTGCCGTCTTACGCACCCGCGCGGTATTTAGACTATATAAATCAGCCGGGATGAAAGTGTATACGTCCTAGATAAGCGCGGAAAAGCGATCGTCGCGCATCCCCCGGCATCTCCCTCCGATCGTTTCCCTCTCGCTTCTATCGCTCCGCACAGATGCGCCTAGCCGTTCGCGTGGAGCTCGGCTTCGCGACGCGCTGCGAGCCGCGTTCTTTCTTTGACGCGGCGCAAACGACGCGTTCTGTTCGTTATATCGAGGCACCGCGCTTAATCTCCTTCGGTGTGCCAGTATATGCCCGCCAAGCGTGAGTGTCGCGATCGCAATTATTGCAGGGCGTAACCCTCGGCCAAGTTCTGCCGCGACGCATCTCGGCGATCAATTGTATACACACTCGCACACAGATAAGGAAGTTTGGTTACAAGCGGGGCTCTTTTCAGGAGCGAAGTGTGCGGATGACGTGAGCGCTTTTCTATGCGGTGTGTGTAGCGAGCAAGACTGATTCGCATATGTATATAAATAGGGCTCAAGTGAAGACCATTCTGGTCTCTCGTCATGCCTCTCTAATAAGTGTGACGCCTGAACGTGTCCGAGCAATCGAAGCGTGCTGTGGGCTTCTCGTAGGCTGCTTGTTGTGGGCAGAATACACTGCCGTTCGCGTATGCCCATGTGTATACGCTTTCAATTTCATTTTACTGCGACGGCGGCAGTTCCACACTCGTAACTGAGTTTGCAGCGCCCGTCCATACTCCCGCCAGCACGTTGTGCTCGGAGCCCTCCGGTGTGTGCGGATTATCTACCATCTGACGTTGTCACGACCCCGTCAATCAAATCAACAGTCCAAGCTATAGTTCAAACGCTGTAAACTTCTCCGCTTTATCTCAGCGCATGTACTTGAGTTTGAGCACTCACTTATCTTAGTTCGTGGTTTGCATTCACTTCATTACAGCGTGTCCAGACTATAACATATTTAATGCTTACAGATTAGAGGAAGCCTCATTTCAAATCATCAGAAGTCAAACTTCCCATATTATCACAATTAATAAACGATAATAACAACATTTCAGATCAAGTTTATTTCAATATTTTGAGTTAATATTGTCGTGTTTGAAAACATAAAGCGATCACAGAGGTGAGAACGAAAAGAGCTGGCCATCAACCGCCACCAGAGCGAGAGAGCGTAAGAAAGAAAATGAAAATACAGGCAATCTTGAATGTCAACAAGACGTACATCTGGTTTGCTACCCTACACAGAGGGACAGGGGTTGGGGTGGCGAGAGAGCTGTGGACTCGCGTTCAGCTATCTTCTGGCACTCCTTTAATGAGTGACGTCAGCCTGAAAGCTATATTCAATACGTCCTCGCAGTTGTCCGTCTGGTTAACCTCCCTGCCTTTTCTGTCTTCTATTTCTCTCTCTCTCTCTCTCTCTCTCTCTCTTCGCAATTGTAAGCAGTGGTTACGACGATTGTAAACAACGCTTCCGTTTCGCATTTGGTGGACATGTGCACGGTGATCGAGTGGCTGGAATAATTACAGAGTGGCTTCCGAACAAGAACAAATGACCATTCACGTTTCTAATTTAATACATGCGAGTGACTGGCATTATTCCTGTTTCGACTTTACGAGCAGTGTATAATGGATACTGAAGAAGAAGAAGAAGAAGAAGGAGGAGGAGGAGGAGGAGGAGGAGGAGGAGGAGGAGGAGGAATCCAGTTTAGACGATTCCACGGTGGGTGGGCGCCATTTTTGCAAAGGAACAACAACAACGATTTCCAACACAGAAGTAGGGGGTCCCCAGGCAAGATGACGGAGGCTGCTTTAAGGCTGTCTTTTTCTTCTTCTTTAGCAGCTGACTAGGCATCATGGACGCCGGTGATAAAAACGCTCAGTGCGCATTCGGGATTACTTCCGCCTGCGCGCCAGTCACTGCCGTTCCCGTAATACAACTGGGCTCTGCACTGGCCTTCGCTTACCAAAACGGCAAACATGGATCGTCGCAAAGTTATGTGACACTACCCAATTCAATCAGAACGTTTGCGTGGGTAGTGAAACCATTCCGCAAGCTTCTCATGCGTTTACCGCACCATTAGCCTGGAATCTATGGCGGTCCCTGATTACTAGACATTACTTCCGTAGAAGTCGTACTAGAATCACTGACTTGTGGTCTCTATACCAAGAGTTCGGGTGGGTTTTCCCAAACAAGAATTCAGACGCAGCTCTAAAGTACCTCGTAACAACATGCACCCATAATGTTCTACTCGTCCAAATAAACCAACCGAGGTGTAGACGAAAAGAGGAACGACATTCAAGCGCGCAGGATCTCGCGCGCGGATTTTTTTGCCCTAAACGTATTACGGAGCGAAATGCGAAAGAGAGAACTAAACGGTACAGGGGTCAGCGACAACGCGTGCTGACGCGCGACTTTTTCCTCTCGAAACCTGGCAGTGCAAGCCGGCGCGCACGGCATGCCGAGAGCCGCCCCTCCCAGCAGCAAGTCCGCGTTCCACAGTTCTCGGCTTCGGCCGACGGCGAACCAAGAGGGGGGAGGAGGGGGGGGGGGGGAGTGCGCCATAGTCACAGACCGATGGCAAGCAAAGATGCACGGAGAAAGAAGCGCTCAACGAAGGAACATTTGTTTCTCTTTCTTTCTTTCTTTCTTTCTTTCTTTCTTTCTTTCTTAAGCGGTGCCCTGGCTTATGCGCGCGCTCACATTTGCAATGGAATGGTGCTCGCACGCGGCGGCGGCGGCGATCGGCCCGCGCAGAGAACAGAGAGAGGAACGGGCAAGGGGTTGAAGAGGGGGAGAGCAGTGCATGTGGTAATAGCGCTAGTACGCACGATGCGCCGTGGACGAAGAGAGAAGGGAAGGGGTGGTGGAGGCGCGGAGCGGCGGCAGCGGTGGTGCGGAGCAAAAAAAGGCGCTCTCGCTTCTCTTTCCAGAAAAAAGCGTGTCAGCGGGACAGGCGACCGCCTCATCATCCCGGGCGCCCTCGCGAGGCGCGCACGGCCATTCGACCGCCGCCAGTGTCGGTCCAGCCGTCAGCCATGCGCCACAACCACCGCCAGCAGCAGCAGCAGCCTCGGCGGCTGCGAACCCTGCCCATGCTGAGGCACGGAACCCGGGCTGCGACCCTGCTACTCCTGATCGGTGAGTGGAAGCTCTCCTGTGAACCTCTCCATCGACGAGGCGAACCCCACGCTCGGATCTCGGGTCGTGCGCAGACAGTCAATCTATCAAAGCGGGTGTATGTGTTCTGGCTCGTACAGACCCGCCGCGGTGGGTCGGCGGCTACGTGCGTCCTTCTGCTGGCGCGTGTTCGCGCGTTCGGCTACCTGAAGCATTCAGATGGACGCGGCATGAGAGACAGAGAGATACGCTTGTTTCGCTCCAGCTCCGGAGTAAAAGTATTGGTGGAGTCGTCCAGATCGAGAGTTTTTTCTAGTGCGCTGTGCCGGAAAACTGCACCGTGCTCGAAGGAAAAAAAAAAAAAGTGCCGGTATGTTGAGAGTTTGTTGAGCTTTAAGAGAACATCTGTCAATCGAAACAAGTTCAGATATATTTATGTTCGTCAGACCGTGTGTGTATCTTGGGAATGCGAAAGTGGGCCAGTTAGGTCGTGCACGACTTAATCACACTCCGTTCAGAATTCTTTTCGCAGTAATGTGACGTTGCGGTACAGAAACAGTTCGCTACGAGTATCATCCGCATCTGAGCCTTTATTTCTCACGTTCTCTCTTGAACGACACCGTTGGAGTTGCTGCTGTGCTGAGAGTCTGCAGCACGTAATCATGGGGCTGAGTGTCGATGCATCAATGGATAAGACGTGTGTGTTGGACAATTGCATTTGGCCTGCTGACGTCGCGATTTGAATACGTGCACGTCTCCAACTCTTCAGCCGGGCACCATCAATCAAGTAGGCAGTCATCGCAATCAAGTGGACTACAATCGCGCTTTGGTTTTCTCCATCTGGGAAGTGCGGGCCGGCGTTCTCACTTTCATACGCTATTTTCTAGACGGTGTGATAGCGGCACGACGCGCGGATGTCGCCGGCGCTGATTAGCACTAGGCAGATGTGATAATCTATCAACGACAGCAGTTACTTGTCTCCTTGAATGTCTCCCACTGATGATAGTATAGGGCTTGTATTTTTGCCACAGGCTTCAAAGGCTGCTGTTTTACAGCAAACATAAGCTCACGAGGAACCACGAGAGATGCTGTCGGCATGCCCTCATCTGAAAACCTGGACGCGTATCCACAAAAACATCTTACGCTATCATTGTTCGTAAGATCAGTAAATCCTGATGCTGAACGTTTATCACAGTCGAGTGCCTCTGCAACGAACGCTTCTACGACGAAATTACCTGTATAACAATAGAATAATCATGCCCCCGTTCTATTGCGAGTGGTGCTTTGCGCAAACCTTTACAACGAAGTGACCTGTACGACGAATGACTTTGGAGGCGCCAAGCACTTCGTCATAAAGGCATTCGGCTGTATTAGCGAGGGCAGCTGGCTAATGACGAAGACCACTTACGAACAAAAAGCTTTGTGAATTCCGTCCCTTCTGTTCTGAACGCGCTCACCGCACAGGCTTGAATTTCTATGTTAATAACCATCACGTGCTCGCGCGGTCAAGTGCTGAACTGTTGCCTCGGAAATAACATACGTCACTGATTACTCAGGAGGCGCTACGGATAAATTGAGATCTGACATTCATCGGCCAGAGTCGATTAGTGGACGTTCCGCAGAAAAAAAAAAAACATGCGCGGAATAACCCAGCACGATTGCATCGTATGCCGTCGACCGTCACGAATGGAAATATCTGCGCCCTTTAATCCGTTCGATTTTTGTTAGCTTCTAGCAACAAGCAATTTGGAGTTGAGAAAAAATACGGTCTGTAGAGTAAAACGCTTGAGTTGACAGAGAAGGAACTTGTTGTGTACGCTGTGGCGAACGTGACAAGCTCTGCTACGTAGTTTACTGCGCTGACGCTTGCCATGCTCTGCATACGCTACATTGCTTACGCCATATCATGGTCAGCTCTTATATGCTCGCTCGTTGCGAGCACCCGGCGCGAGTGATAAGAATAACAGCGCATGCATTGCCTCAGGTTGCACCGTGAATGTCGCACAAGGAACGACTACTCTTAATAAACTTACTATTATTATTTTTTGTAATGGACACTCCAAAACTCAACAATAAACAGTTCAGAAAGTCTGACGGAGGATATCTTGGGATTTTTGCTAGATAAAACGGCAACTTGGAGTGATGTGCAACGCGAAAGACCGTTCATCCAGATTCCGGAAAGCGCGCTTCGCCACGTTGCTCCAACGCAGCTTGGTAAGCACCCTCTGCAGGTCCGCTACACGCGCAGCTGAAAACTTTTTTACGTTGTCGAAAGCGACATTATTTACGCAATATATCGCAGCTTAGTGCGACAAAGCGTAGACTACTCAGAAAAATCGCACACGTCACACAAGAGGTCCGCCATACTGGGTGCATTGGAACGCATTGTTCACTTTTCATCTGACGCTTGTTCGTACGACGTATACGCTGTTTTCTCTTCTAAGGCATTACACAACATGCTGATTGCTCAAGGACTTAAACATCAAGGTGGCAATGCATGCTAAAGAAAAGCACCACGAAACGGTGAGGCACACAGACAGAGACCGAAATCGAGTACTCCGCTGTTACGTAGCACAGCTCTATTTTCGAATGCAATTGCACCGAATAGTCCAGTTCGCGATGCTGTTGCGGAAACGTATCGTAATAAACTCGTCGACCATGCTATTCATGAATCGTGCCTATCTGTGCTGGTAACTGTGCTGTCAAGTCAACCACGCCATCCGAGCAGCATACCTGAAGAAAAAAAAACTCAATCCGTGGCGCGATTGATTTTCCGCTATATAGTGGTGCTCAAGGCTTTAACTGCATGAATTCCCTGTGCACTATGGGTACTGCGAAGATAGAAGAGTATCAGGGTTGCCCTTGCGGGTACGTAATACCCACCATACGAACCGGCAACGGTCGTACAAAGTGTCTTCAAGTGTACTAAAATGAATATTTAGGTGCTAACGATCACGCCAGAATGAAACGCTAGCGTGAGAAAACAAACTAGCAAGAGAGAGAAAAAAGAACAAGAGAAGGCAGGGAGGTGTTAACTGGGAAAGCGTCTGGTTGGCTACTATACGCTTGGGGGAAGGGAAAAGGGGACTGGAAAGAAAAAAATATGCGTGGCTCTGCTATCGCAAACACCAGAGACCAGTGGAGCTGGGGGAAGGCCAGCAAAGTAGTGCCAAACCGCACACAAGACACACGAGAGCCGGCAACGCGTCCCTTCGGCGTCCGCCAATGGCGTCTACTACGTCGTCCGCGATTCGCATGGCCAGCGCCGTAGTAGACGCCGCGGTTGTCTCCACTCCGTACAGAGCGGCGGGCGAGGAGGACATCGAGGAACCCTAGCGGCCGCCGGAGAAGAACGCCTCTCCTCCCTCGTCTGGCCCCCTCCGCCTCGCGCGCTACAGGAGAGTGCACGCATCCGGGCCGCGTTCATCGCTCGCGTGCACGCCACCCCTTCTCTCCCGCAAGGCTCCACCCACCCTTGCCGCGTCGCTATGCTGTGCGGTGCTATTTTTATACTCTGCTTTCACTCTCTCTCAGCTCTTCCTCCCACAGGTCGGCGAAGTACGTCAAGAGAAACCCAGCGAGTTCTAACAGCACCACTATTCAAGAAAAAAAAATGAAAGACAATCTAGAAAGTGCGTTTCCCTTTCGGACATTCACCACTGCACGTGACAGTGGCGTGACACATTCATGGGCGCTTATGGTTTTGGGACTTCAGCGGATTTAGCGCCCACATACGCCACATAACACAGCGCAATTTCAAACATTTAGGCGTATAATATCTTCTCCCTTATTTCATCCTACTGGCGTTTCATTACTTTGTGATAACACGTTTCTGGAACTTGAAAAAAAGAAGTGCTAAATCCAGAATGAAAACACGCCGTGCCAAATTGTCGGCCCTCTATGGCAACACGTCTTTAGCGATGTCTATTCCAGTTACAGCCTGCTAACTTCTGAAAAGTTGGTAAATGAACCTGTATCGAGCCCACGAAATAGCACTGGAGATGTATTCGAAATAATCAAAAATAAAAGCTTACGCAGGGTTGCACGGTCTTCGATGATCGGTGCTTGTATCCCTTATCGTGTTCGCCACGGACGTGTCGGATGAATCGGTTGTCAACGCACTACAGCGGTTCACTTACTTCGATGGGGAGCAGTCGTGGCCATCCCTGAATGATAAATTAAAATTCATATCAGCTAAAACGTATGCTATCGGCGTCAGAACGCTACGTGGCGCGAGGTCAGCAGAAAAAAAGGTGCGCACAGCCTAGAATTCAGGATTGTAGCCAACAGCAGTATATATATATACGCGACCAACGCAGTGTTATATAATATTTTACCAGCCGAGGGCGCAAACTTAGTAGGAATTCATCTTTCACGTGAAAACCGCGCCCCGTAAACTTTTGGCACTGAACGTACATCAGCAAAAGTGGCTGCGAGAATATGTCATTTTTTTTTTAAGTTCTTCGAGCTTCCTGCAAGCAATGTCCTTGCGTTTTCATCCGATCAATGAGGAAAGCATAACAACTTTTCGATGAAATTGAAGCGTTATCCACCGAATGCATCAGTGATCGAACGGCTGTGATCGTGTGCATGAGCTCTCTCTCTCTCTCTCTCTCTCTCTCTCTCTCTCTCTCTCTACTATTTTCCTATCTTTTTACCTAACCCTATCCCTTCCCTAGTGTAGGGTAGCAAACTGTCCACTTTGTTCTTGTTAACCTCCCTGCCTTTCTTCTTTCCTTCAACTTTCTTCAAAAAATACAAAATCACTAGTGCGCGTAGATTTAGGTGCAGGTAAAAAAAAAAGAAGCGACAGATCGTAATAATTAATCCGGAGATATACCCTTACTGCGCCCCTCATAGCCCATCTGTTGTTTTGGAGCGTTTAACATAATCAATAAATCAATCAACCAACCAATTAGTCCATAGCGACTATGCGCAAGGTTACCTTCGGACGGACTTCAGTAGATCAGGTTCGTTCTCAAGAGCCGTAAATGACTGGCCACTTCGTCAAAAGCGCGATTCAGTAGCACCGAACAGAGGCAGAACACCGAAACACGTGACACCTTCATCACGGCCACTGTATACCCATCCATCTTAAATCATCGAATCACAAACACAGCCAATTATTGAAGCTATTTTCTTTGTAAAGCGAGGAATAAAAAAAGGGGGGGAAATCCAATAGAAACAAGAACGAGCGTAATTAAGACGAATACTCCTCCCATTGTTCTCGACCACAGAATTACACAACTGCCGCCACTGGCCTCGTTCTCAGGCCGCCGTGAAATTCAGTGCACATCGCGGAAAACAAGAAAGCCAGCGAAACGCTCTCCTTTAGGAATCGGGGCGCGCTAACTTTCCATGTACACAGGTGGAGCTGTATACGGGCAGCAGAACGCGAAGGCGCAAGACGTAAACAAGGGAATACGAGACGACGTAACCAAATCGTAACTAAGACGCATTAAAGAAAGAAAGAAGCGCAGGGCCACGCAAAGAGTGTAAGTGAGCGTAACGCCATTCATATTCGTCGCCCGCGGCAAGTGCAGCCCGCGGCGCTTTTGTGCCGTTTAGGCGCCGCGCGGGTCACACCGACAGCGGCCACGCGAAGAGCCTGTTCCCTGTGAAAAGCGAGCTTACTGTGCGCCGCTGGAGGCGAGTCGGCGACGAAAATGGACCGGCGAAACCACTATGTCACCCCCAATCCCTTTCTCCCCTTTTATTTTCTTTCTCTCTCCGCAAACGGAGCGACTGCGTCGCATCTGCAGCGGCGGCGCATGCAGGCCGACTTTTTGCCCCGTCAGCCGCATAAGCAAATGATAATTCGTACTGCTCGCGCCCTACTCGCTAACACGTGTTGTAACGTGCGACTATATTAAAAAGTGTTCGTAATGCGCAATTCAAATCGCTCTTTGAATGTAGGACATGCTTTCAAGTTCTTGCCTTTCCTTTTTGCGCAGCCATCTCTTCAACCGCAGGTACCGAGACTAGAGATAGAGAGACCAGTATTTTAGGTCACCCGGCCGAGGCACTTTTGACGTTGTATGGTTTAGCTGAGCCGTATTGTGCCAAGATTAGTATCCTATCAATCGGTAGGTTTGTCTTTACTCTTTTTTTTGCGATAGAACCTATATGGACACTCCAGGCGCATTTATGCCATCGGCGTCGCCGTGATGTTCCTTATAAAATCCAAGGACGATAACACCGTCGCCGCGCGCATTCCGCTGTATGTGCGAGCGCGAATAGGAGAGCGGGAAAAAAGCGCGCCGTCTTCCGTCGCGCGCGAGGCACCCAACGTTGCGAGGTACCGGGTGGAGGGGATGGGGGGAGGGGGATAGCAGCGTTCTACTCCAGCTGCAACTGCTTATGTGGCGGCTGCACGTGGTAGCGCGGCCGTATTTTGTGAGCGATCTGCGTTGGGGGCAGAGTCTAGGTCCGTCGACGGCTCGTAGCTTTGTGAATGCTGTGTGTTCACGGCGCTCAGTTTGCATTGAAGCGACAAACAGCCCGAAGGTCACTTCGTTCGCTGCTGCCGCTGCAGCGCTCGTTCACGCCTGCGTTTCGACAGCGAGTTTACGCGGTTATCGAGTGTGATGTGTTCATGTTTGCTGTGCGCGTTTAGTTGACACCATGCTTGTTAATTTAGTCAGCAAGCGAACGTTTAGAAGTTCATACGGCCGATAAAAGTGCTATATATATCCTTACTTTGTATGGCTGTCTGGTAATTTGCTATCGCAATCGATGCTTCGCCTTTCAGGAGAAACTGCAACGTTTTTTTTCTGTCCCTCTGGCTGTCCGTATACCGGTCCGTCCCCGGTCCGATCTGTCTTTCTTCGCAGTAGATTTAGGATATTAGGTAGTTTAAGCCTGTCATACTGGAAAGGCGGATCGCGGTAATGCAGATCATTCACGCAACACAAAAGCTCCGGTATGCTGCGTATTCTATAACGTGGTATAGTAGAGAACTTTAGCCTGCAGTTTGTGGATTATCTCAGACGTCAACGGTAAAATAGACGGAGATGGCAGTGCTGGTGTCGTCATCTTGTGACAGTTTCTTCAACTGCAAGGAGTTGGAAGAGTTTTGCGATTGCATCATCGTTCTCGCAAAGTGAAAAAAAAAGAAATAAATAATAAGCCTACCGCACTGGGATAATTCAATGCAACTTAGTTGAACTCTTCACAAATGGCAAAGACATTATTGTTGCTGCCGACGCCAATTTACCATGAGATAAGTAGAACATTAAGTGTTACTGCAATTGTAGTAACCTGTGTTTTAGTTGGCTTCAGTGTCACAAGATGGTGCAACTAGCGCTGTTGTGTACATCTAGTCCTTCCAGTGTTGCCAAATCCTGGGAACTCTCCGATGATGAGCGGAAAATTAGGGATCCGAGGGAAAACGGGAAAATTATTTTTTTAATGTAAAACATCAGAAATTCTTAAGTGGTCGATAACAGTAGTGTGTCAGTTTCTCATAGTGCCGACTACCAACAGTAGCAACAACATTTACTTTTGTGAAGAACCAACTGATATCGAGTCAATCCGGCCACATACGCTGTGTTCCATAATTTCGAAATGCGCGCATGTTGCGTGCGGCGAGGTTTGTTGGAGCATGTAGCAGCCGACCGGCGATGACTACTGCAAAGCAGGGCTAACGTATAAGCGACCTTACAATTAGGTTTATATTATTCGCAGCGCTGTTAAAACGAATTGTAGGAAGAAGTTTCCGGCAAGGGTGCTTAGAAAGTCCTTAATTAAAGGGGTTACTAGCTCCAGTGAATAGTGACAACCACCAGAGCTTCATATGTTTTTGTGCCATCAACCAATGTTTGGCGGGGACACGTCCTTGCATCGAAAATTCAACATTCACTGATATTTACCTTTTATTCTCGCAGCTAAGTATGATCCTTGAAACGTGCTTACGTGGCGAGCGGGAACTATAGCTGCTCATTTACGAATCGCTTGACGGATTAAGAGAAAAAGTGTTGAAAGCGAGTACTGCGTGAAAGCGCTTTCTGCGTGAGGTTTAGAAAAGAAGCATGTTATCAAGACATTGTAACGCTATTAAACAACTCTCCCGACTGGCTGCCCGCACAGAAACGCATGCGAAACTCGACCGCGTATGCCGGATGTTTGCTAGTTGAATGGATCTTCATTTCTTTTCTCATCCATTTTGAAGGAGTTGATTGTAAATGTGTATGTTATGCAAGTGACCTTTTTAGCAGCAAGTATATCAAATCAAAGAAACTACTTTTTTTTATTCTTGAGAAGTATTTGATTAATAAATTCGTTCAAGTTAGGAAAGCAAGGGGAATCTTACCATCTTGCTGAGCAAGGTCGATAAAGGAAAATTTTGCCTCGGAACGTGAAAAAAGAAATACACGCGTCAATCTGGCAAGACTGCTCTAATATGGAAGACGGGCGAGAACTACCTACTGAACTAGTGTGCTAAATCTCGACATTGTGGAATCCCGCCATATCGTCGAACGCGCCATCTTGTCAGCTCTGATTGGTCCAGGGCGTTGCCACGGCCTTTCTGATTGGCCCAAATTGTCGCCCTCGCAGAATTCGGCAATTTGGCGGAATTTCGACAATGTTCAGAACGCTTCGCTCTCGCAAACGTCTCTCAAGCACAGCTGACAAATTACAAACCACCAGCACCATCCTGCTTCGTCTGCACAGACGCGCCGCCGAACGTGGGCGCACAGGTGGGAAAAGAGGCACCGAAAAAAAATAATTTGGCGGGCCGTGAGATGGCGCGTAATTCGCACTCGCCTTCGTAAAATAACCTCCACGCGCGCGCTTCGCGCGGCACGCTGCTCGGGTTCAACGCGGGGCGTCGTCGTATCGAAATAGAAGTCAAAGGCCAGATTAGCGCCCTTGCCCGGTTCGCCCAGGCTTCCTTCCTCGCGGCCAAGCGCGTCGACACACAAACACACATGAACAGCGGCCCGTTCCCGCGGCAAACGGCCGTCCAGTGTCAAGGTCTGATTGGCGCCGGGAGGGCACTTCCTTCCTCCACGCCACGTTTTTTTTTTTTTACCTTCTTTCCTCGGCCGCAGCCGCGCATCGAGCGTTGATCGTTGCGTTTCGGGCTGGCGCCCCATTCAGAAAGGAGGAGGAGGCAGGCACGGGCGCGCGGGCTTGACGTGACTCATTAGCCACATGCTGCAGGCATAGCTGCAGGCTTCGCGAATCGCCGGCGTCGCGGTTGTTCGATGCACGACGGTGCGCGGCGTAACTTCGCGGTGCCCTAGCGTTCGGCCGATGGCTATCTTCCACTGCCGAATTAGTTGCGCTGAGAGATCGCGTGGCCTCCCCGGCCTCACGCTGACGACCCCTCCGGAAGAGCTAGCACGATCGTGACGGCGTTGCGTATACGCGAAACAGTTCGCACGACTTCGGCGCAGTTCCGCGCCCCGTCTTCCCGGGTGTTGCGGGCGTAGTTAATATGCAGGACGCTGTCGGCGATGCGCTCGTTTTATCGTCACAACGGAAAGTCTGCTTTTAAGAACTATTTTTCGGCGACTATAACCCCTCATGTCGCGAATTATGACAGACTGCCGATAAATGCGTAAACGTTGCGTAATTTCTTTTCACTTATGTCGCTACACTCGCCCCTGAAGTCAAGACAGTATAGGATGATTACTCGTACATGTTCTAGTCGGTATTCGTAATTACTGAATAAAGAAATGTCGATGTGAGCAAATTATTTTTCCTTATCTCTTTATGATTTTTTTTCTTTAAATATATAACTGATTGACCGGCTCGAAGCGCATGAACAAGTTAGTCATTGAATTCAAGCATTACGAGAAAGAAAAAAGAAGCAATATAAGATTAGTACGCCATCGCTAACGAAACGGAGTACATGGAAGATGGCGTCAGTAAATGTAGCGCCTTGACTAAACTGGTCGTGAGCAGAAATACTTAGTGCGCTGATCTGAAATGGAGTCATGTTAAGTATGAATGGGGCTCAATCTACGTGCAGCACAATGTCAGAGGTGCTTTCATTGCCCACCACTGGGCAGAACTGGCAAAAACAAGCCGCATATACAGATGTCACAGACGCCTTTCATACAACCGTCGAACTATTTCTAGCCTTTACACAGTCAGTCGCGGTAGCTATAGCCTGAACAAAGCAGCAAGCTTTATTAGATAAGCAGTTAACTAGAAAATTATTAAGCGCTTTCTTTAAGGTCCCGCCCAGTGAGCGGAGGATGACGTCATACATGCATGTCGATCACTCGATTTTTCGCACTTCACGCTGGATTTCCCTCTCTCATTTCCTCAATAATTAGGGGCTTAGTTTTCTCAGATTCGACTTGCAGCACTTGATTTTTCCCGCATCCATATACAAGGGCACATGAGGCACCGAACCTCTTATGACGTCTGACTGCGTCATCCGAGCCGTGTGGTGTCGCTTTTGTATCTGATACAACATAACCTATAAAATTTTATGCGATCATTTGATAGGTGGAGAGAAAAAAGAAGACTGTCGGTTGTTTTTAACGTAAGAGAACACGACAGGCTTTAGAAATTGGAATGTCCGCTGTGCCACTGAATGGGGATCTCTTTAATGAATGAATGAATGAATAAGTTCGGCAGCATGTTACACTCCTGTAACACGTCAAGACGACAGCCCGCTGTACAAGTGGTAGTGGATTAATCTATACTATTGGAGGTGTCCTTGCAAGACATAACGAGCCGCAGTGTGAAGTAAACGCATTGCGCTGTAGGTCGACCTCTTCAAAGACACATGCGAGTGCTTAATGCATGCACTATGCCTAAAGGTTCTTTCGTTCTTTCTTTCCTTCGGTCTTTCATTGTTTGGTTTCTTCATTCACATTGCGCCATTGCATCTTTGCTTGCTTACGGGGGTATGAGCCATTCCTGATGATGATGAGTCATTTGTATGAGTCATTGGTCGGGCGCATGTCACCCCAGGGGGATCCTTAAGCGTGCCGTTCACCAACGATGGAGATGAGTTACAACAAATGATTGAGAAAGTGAATCATCAGTCTAAGAATAGCTAGGTCTGCTGATCAATGGGTTAGAAATTTAGGAAATGCGCAACAGCCTTGCATAGGAACAGTAGTTCGTGAATGTTAGTCAGCCTCACGAAGCCGTATTAAAGTGCATCTAGCCACGTTGTCACGGGTGGACTCGCATCACGACAAGGCTGAAATTTGCGAGGATAGCGAAGCAGCTTGTGAAGAAGTCAAGGGCCGCGTAGAAAGCAATGTAACGAAAAATTAGACATAACTTTAAGAAACACGAAGACGGCGATAAGGATGAGAGAGCAAACGGGTGCAGCTGGCATTTTAGCCGAGACTGATGTGGAGTTGGGTAGAGCAGATAACCAATGGCCTATCAGCGTAACAAGATGGGTGCCAAGGGAATGAGGAATAGCAGTAGGAGGGAAAGATAGGGAGATTGGCCGCTGTACAGACCGGCTGGCTACCCTTTGCTGTAGTAAGCGGGTAAAAGGAATTAAAGTAATAGAGGAACACACGAGCAAAAACAAAAAAAAAAAAACACACCGACGATTACGACACTCCCTAATGCGAAATTTGAGCGCAGCTCTATATGTGTGTTCGTAGCTCGCGATATATTGGCCGGCGCGGACAAACTGTCTTGTGCGGCACGGTGCATGCGGAGCGAAGTTTGGCGCGTCTAACCGGAGATCGCGAGTGCCAGCACGTGGGTGACGCGTGGACGCGGTTGACAGCAGCCGCCGCCGACAGACCTCCCAGATGACGCTCCGTCTCGTAGCCATCGTCGCCACCACAATGCTTTTCTTCTCACGCTTTCGCCGTATCCTCCTCTCCGCTTTCCTCCTCACGCCTTTCACATCCCGCTGCGCTCCGCGTTCGCTCCGTTACGCCGAGGCACAAAACCGACGCTTGCCGCAGGAACGGGCGCGCAAGAGCTGCCCACTAGTAAATAAAAAGACACCGAAAAAGTTTATAATAGTGCTATGTATAGCCTGCGACACTTATCAAAGTCTGTCACTCAGTCCACATGTGTTCTTGAGAAGCGCAAGAACGCGTTCGACGCCTTCTGTGCTGAGGAAGGTCTCGATCAGTGTCTGAAGATTACAGACACACCTCCACGAAAACGGCCTGCATGCCTATATTTAGCTCCGTTATGACGTTATGCCGCGTGGCAAACCAAACGCAAAAAAAAGAAACTGCCCTTCCCCTCTGAAAGAGGGCCGGCCTAACCGGAGCCCACTCACAGCTTAATGACTTACTGTAAATATGAATTCTAGACAACAGGAAAACAAAAGCTTTGTTTCAAGCTATATAAAATATTATCTTTGACCGATGCATATCAGTATCACCCATAAAATTTGCCCTGCACATTCATGTTTCGACCTGAAACCAGCGACACAAATGCAGATCTGTACAAAATTAATTAATTAATTAATTAATTAATAAAAAGTAGTCGCTGTTGGAACTTCTGCTGGGGGCGTCACTTACGTTGGGGTCTCCGGCTAGGCCACTCTACTCAGGCGCGCTGTTAAGAGGAAGCTTTAGCTCGGGCCAAACTCCGATGCGGCCTATTCAAATACATGTAAAACGCAAGAACTCTTTTCTGAGATAACCCCTGGACCGACTTCAATAAAATTTTGTTGCATTTTAGAGAGAAAGTTAAATTCTAGTGACTGTTGGAAGCGGAATTTCGATTTAGGACCTGAATTTTGTTGAAAGAATTTTCAGAAATTCGAAATTTAAAACAATAGAAGCACAAAGTTTGCAAGTTAATATCCCTCCATCAAGAACAGATATCGCGGCTCTGTAAACTGCATCCATTAGATTATTCAAAGCGGGCAAATTCGATATGTAAATTTATATATTACGTGAATTTGTTACGTTGTGTACAAGGGTTCTGCAAAAGCTGCATTTACCCATTACTAATTTTTTCGAGATTCATGTGTAGCATATCATTTTTGTTCGCTTTTGATGCACTATGAGATGCAATTCACAGAATTGTGATATCATTTTTCATTGCTGAGTTACGGAGTTGTAAACCTGATAGTTCCGTTTCCTGAAAATTTCCGATTTTGCCAATTTTAGTAAAAAATTGACGACCTCAATAAAAAATCCCAGATGAACCGTCACTAGATTTTAAATTTTCCTTTTAAATGCAACAAACCTCGTCAAGTTTGGTGCAGTGGTTTCCGAGAAAAACGAATTCTCCTTTTACATGTAATTCGATAGGAACATTCGAGCTAAAGCCTCCTCTTAACGCGACAGCGTTAAGGGAAAAAGAAAAAAAAATTATGCGTGGTTCTGCTATCGCGAACACTAGAGACCAGTGGAGCTTGGGAAAGGCCAGTAAAGTAGTGCCAAACCACACACAAGACACACGAACGCCGGCAACGCGTCCCCACGGCGTCCGCCAAACGGCGCCCACAAGTCGCGTGGACAATGCCGTAATAGACGCCGCGGTTGTCTCCACTCTGTACGGAGCGGCGGGCGGCAGCAGCCGGAGAACGCCCCTCCTCCGTCACCTGACCTCACTGCCTCGCGCGCCACAGGATAGTGCACGCGTCTGGGCCGCGTTCCTGGCTCGCATGCACGCCGCTCCTCCTCCCCCACTAGGCCCCAACCCCCCCCCTCGCCGCGTCGCTATGCTACGCGATGCTATTAGACTCTGCTTTCACTCTCGCTCAGCTCTCTCCCCCCAACTCGGCGAAGCTGCGGACGTAAAGAGAAACCCAGCGAGGTTCTAACAGCTACACTGTAAAAGAAGGAAACAGCTGTTTTAAAGGCACAGTTGAGCTTGGCGTCAGGGAATTACGCAATCCTTATTGGGTGTATATAACTTCTGCATAAATGCGAGTGGACTCCTGCTGGCTCAGCTCTTTTTCAGGGGTGAAGGATAGACACACCGCGTTTTTTGTGGGTGGAGCTTGTTCGTAATTTTTACGTTGTCACCGACTCACTATACAGGAGTCAGAACTGAACCGCTGAACCGCCTCCAAGTTTACGAAATGTGAGGAGACACGCTGAACGGTTTTACAACTTGGTTAGACGTCGCTTTTTCTTTCCTCAGTACGCATGCAGTCGTTCTTTTTTTTTGGGGGGGGGGAACATAGTGCCCGCATTCTTCTTCAGGCAGGGGCGCGCACAGCGGTCACCTCAAGCGCGCCTAACTTTTTTTCGTGCGCCCCGCAAACAAGCCCACCGGCAGAGTTCCGCAATACAGGTGCGCATCTTTAGCCCCATGCAGGAAGCTAAGAAAGGACGGTCATACTCGCCACCACGACGGTCTAAGCGTTCGCTCACGACGGGCCCGCGAATGCCCTCCAGAACGACGGCGCGCAACCACGCCGCGCTCGCGTATCTTTATTGAGTGTAGCACGGCTTCTATAACAGAATGGTGCACGACGCTGCTTCTCATAAAGCAAAACACCGCTGTGGCGAGTCTCCTTGGCGCTTTATTTTTATTCTGCTGCCTTTTCTATATATCTCCATACTCTCTATTGGGAAGGTGCACACGAATTCACGGGCACCCCGCTAAACGCTGTACACAACTGCATTCTTGCGCGAACAAGCACACACAACTCGCGGACAAAGCAGATGGGAAGACGGACCGTTAAAAATAAAAGTGGGACAAGCTTATGATCTGAAGCACAGAGTTACGAGACGCAAACCGTATATGCGATTCCAAGCAGTGAAGAGGTCACCAGCTAACACGCACGAAACGCGCACCGGCCCTTCATCGCGGGCACGTCTGTCGGTTCGCACTTTGATGCCGGGAAGTTGCATCGAGTCCCTGTCATTGATGTACTACGTACAACAGGTACGACGACGAAATGGAAGCGCTATAGAGAATGCGATCGGTGCTATACGTGGCACACATTACCTTTTGCGCTTGACCTTCTTGAGCAAGTTGTAATGGCTCTCTCTCTCTCTTTTCCCCCTTCTGTCCACGCAGGTCCTCTCCTGTGGTTACCGAATGGCGCAGAAGCACAGGTAAGCGGAACGACACGTTTCCGGTCTTGGATTCAACTCCCGTATAGCCAACCAGTTTAGCCACGTAGAAATTACTTCCTATACTGGGCAAAAGTTTTGATGGAGCCGTAAACGAACGCCACCACAGACCAGAATTTAAAGCGCTTCTAGGGGGCAACCGTCTTCTTGTCGGGGACAGCGAGAACTGGCGTAGAGAACGAAAGAACAATCCGCGATAGCGGTCAGCCTGTTCTTATCGCATGCTTACCGCCAGTGCTCGTTGGCACTGGCTTTGTCACAGCAGCTGTCCCGTCATCAGACCCGCCGCAGCCCATCCGCGCGAACTGTGCCTTAAGCTGGCGACAATGATTCAGGAATACAGTGTAACACGGCTCGAACGTTTGCAGAAAAAGCTGTCGTGATGCATCTAGTCGGGATTACAGCCGAGTTTACGAGCACCGGTACCCACTGAACGATATACCACGGCTGTTGGTCTACACAAGAACTTGATTTGCCTACGTAAGTTTTATCGCTGCATATGACTCATAAGGGTTGGTTCCCGCTTATATGCGCTAAACGTACTAGTGATGCGCGTATACAGCGAGCTTACAAAGGTCCCTGTCTGGAAACACGCAGCCACGCGGCGCTGCCTGCGTCTCTGTTCGTTTCGCTTCTTGTCTCACCTTTTGCGCTGAATATAGAAGGGTGTTCATTTTTATCTCTACGAACGTAGGTTACACCATACTGCGCACAACACCTCCGCCAGAGAGGGGGCGTGCTAAGCATTATGTGCACCTACGAGTTTCGCAGAGACTTCCAAACAGCTTCCTAGGAGCAGCCTGTTCCTATCATTACTCCCACAGCAGTTTCCAGTGCTGTCTCCAACTGAGAATTCGTGTGCACTCTAAATGTTTATTTCACTTTTCGGGGTGCTGATTTGTCCCGCGGCTAACAGACTTACCGTTAAGGGATAAGATAGAAACGCTGATGGGGGGATAAACGAAATAAGATTTACTACTTCTATCTGCCAAACTTGTGTAAGATAGTTCGGTGCGTACGAGGCGTTCAGAATTAGTGCGCAGTTTTCAATTAACCAAGGTTTCTCTAATCGCAGGTGTAGTTTGAGCTCGCTGTCGTGTACAGTAACGTTATGTAATGCCTCAACAGTAAGTGTGTTAGCTATGAGACACCAGCACCTATGAGGGTGCAAAAATGTTTACTGCGTGCTCTGCCTGACGAGTTTCTCATTCGTGCGCGTGCCACTGCGCAGCTCATCAAGCTTCCGAGGCTCTCCGGCCGGCTGCGGCTACCTTTCTTCCGCAAGGAGACGACGAAGCCGCTTCAGAGCGGGCAAAACATGGAGACCGACCTGACCAACTTCCTCCAAAACGGCGCGCAACCGGGCATGCCCACGTTGCACAAGCTCCTCCTGAAGCAGTACTCCACGCCTCCGATGCACGGCGGAGGCAACGCGCCCCAGGCAAGCCACATGTACCCATCCTCGATGCCTTTCGGCATGCCCAGGCTGCCAGCACCCACCTCGGTGAGGCCCATGATTCACCCGCCCCCTCCTATGCCGATGTACCCGATGCCCCATCACATGGCCGGCTTCCATCCAATGAGACCGCCGTACTACCCACGACCGGGAGGCATGATGCACGGCATGCCGCTGCCGTCATCGCCGTTCGGCGTACTCCCGCCTCCGCCGAGCCCGCGGCCGCCTCCGCCACCGCCTCCCAAGGTCAACAAGAGGCCGGGGCCGGGGCCCAACGTGGTGTTCGCTGATAAAGAGCCGCAGGGTAGCGACGGCAACTACGAATCGGGTGAGATTGAAGACGAGACGCCCATCATCATACGCGGCCGCAAGCACCACGGCAAGCGGCGGCGGCCCATTGTCATCGAGGAGGACGTGTCCAGCGAGGAGGACGACACGACGAGGCCCATAGTGCTGCGCGGCCGCAAGCCGTACCGCAGCCGTGGTCGACGTCCGCCGTTCGCCGACGACAACGACGAGCGGGACGAACCGGCGTACCCGAGTCGTAAGAGACCTGTCACTTACATCGAGGAGCTGTCCGACTCTCGGCCGTACGGCATGCGGGGAGACGGCGGCGGTGGCGGCGGTGGATTCGAGGACGAGGTGCCCAAGCCTTCCGGTAGCTTCCTGCACGATATCAACACGGGACCCAGGGGCATCCTGCGATACAATCCCAACTCGGGACGCTTCTTTCACCAACCAGCGGACAGCAGCCGCTTCGACACGCTCATGGCGTCAGAGCAGCGAAATAGTCCAAGAGCCACGAGTTCGCCGGGGTTTTACACGGGTTCGCCCGGCAGCGTGATTCATGACTTCAGCAGTATGATATCCCACCAGAGGCACCAGGACTTCTCGGGGCTCCTCGACGAGCCCAAGATGGTCCTCTCGCCGCACATCGACGCTGTCACGTCACTCAGGGACAGACACGAGGCGTCCAGCTTCTTCCCGAACAAGCTTGAGTCTCAGCCGCCGCCGTCGCCAGGCAAGGACATGCAGCCCATAGTGTTCCACCTCCCCAATAAGGCACCTTCTAATCGCGAAAAGTACGTTCAAGCGCTTATAGTTCCCATCCAAGGAAACATGGATCAAATGGCTGAAGAGACGTTCAATAAGGCCACCAGCAATCGCGTCCTTATAAGCCCCAGAGGACAGTCTTACGTGATATTGCCGCCGAGAAACCAAGGTCTACAGGACAAGCAGCAGAAGGAGGCAGGTCCTATGACCGACTCTTTCGAGCAGGAAGGGCATGTTAGACAAAGCGGCCCGGTCGCAGCCCAGTCCTTTATGCCAGTTACGTACGTGAGGCCGCCCAGTGGATTGGATTCCTCGGACAACAGGATTCAGCCCACTTACCACCCTGTCGACGGTACACAAAACTACGCGCAGCCCACGGCTATCCGCATTCTCGTGAGGAATCCCATAGACGGCACCAGCAAGGAAGTATTCTCCAGCACTATAAATGCCGGGGGTCCGTACCATCAAGTCGGAGGGGAACCGCAGTACAGTACTGGTAGATACAGCTATGGCCCCGGGAACGACCAGAACAGGAGTAAGGTGGTCATCATCGCCCTTCCAAGAAGCGAACAGAACAGAGGCACGCAGGGGATGGGCTCTCCAAATTCACGTTCGAGCCCCGCTGTAAATACTTACTATCAGGCGACAGCCCTCAACAAACGCTTGCCAGCTAGTTCGACCGAGACGACAACACCAGTGCCTAGAGTGCACAACGATCACCGACCAACATCCCAGTACCTCCCACCGAAAGTGCCTTACGACGTCGTCGCTCCGCAAAGTCCCGCGTCGTTCGGTTCGCCCAACAGCAAGCTGAAGACTGGCGATTTGGGCAAGACAGGGTACAACTCGGCGTCTGCGTTTTACGAACCGGGTAGGCTACGGCAACAATCTCATCACAAGCCGAAACAGACTGCGTCGTCTTCGAACCACGCCAGGAGGGCGCCGTCCACCTACAGCTACTACCGGCAACAAATAACTCCGGCGCCATCCTCGTCTTCGGGCCTTGGTGCTGCGGCCCAGAGACGTGCGACTCATGTCTCCCAGTACGCCAGGCGAAAGTACTCCTCCGCGTCGGACGGTTTGCTGAGCGAGTTGCCGTACGGCTCGGGCTACCCTACTACTGTGCTGGGCAACGCTCCGCAGGAGTACCCGGCCCTGGCGAAGATCCCAGAGACGACTTTCAGTTGCCACAACAAGGTCCCCGGCTACTATGCCAGCACCGAGCACAGGTGTCAGGTATGTACCTCCATTCGAAGGGCCGTTTGCAGTGAAATAGTGTATGATGTTAGAAAAAGTCCTGATAACACGCTGGATATTTTGTAAATGTCCGAATACGTTACTGTTTTATTGCATTCTACGAGAAATAAAGATAGAGAGAAAAAAATTATAAATGAAAGGCAGATAAGTTAGCAGGGACTGAGCCCTGTTGACTACCCTGAACTAGGAGAAGGGGAAAGAAGGGCAATATTAAGAGGACAGAAAGTTGATTGCTTGTTCACTTGAGCCACCTACTTAATGGAAATTCTCAGCGAAGTGTTAAAGATGGTCACTCTGTCTGGTAGCCTTCAGGAATCGCAGCAGCGCTTTGTGGCCTTCCGAAGCTCGATCTGATGGGCGAGACAGCATATCGTACGAAAAAAAAAAAAATACAGTACGCGTTTCAGATTGATACACAAAATTCTGTTCGCGATGATAGCATTTTGGAAGCTCGATGCAGGGTCATTTAAAAACGAATTACTTGTTCCTTGCTGTGCTATTCGGCAAGTTTTCTTCAGAAATCTAATTATTGCACTTCGCTAACTTCCTTTGGCGTAGCTATGTGGAAGTCCCCGAATGACATGAATTTAATATCAATTTGTTTTGCAGCTGTCATTGGGATACTGTAGCGCCAGCATAATAGTATTAACCGTAATAGGCTCATTTCATCCGCGAGCTGTTTTTTTTTCTTTGAACTCCAGTTAGCAATAGGTGGCATAAACGATCGACGCATAGATGAATTACTAAGAAATATATGAGCTTTGGATAAGCTAATACTAATAACTGTGTCTATGGCCTTGTATCATATCTTGAACGCATTTGCAACGCATAATGGAAGGGCGGGTTATTAACGATTCCTATCGTATTCTGATGTCCCTAAAATTTTTTTACTTCACCTCATACATACCTTAGAACATAGAAAGTGAAGTGCTTAACACAGGTATTGCTCTAGTCATCATAAGCAACATATTTCGAGCAACAAGCACTAAAACGTATATTCAAATGTCATGCAGCAATTTTTACGTTTCGCGGTTTTCTGTAGCAAGGCGCTGACATACACTTCAGCGCTTTGTGGGTTCATCCAACCCTGTAGCCATCAGCAACGTCAAGTGAAGTGGTGTACTTTTAACGCCAAATCACTCACCACGTCGGATCGCCTTGAGTACGAGAATTAATTCATGAGTATGCGCAGTGAAATTTTCCTTCGGAACTTCTGCGCACTTATTTGTCAACCTTGGAACTTCCAAATTTGGAGTGCATACAATAAATATGCGAGCACTAGAAAATTATTTTGGTGAGTATACGCAAATGAAAAAAAATCACTGTTTCGTTCTATAGGGCCAAAGAGAAAGCAAGAAAGAAGGCATGGAGGTCAACCAGACAGGCGTGTGGTTTGCCAAAGATCTTGGGGAAAGCTTCGTGGCGATAGCTCTCGAGAATCTCACTTCTAAACGCAATGCCAGGGCTAATGACTACATGCGAGTTCTTGATTTGGTGTTAAGTGCCGTAACTGTTACATTCTGAGCTTTGAGATGGGTAGAGCCGAGTAATCAGTTAGTCATCTCAGAAATTTAGAAGCAAGAATGTGAAGGGGGACGCGGTGAAGGGAAAGGTCGCTGTCCCAATCTGGCACTGTCTGCCCCTACAGGCAACCTGCCACATATTGCAGTGAGGGTCAAGTCGACAAGCAATATTAACGCCCGTGGTACACAGCAGTGCAAAAGAAAACAGGCGCAAGCGTACAAAACTGTTTCGTTCCTTTTGCGCATTTCCAAACCTAGGTGTACCACCACTGCACGACCGCCGGCTCCCTGCAGACCTTCCTGTGCCCCAACGGCACCGCCTTCAGCCAGCAGTCGCTGGTGTGCGAATGGTGGCACGACGTGTCCTGCCCGCCCGACGCCAAGACGCAGCCCGTCAAGGAGTCCTCCTTGCAGAGCCTCACCGACGACGTCGGATACCCCGTGTACAGGTGGCCCACCCGAACGCAGCAGCCGCAGCAGCGACCGCTGTCGCCTCCCGCAGTGCGCCAGCCCACCACGACTCAAGCTCCGCAACCCCCCAGCTACAGCAGTTCCGTCAGCTTCAGCGTCGCCGCCGGCACCAAGGCCCACACGCTGGCGCCTTACACCGGCAGCGAAGCAGGAGCGTCTACGGAGTACGCACTGGGCAAGCTACAGAATGCAACCCTGACTTTCCAAGCCGGAGACCGAAAAGTCGTGCGGGCACGAAAGCTGGTGACGAAGATGCGAGGGTCCGTGGCGTCGCAAGGAAGCGGCGGACAGAAGCGACAACGGAGCACGACACAGTCCACGACGCAGTCGCCAGACGCCAAATCTAGCGCGGAGTGACCTCCACTCGAACAGTGAACGTCGCCCCAATGGAAGCTAGGCGACCCAAGACGGAGGACAGACACGATGCGACAGAAGGACCCCAGAATACCACAGCAACAGGGCGCAGCAACCAGACCTCCAACATGCCAACTTGGCAAGAGTGTCCCGCGTATACTGTGGCTGGCATACACGTCGCGCTCCGCACGAACGCTAAAGTGCTGGGAAACACGAACTGATTCTCTACAAAATGGTCGAGCAATATGAGTTGATGCACCACCACATTTTCCGGTCTACACTTCGCACCTAGCGTGTAGTTCTCACGTGCGATTTTTGGCTGAACTGTTTGTCGCCCGTGTAAAAAAAAAAGATAATTGTGGACCCGGTATCGTTAAAACAGTCGTGGTATTACGTTGCCGACGTATTCAGGACACGTTACATTCGAGCTTGCCCCGAGTAAGAGAAGTGCCGCTGAGTGAGAGAGTAGTCCCGGCAGGCTTCGCTGTGTGAAGTTATCTTGATGTTTCATCTTTGATCTTGACGTGATCACGAATTGTCCGCACCGCGAGTAACAATTTTTGAACATACATAGTGCCAGGATCGTAGACCGGAAAATATGGTACCTTCGAAAGCAGAAAAGGCTGCACAGAGAGGAAAACAAGGGACGGGGTAGATGAGGGGTGGTTGGGCTCGTGCGAGTGCAAAAAAACTGCAAGGAATCCATGAGTGCACACTCACTTAACCCGGTGTTTGTGGCCGGCCATGGCCGCCTGTGAAACGAGACGACGACAACGAGCTGAAGCAAGCCCTGCTGCCGAGCCGACTCCTTCAGCATTAACACTGCCGGATTGACACCTGCGGTCCGTATACTGCTGGGCAGGACTCAGGACCGCAGGTCACCTTTTTTTTTTCTGTCTCTCTCTTTGTACATAACAGTACTCTCCTGACCTCATATTTCAGTATTTGAGCGAAAGAAGCCTTTATTTTTGAGCGTTTTTGTTTAATAAAGATGTATTTAATTAAAGAAAACAGGGAAAGAAATCCGCCGTTTCATGGTAGTACATGAGACAGCGCATATAGGGATGCCCGTAGGACCGTTCACCGAGCCATGACAACGGCAGCCCACAGAGTTTATCTTCACAATCATCAAGTGACGCCTGTGCGGACACCACGAAACATACGGTAAGAGAGATGTGATAAAGTAAAGCAGGGAGGTTAATCAGCCTGAGCCCGGTTGGCTATCCTGCACTTGGTAAAGAGAACTGAAGGATCAGAAGGAGAGAATTTTAAGGTATGCACATACGCAAACGCAATGAAGCCTTCACCGTTCAGTTCATAACAAGCGGTCGCATAGGCTGGTGCTCATGCCTTACCGCTAGAAATGCGCTCATTTCGGTGGTTTTATGCTTTAACGTTTTATTTCAAGACGTAGCATTCACGACGTACATCGTGATGCAGAAAATTATAGTCTGATTTATTACTGGTGTTTTGAATGCATGTAATGGAGTACTAATTTGATAGGACAGTTTCTGAGAATTCTAATGTGAAACTTCAAAGAAGCGCTTCAAGGAACATGAATGAAAGTTAACAATTTGCTATTTTAGTATAAGTACTGAGAGTAAAAAAAATACGAAATTTGCAAATCACGATGCGCCTGGCTCCTAGCTCCCAATTCTTGTAAGCAAGATCACGCAATGAAATTACTATGCAGATTTGCTCGCGTCAATACTAGCCATAGTGATGTCCATGTTATGCTGGAAAGCAGTTGCTTCGCAAATGTGAAAAATAAGCTCCCATTGTACTGGGAGCATTTGTTTTTACTCTTTGCAGCAGGCCCCTGGTTCGTGCTTTTCTTTTTTTCCTGCATTCTTTAGGCTCGCAAAGCAATGGTTGTCAGGTCAGGGAGTATGCGGAAGCTTTCTCGTACTTTATTATTGCGCCCAATCAGCTTTTCCGAGCAAGGTGTAGTGCGCATTTGACTAGCGCTGGAGCCTCCACATTCTTCTTTCACATCCTGGAGAGTACTTTACACTAATGCGGAGTGTTGCACAATATTGCATAGTAATTATTAAAGGCACTTGCACAGACGGTGCTCAAGATGTGAGAGAGGTTAGGCCGCCAGTCAAGCTCCGGTCGAAGGTCAGTCTGAAATCGACTGCGTGCTCTTCTGCGAGCGAAAACACCACACGAAGGGAAGGGTTGCTCGTAATAAATTTCTGCATGCGCCGTCAAAACGACGATGGATAAAAGCAATCCGTGGTTGGAAAAATAATGTTGTACTTGATATTAGCGGAACGCAATTATCAAAATAACTCGCAATTATGAGCATCTACCGTTGTTTGAGACATCGTTGAAACAGCCTCGACGTCGGATCGGAGAATTACACAACCCGACAGGAGCTTCCGCGTCTTCACTGCTACTGTACTTTAGAAATTACGTTGCCGAGTCGACCAAAGCGGAAATTTTGCATAATTTAATTGAAGTGCTAGGAGCACTGAAGGCTAGTCTCGACCATACCTCCAGTCGAAATTTAATTTTTCCAGACTCCCCAATCTGCCAGCAATAGTCGAATCTGACAGATAGTAAAAGTTCAGTCGCCGTTTCAGACGGTGCATGGCATCGCTAGCAGAATCATTCCAACGGCAATGCTTAACAACGTGTAGAAAAGCGGTCAATCAAATTGTCAGGTTTCTACAGGCCCGGTAAATAAAACAGAGGCGCATTTGTGTATTTTCTCACAGTAGACGCAGGAGGTCACGTCCCAGAATCTTTTCTGAAAAAGGATTGTCACCTAGGTGTACTAAAGCTGTCCGAAGGGCAACTCTCTTACCTACGTATAAATACGGTGAGTACATCTATATACACGCCAAGCTTACCTTGTGCATGCCAACCAGCTCTAAAACTAAATGTCCCGTGTATTGGCAATCATACAGTCCTGTGTATTGGCACGCTTATTCTAATTCCTATCTATATTCACAAACTCGAAGCTCTTCCTGGAGCTTCACTTGGAGAGCACACTGCGTCACATCTTGACCAAGGACACCACGGCAGTAATTACACGCTCCTCGGTGGTGGCTACAACGGGCAGTTAGTTGCTTGCATATAGCTTCCGGAAAAAATTGTTAGAAACCCTGACACTAGTGTCAATGGGAACTGCAAGTACGGCGGTTTAGTTGGAATGGGAATGATAAGATGTGCATTGATTTGCTTATGAACTTCGCCCTCTCGGCTTCAAACGGCTTTGCGAATATCCAAATTCATTGTTTTCAACAAAATATCACGGTAAAAAGCACAATTACCGATGATAACGCATGCCCACTAATTGCCTTGGTGTGATTGGAAAACTATGAGCGCTTGAAATTAAATTTTGAAAGACAAATTGTAATAAGTAATGTGGCAGGAACGCTTGATGCCACAAGCGCTAAGTTTAGGGAAATTCATGTGCTAACCGGTTCCCATGGTTACAGCTCACTGTACCATGACATAGCTGAGCGATCGCCACGCCAGTTTCCTTTGGTAATTTTGATAAGCTCTGTCCGGTTGCTAGAGAAGTACACCTTCATTTCAGTGCATTCGACTATAGACACCGGCAACGAATGGTTACAAAACTTTCCAGCAGGAATCGCCATGGAGTGTCATTCAAGTGTTGTGACTACTTCGTTCGAGCTATCGAACTGCAATCAACTTTCTCGGGTACATTTGGTGCCTACATTAACAGAATGCGAGGCTAACAAGCGACCGGACATAGCACACGCCGAAACTCAATCACGTAACTTAAAGGGTGGACATTTTAATTGACATATTTCCACAGTGCCCTGACAGTCAATGTCTGTATTGTTAACGTCATATGACACACGTCACGTCATATCTATACTTTTTTTTTTTTTCAGAAACCGATTATCACCGTCTAAGCACTGTTTCAGTTACTTTGCCAATACAAAATACGTCACTGCAAAGCCACGTTATCACTACAATGTGACAACATACTATTTTGTAACTTATCGTTAAATTATAACAGCCTACATCTCAAGCTTAATTGTTTAGCTAAAATCTGCTTTGTTCGCCTAAACAACCCCAAAATATAAAGGCATAACATCACTTATTTACCTAAAAAAAAAAATGGTCAGGAAGAATATAAGTATGGATTTCCGTGAAACCAACCTTATTTAAGATTAAGGGTGGAAAATTTTCACGTCGACTTAAATTTCTTCACTGATTTCAGCGTGATAAGTTAATGCGCAAACGTTCAGCCACAATTAACTTCCACGGATTTCCACAGGAAGTGCGGTGCCACTGTCATTGCGCCCCCTCAGATCAGTGCCTGGACTAGATCCAGGGACCCGATTCAGGTGTATGGGAGCTTCAGCTAGCAGCTCATTTTGCAGGTGTAATTGCCGGTAACATATTTAACTGTTTTCGAGTTTATGTGACCAGAGTAAACGTGCTTTCTCCCAAGAAATTGTCAAATAGTGGCGTTTCTTCCCGCGATAAGTTTGCCGTGTTCTTACCGCGATACCCTATAGTTTCAAGCTGACTGATGGGGTTTAACATCCCAAAGCAACAGAGCAATAGCTTGACCTTTATCTATCGACTCGCGATTAACCCTTTCCTGCCAGATAAAAGAAAATAGACATTTGAAAGAACACTTTAGTTCCGTGGTTCCGTCAGGACCCAGCACACAAACTTTTGCACCCTGCATCCGTCCTAATGCGACCATCGCGAGCGGCGGGAACCCGCGACTTCATCTGCCTACATGTGAAGGGCGTTCAATAAAGATTTCCCCCAACTCACTTCTTCTGGGCTGAGGAGCACGAAAGCTGGCATATTTATTCTCCTTCTCTGCATAGCTGCCACCACTTCAGCCATCATTCTACGCAAGCAGCTGCTGATACCAATCTTGCAGAAGTCCTCAGGTTGGCCTTGGAGCCATGACATGACTTCAGTGATGAGCGTGCCGTCACCAGGCAACTGCTTGCTTTTCAAAAACAACTTCGTAGTTGGAAGGAGGTGAAAATCTGGGAGCGGAAGGCCGGAGAAGCACAGGATATGCTGAACAATCTTGTATCCGTAATTGAGAGCGCGCGTCCATTTAATTGTGCAATACGCGAGTCGTGAGCAGAAGCATTGACCTGCAAAAGCGGGACGCCTTTTGACAGCACGGCTTCCCAAAATTTTGTCAGCGAGTTTGTATCACTGCTCCGGTGGCACCTTTCGGCAGGAAATCTGTCAACACCACTCACTGCTGCTTCCACAAAACTGTCAGCATCACCTCGCTTTCTGAGGCTTACACATGCGCCGTTTAGGGCAGTGGAGAGTCGTAGTGACTGCATTGTTCAGACTGGGATTCAGTTTCCGGGCCACAAAAATTAATCCACATTCATCGAGTGTAATCAGTCTTGCAAAAATTGCAATCTTGGCTTTTAAGGGGCGTGGCCAAAAGTTTACCGCTGCATGGGCACTCGCTCTTCCACGCGAAAAGCAAGAAAGCAGCGCAAAACCAAACACGCCGACACCTTTCGCATCTGCAGGTGTTCCTGAATGTTTCGAATGGAACCTACACTAATCGTGACATTTTCAGCTGGTCTTCGAACCTTTGCGGGGCGTTCTTTCAATATGGCAGCCTTGTGACAGTGGACTCATCCATTTCTGAATAAAGTGAAACGGAAACCGGTGGCTTCTCTATGCAGTTCCGTTCGCTTTCGCACTGCCGATGCCAGTAATCAACGACGTCATACGATGGGGCATCTGTTCCATACGCCGTCATTTCCTGGAAAATTTGTTTGGCTGTGTCGCCTTTGAGAAAGGGAAACGGCAATAACTTCCTTGTGCCCCCTAACTCCATGCACACGCCTTCCTCGGTCTTCAGACCAGTAAAACTGATACATATATACATTAGGAAAGAGCTGAATGCTATGTTATGTTTTCTGGACTACAGCGGTACACGTCCAGCACAGCGTGATTTTTTTTTTATGCGGGTCTAAGAAAAGTGGCTTAGTAGGCGCGCGTGTATGTAGGGTCCCTATGATGCTCAGCAGGAGAACGCCAAAGCCACTGCAGCAGACTTTCTGAACGCATTCTTGGGTGCCATGCTTCAACCAAATGAAACGCGACTCCCTTCTCTGGACTTATCACGATGGCCATCACGAAAACGCCATTCCTATGAGCAAATTAATGTGACATTAAATATCTGTAGTACAAATAGCGATGACGTGTTTGAGGAGGTATTTGCGACTACGCTAATTGTAGCCTCAAAGCAAGGAAGTGCGCCGTGTCCAACACTTTGGTGCTCAATTAAATCTTTCGACAAGACAGGGCAGCACGGGGTCCAGAGGGCCGCAATATGGGGCAAGTAAATTTTGAGTAGAGCGTTATCTCTTGGCGTACGTTTGAAATTTCTGCATACAAAATACGGTACTGGTGAATACGTTACGCAATGTTTGATATTTCCTATATCACATGTTGACGTACGCCTGAATTCATTACCAGCACTACCCTGCAGCAGACAACGTACAGCACAAGTGGTTTATACAAAGAATACTAGGTCAAAAAATAAACATTACAAAACAAACAGTCATTTGTCACACTATTCTTTAGTGCACGGTAAGCCCTGCCGTATGTTAAAGGGACACTAAAGGCAAATATTAAGACAAGCTCAAGTGATAGATTAGAACTCGAGAATATTTAAGACGTCAGTATTATCGTGAACAGAGCCGTAGTAGTGGAGAAATTTAGGTAACTGCAGGGCACGATTAGACTCTCGCAGGACCCATTTTTACAATTGCTAGTAGGTACAGCAGGGCTTGGCGTTTCTCGAATTGCTCGGCGTTTCTGCGCAGCTGCGACTAAGAGCGGGTGCGAGAGAGAAAACCTGGGGGCCTTTGCTTCTTTATTACCTGTCTCTGCCTAAGCACTACGGTGGAGAAGATTCTTTGCGCGTGTTGTATGCGTTTGTCCCAAGGTGTGCCGGCATTGCGGAGTGGGGTCGAGTTTACGTTCGGACGCTGGCTGCCGGCGCAATGAAACAGGTGAACCAGCGCCCACTCACACCCCGTTTGGGAATCGCTGTGTCTAAAGGTACGTCGGACAGAGTTTCTCGTGCATGTGGCGCTGGTGCAGAGCCAGTCATGCCGAATTATAACTGTGCCGCGCTTTACGGCACTCTACCTTAAAAAAAAAATGAAAACAAAAGACACCGATTTTTCCGGGGAGCGATAGGGGCCGTAGCAGAGGCCGGGCCTGCTATCCTGGACTTTTCAGGAGCATGTTCGAGTGATCCCCTTTGAGTGAAATAAACGCACAGCGTCTTAGCAACCACGTTTAGATGCGATTGCCTGATGTCACGCCGCAAAGATCATTGGCTTTTCGTCTGGTCCACGTTAGGCTAGGTTAGCTTATGTTTAGGTTAGGTTTACGTTAGCTTAGTGTAAAAGGCGTTAGAGTGGCGCGGCGTATTCTCACAGCGGTTAGGCCGTGCGGATTGTCTTTGCCGCTAGGCCACGTTAGGTTAGGTTGACGTTACGTTAGGGCAGGTTAGCGTAAAAGCTGTCAGGGTGGCGCGGCATATTCTCAATAGTTACGTTGTGATCATTCTCGTCTCTTTGCCTTGGCCTCGTTACATTACCGTTAGGTTAGGTTAGCGTAAAACGAGTTAGGGGGACGCGGCTTATTCTCATAGCGGTTGCAGGAGCGTCGAGCACCACCGGCGCCTTTTCAGCCACTCGCATTCAGTCGCGGTCGTTAAGGCGCTGTTTTCTAGATTTTCAATATATACAGGCTGGCCTCTTCCATGCTCCCTACTGCTCCCACGGAAGCATCTGCGATGTTATCACCTGTGCCACCACATCGGCAGCCAGCGTCGAAGCGTAAACAAACTCGTCCCCACTCAGCAATGGCGGCACGCCTAGGGAGAAACGCATAGAACACGCGCTAAGAAACTCCTCTGTAGTGCCTAGGCACAGTCATATATTCAAGGAGGAAATGCCGCCACATTTTCTCTCTCGCACCCGCTCTTACTCGCGCATGCGCGCTAACATACGGCGCCTCCGCAAGTGCCACGCCCCGCTGGCCCCGGGACATTCACGTGCCCGATGACGAAGGCACTCTTCGTTTAAACTGTACTCAACCACTCGTTATAAAAAAATCATCATTGTATTGCATTATAAGACAAAATAAAGTGCTACTTGTCTAGTTCTATTTCATCTTTAGAAAGAAGAAAGTGAGGTCACCCTTGACAACGACGCGGGCGGTCAAAAGGTTTCGTTTTCGCTCGACTGCGCGCCGCCCGCGCTTTCATGTTTCAGTAGTTTCGTTATCGCGTAGTGCTACGCTAGTTTTGCTGGCTTGCGAAATTCGCACAAACTGCAAGTAGCAGAGAATTCCTCAAGCATGTGATGTCGCGGGATGCCCGAACGGCATATGTCACTTGACCAAAAACAGCTTCAGCGGCGAATCTGTCTTGGCTCGGTTCCTCCATGGCCACGTGTTTTTGTATTGTGATAAAGGTATTCGGATCCTTCAGATCAAATTTTCTAGTAAACTAAGTATTTGCACAAAAGAAGCACTGCAAAGTTTCCAGAATGGTATTCAAACAGTCCAGGTCGCCTTAGTAACCTTTAGTGTCGCTTTAACAACTGTACCGCTGTAGAAGGCCGCGCTGCCTTGTCAACGTGCAAGGTACTAAGCAGCAAATGCACACAGGGTCGAAGTGTGCGCAGCCATCGTTGCATCAGAAGCTAGTGCAGCGGGTAATATCCATGCTCATCGACACAGTATAAACTGTGAGAGGTTACGGAGCATCAAATGACAAACAATTAATTATGACAAAACAAGAAGTATGGCACAATATAAACAGGATATAAAGAGGCATAGCATATAAAAGAGATGGTGTAATATAATACAAATGTTTATCAACAACAACCTTGGCACATAACATCAGCAGAATCCCCACGTCATACGTTGCACGTGGTCTGTCTTCCTTAGGGTCGGCTTCACAAGGCCCAAGAACTGAAGTTCAGCTATTGATCGAAAAAATTGGGCTCTGCGGCAAACTGTCAAGGTGTCAACTAAAAGCAAGGGCATACACCACATTGTCAGCAAGGGCAAACACTTATTTGTGAACTCGAGTGTACAAAACATTGCCACAAAATGCAATCACAGAAATCATACTAAACCAAGCACTTCACGGCCACCCTTAAAAGGACACTAAAGAGATACACTAAATTCAATTAGACTGATAAAGTATTCTCTCAAAATTCTGTTTTTGCTAATGTCATGATAAGAAGCTAATTACTAGAAGAGAAAACAGAGGCTAAGCTTACACTTCTTTAATCTCATGTCGAAACCTTAACTCCAGTACCTCAGGAGGACTTGTTGGACTATAGTTGGCATTTACTGAATAACATATTGTAGCGCAAAGGCACAATTACAAAAACACGCAGACACATGCCACAAGCGCCTGTGAAGTGAGTCTTCTTTGTGATTGTGCCTTCACACTACACTAATGTCATCCAGTACTTGAGTGTGACGACACGGATTTCAAAGTATTTTCTGGAACTTGGGCCATTGTGGCAAGATAGACATGCTTGAAACTTGCCAACTTCTGCCTTTGGCTTGTTTATGAGGTCTGAAATGCAGCAACCATATTTTGCAACACATTGCTTCATGAAGCTTTTTTGGTCATGTGAGAAACCACTTTTTATCAATCCATGTACTGTAGTTCACAGACTTAATACATTTGTTCTGACACTATCAGCAGGTGGTGTATATTTAATAGACAAACTCTCCTGCTTACACTGGCGCATCCAGTGGCCACAAGCATGGAAAACACAAAACAGACCAGGAAAGGTGCCAAACCGTTAATGAGAAATGCTAAAATCTATGCCTAATGGATTGAAGTCAACAAACCTTCTTGTACGAAAAGAAGTGTTAAATAGTGCTGAATTTCCATATGTATGATCGCTTCATGCACTCCGCGACTCTTTAGCGTTTGCTTGTGTGTACCTCTGGAATTTAACTGAACAGGAAAAAAAGCCAATGTTTTAAGACAGATTGCAACATTGCACAAGCTTTTGTGACAGCTGCTGTGGCACACATGGGATGCATTATACTTGTGTTACGTTGCCCTAGCAGTGTCACAATTCGTTAATTTTTCGCAAGAACTCTTCTTGAATGTTTTTTTTATAATAGCTATGTCTTTATGCTCTGCAGAATGTTTCTCTTTTTCATCATACTCTGGAGCACAAGAGTATGTACCTCCTTACATACACTTATTTAAATAAAAAGAGCTGGCGAGAGGCAGCGTTTAGATGAGGCGCCATTGGCTGGTTTGTTTGTACAACAACAGACGGAGTAGACGTATCAAAAAAGGGGACCACGTAGCAACAGTCCATGGCACTTCCAACAGACTTTACAGCCTTCTGCCTAACAAGCGCACTGCGCAATCTATATCCAACAGTGTACAGTACAACCTTTTGAAAATGCTGTGCCTTTCTCTCCCAAATCCCCGCCTGCAGTGCAACATAGAGTTGCGTATCAACTGACGAAAAAGGAGGCTTCTAGTAATCTTTTCCTCTGGCATTTCTAACCAGTGTCAGATGGTGAGGGGCCCTCAAAGGCTCATTTAAGGTTGACAGCACAAACGCTTATTTGCTAGGCCACATTGCAAGGCGCATTGCCATTAGTAACAGTATCTGCCAATGCTGCCAAGTCGTGTGGAAAGAAGTCACCGAATGTGTTTTCAAAACAAGAAGTCTAACCCTCCCAAAAAAATTTTCAGGTGCTAAAAGCAAAAAATAGCCCGAAGGATGGAAATAGGCATTTATAGGCAAAATAACACAGCGTAAAAGCACTTCTCAACCTATAATTTATGCTCAATTACCTATAACGTGCGGTCTGGGCACATGAGAACAAATAGGCGTTTGCCTGTAATCCAGTTTCTACTTATAAGGTTACCGTAGCAACAAGGCGAACCCAGTGATAATTTGTAACAACACACCTAGAACGAATATTTTAACACATAACCTAGTAAACAGATACAGCTATGAACAGTGAAACCAAGTTTGTGACTAGTAGCCCGTTATAATTTTGTCTTGTCTGTTAGAAGTGCTTTCATTTCGTACTAACAGGTTTTATTGTGCTCAATGGGTCATGCGAGAGGAACCGTACTTGAATTTCCTGCCCCCTTATGTCCTTTATTTACTTCCAGAGTAATAGTTAGACATTCACTCTGAGTTACTTGCAGAACAATGCCTTTAAAAGCTTTCAGAAAGAACCACTAGGAAAGTAAATTGCGTAAATTATGGACAAGCCCAGCTTGCACAATACTCAACACAAATAAATAATTCTCAGATGGCCTCAATTGAAGTGTTCATTAAAATCTGCAAACCTTGCTAGAAACACGGAGAGACACATGTGACATCAGCGTCACTGCTTAATGCAATGTGGCAATGTTAATTCCAGTATATGATCAATTTTCCCATAATTCTTTTAGCAATTACATTCATCCCCAATACATGTCTGACAATGCAATTGAAGAATTGCCGTTTTAAATCAAGTAAGCACAACAGGTTCAATAATATTCACATGAAATATTCTGCTTGTTTTGGGCTTGTTAACAAGGGCTAACCACTTGCCAGTTTAAATTCAACACCAGTTCAATGTCATCATGTTTGGCGACAGTTTGCGAACACGTGGACACGAAAGGATACTCGGTGATTTTTTCCTCTTGCGCTGACAGCTTCTTTTCTCCAGATTTAACAGATTTGAAAGACTGAAAAAAAAAAAAAAAAAAAGCAGCACGCAGAGGAGCAGCTCATTATACGTCAGCTGAAAGTTGTGGCTTTGATTCCACGATAACGCACCTGCATCATGTCATACAAGTTTATCAGTTTTCCACCTTCCAAGTGCAACTTGTAGCTGATGCTCAGGTCAGGAAGTGATGCAGAGATGTTACAACTGCTCGTGTTTCTGCAGCATTCGCACTGACAGTATGCAAAAAGAAGGAAAAAGAAAACAGAAATGAAAGCGAGATATTTACAAAGAAATATGTGCAGCCAGCGAGATATTTACAAAGAAGTATGTGCAGCCAGAACAGTTAATCTCCGTTAAAGGGGTGCTCAAATTAGAATTTTTTTTTCTTTAAAAGTAATTACACCGTCCTTTCAGTCAACTGAACCAAACATACACCAAGTGCAGCATGGGCTCATGCTGCATGTGACATCACAGAAATCATGGGTAGTGATCACATGGTATCCCGAACCAATGACACATGTACTAGTCAGCCTAGTGTTTTAGACACACTCATCCTCACGATTGTACTGCTGAAAGCATGAATGTAGATTTGAAACTGGAAACAGAAGCCACCCGGAAGAAGAAAGGCATGTATGCTTAGCTAGTACTAAACGCTGCTTTGCACTTCACTCAAAGAGTGCTACAGCAACATTTAAGAGCAACAGCTTTCCATTCTCACAGGCTGGGCACACATCACACAAATACATGACCTTTGCAAGTCACACTCGAAATGGCAGCAGTGCTATTTTCAGTGTACAACTGCAACGACACATTACTGTATTTACATGATTGTAAGTCAACCTATGCTTGCTAATTTGGAAATTCGAAGCGGAGGGTTCAGCTTACAATAGAAACCAAAGCATGAAACTGAAGTAAAGGCGAGACAAATGGGACATGAAGGTTGCTACAACATGGTTACAATTTTGTTTGCTCTATAGCTCTACCCATAGCATTTGGCTATGCTGCACGCTTGTTTGAAAGAATTTCTTTGATTTTCTTTTAATCATTACTGCACACACGGAGAACATGGGAGTTTTGATAGTTGATGGAAAGGCCGCTGTTAAAATCATGACAGCACCGTCACTCGGAACGGTGGCAGTTTGGGGACTATCTATAGTTGATAGAAGAGCAGACACCACTCAAGCATTTCTGTTCGGGTCCTTTTCTTTTTTTTTACTTGACTGCACGTTTTACTGTCATGCCTCGTCAATTGTCATGAGTTCTCCAGGTTCGATAAGCATTTTGTACTCGTTCACGGTAAGATTAAAAGGGTCCTGAACCACCTTTCAGACTTGGTGAAGAAAGAGACCACGGATAGCATGCGCTTCAGTAAACATCTCAGCAAAATTGTGCAGTTGTGCACAGCGCTTGGATATCACAAGCGGAGCATTGAGTCTACTTTTTCTCAAACTTTTCTTTTCAAACGAGGCCTTCTCCTCAACCGTCTCAAAGCTGCTGGCTACTTCCGTATGTCGTAATATGCCATAGATGGCTGCTACTGGCTGATAGATGACATCAATCAAGAAGGGTGCTTGGATCAGTGCACTTCTTCTGAGTGCTACTGTGCTACTGTGTATATTGTAAGGAACCGCTTTATTCGAGCTGAGCTCGTGTTGCCACCACGAGGATCAAGCTGTGCAGCTGATGATATATACAGATGAAGATGTACAATGGATGATGATATGTAGAGATGATGAAGTTGAAAGCCAGGCATGTGTTGCGATCACACTAATTCCCTCTTGCTGTGGAAGCAGCCACCTGGCCGCGCGGAAGTATTATGAAATTAATCTAGTACAGTAAAACCTCATTAAACCGTACCCGCTTAAACAGTAGTTTCATTTTAAGAGTAGTAAAGTCAAATCCCCAACTCAGCGACCATTGAACATAATGTGTTTTGTATCCGCATAAGCCATACCAGCTTATTGAGTACATGTCTGTTAACACGTACCATTTCCACTTTTCGTCGCGCAAACACGGCGGTGCATCGTCTCCATCGGGCAGCCCGGCAGAACAACAAGCCTCAGAGATTGGAACAACAGCCTCCAAGAGCCCTCTGCATTTGCTCGTGAAGCCACATCAACGTCAACATCACTTCAGCGCCGTGCCAGAGAGCGTTGTGGCGTCGTGCAAGCGAGGACTCGCGTCACGCGGAAGCTCGGATAAAAAAGACGCCGGGTGCTCAACACAGAACAAAAATTAGACATCGTCCGTAACATCGAACGTGACACAAAGAAGTCTGTGCTGGCATGCGACAGGGATCTGCGGTTCACTACGGTGTGTGGCCTTTGGAATGCGAAGATGCTGCTCGGCACTGCTGCTGCGACCGCGAAGAGATGTTGGCTAGGAGGTTCGATTTTTCACCATCGTTGCCTCTGTTGTTGCCGAAGTGTCGACTAGCAACAGTGATGAGGAGGACACGGAAAGCGACAGCACAGGCGATTCAGGCCCGACAGTGGCAGAAGCTGCGCGTTATGTCAGCCTCATGAATGCAATTGTCACGACGAGAACAGCACCTGGCAATGAAAAAGGCGCCCCGGGACTTTTGCAGTACTACCGTGCGCGTGCATGGAGAATACGTAACGCCAACGAGGAATCTGCCATGTGAGTATTTGCCGAGAAGAGGGGGTTGGCTGAAAAGCTGGCATGTAGCTTCAGCAAGTTTGAGGCCGCTGTCGTCGTGCTAGGCCGCCGCGGTGTCAAACGAAAATAACACTTTTGTCAGGCGAAGTGAATAAATACTGCATGTTTTCTCCCCCTTTCAACACTGAACTCTTCGAGTTCAGTGTTCCGTCTTCGACAGGTAAGTGGGTGATTTCATGCTATTTCGGTTAAACAGTACTACCGCTTAGTGCACACTTTTTCCGAGCTCCAGCCAACTATGGTTTAACAAGGTTTCATTGTATATGGTTTTAAACGAGAGACATGCACTATCTCTGTCCCACAGCAACGGGGATCGGACGGCGTTCTAAGGGGCGAGACGCAGTAATTGACAGGTGATGCCTGCTCAATGACTGTGTAAGGTCCAATAAAACGCGTGAGAAATTTTTCGAATATGCTGGGAACGCACACAGGAATCCAAAGAACTTTGTTGCCAGGAGAAAAAGTCCCAGCACTGTGAGTCGAGTCCTAACGTGACTTGCGGGCGTCCTGGGAGATACCGGTGTTAAGGCGGGTGAGGCAACTGCAGTCCGCGAGGCGAGACAGAAACTGTTCTGAGAAAGGAGCTGCTGGGAGTACAGGAGTCTAAAGGAACGATACGTCAGGAACGGAACTTGGTGAGCGGCCACAGACAAGGAAAACAGTGAGAAGTCGGTGGTACATCGCATAGCCGTGTTATAGGCAAATGTCACGAACAGCAGAATTGCATCTCAAGTTCGTGTGGTCGGGGCAGATGTACGTTGCAATCATGTCGGAGAGCGCACAATGAAACAGCTCCGTCAAGCTGTTGGTCTTTGGATGGTAAATAGAAGTTGTCTTGTGAATTGTGCTTAAGGAGCACAGAACTTCAGTAAGCATAGAAGAGAAGAAGCCTTTGCCGCAGTCATTTAGGAGAACATGCGGAGCGCCGTGGTGTAAGAAAATGCTGCGTAGAAAGAAATCGGAGACTTCAGCAGCAGTGCTCGATGGTAGACAGGCTGTCTACGCGCAGCGTGTTAGATGGCCTACGGCCATCACAATCCAGAACTTACAGCGTGGTTGTGCTGGCGAGTGTAGTTTTCCCCTAGATTAAACGGGTTAATTCACCAAATTGAAATCTTACCATAAGTATTGTTTGAGGCCTAGCCAATGCAGCATGTAGGACTGTCCTCGGAGATGGTGTGAAGTACTGCTTCAGTGCCGCTGCGTCATTATAGTAGAGCACTTCATGAAGAGGCATGCTTGTTGATGGCTTCAGATTGCTAAACAGAAGTAGAATCCCCCCAAAAATAAAAGATTAATGTTGATGTGCTTCTATATTAACTAAAAAGCAGTTGCATCCCTATTTCATAAGTGTAGAGACACTCTAAAGGCAGGTGCTAAGCTATGACATGACTGTAATGGCAAGCACAGCGCACTCACCGGCGTGGGAAGCACTGGTCCAAAACAGAGCAAAGTTTAGGCAACATTCGTGTACAGACTGCTAATGCTAAGCACCTACAGCACCTTCACATCAGTTCACTTTCACATGTAGCTTCATAAAACCAGCTGATCGTTGTCACTCCCATCCCAGGCATGTCTCGTGGAAGATGTTCAGTATTAGATCTGGACATATCCAACCATGTTTGGCTACAAGGGACTAGCTAAGACGTGTCAGTGAAGTCTTCACTGTAATTTTACGGTATGTTTAATTCTACCGGATTGTCTGAGGCTTCTGAGGTTGGAGATACTATATAACCCGCTGCTGCAGTGTCTAGAAGACTTAGACCTGCCTTTTCCAAACTTAATATTGCAGCATACATACTAAATACATATGCAGGGCTTTCGCTGACAAAGTGATGTTTGGAGCAATTTTTGGGGAGCAGAGAAATACAAATTTCTGAGCACTTTGGAGCAGCCATACATCATGCTGAACAGCCACAGCCCTCTGTATGCATCTCCGTCGCAGTTTTGTTGACTAGGAACGCATTGGCTCCTGCCAAAAGGTGGCGCTTGTTATCTTTCCTCTTTTCATGCGTGAGGAGCTTGTTGACCTGGATAATGACACCATGTACGCCTATGGGAGGCCGCACCAGGATTTCATCACTAAGAACTTTGCGAACAAAGTTGCGCCACTCAGTGCACCTCTGTTTAGGCATCGTGAAATCCGGATCTCCATCCATGAGCTCTTTTATACAGTTGACGTGGATGCCTTTGGCCCTGTAATAGGTGATGCAGACGACCTCCGCCTTCAAAATTCGCACAAACAACTATCATACAGATTTCTCATACAGTACGCAATTGTAACCATAACCTGTCCCTATATGGAAAAAAAATAAAAAGCTGTCACCACTTGCAGCCTCCTGAACTTGGAGAGCAGAAGTTCTGTGTAATTGCAAAAGCTGCTTGTAGCAGATGTTGCAGTAAAATTAAGTTCTCCCACCCTTGAGTGCCTTCCTTTAGTATGCCACTACATCCCCATTGCAGTTAGGAAGGTCTGGACTGAACCCGAGGTCTCTGCGTATGCACCAGTATTCTAAGCCACCGGACGGCCTGCAGACGTGCTGCGACACTAGGGCCAGACAGTATACATAACTGGAGCAAGTCCTAGGAAATGAGCGAACTACTCCTCTTCATTAGAATCAACCAGAACATGGCCCATGAGGTGGAACATCTGACAATCAACATGTATGGAAACCATTGAAAATATCTCTCCTTTAAGCCCTTTTCCCACAAATTAGCAAGGAAGAAAACAAAGGCTGGAAAGCGCGAGCCCAGTCATAGCCTGCTATTGTGACACTATTGTGATGTATAGTCTGCTATTGGCTTGAGTGCGCTGAGCAAGTATTTGAGAGTGAATGTCACAAATACTGGTGGCTTTTGAGTAACAATTCCAAACGATGCTGTGATTCATACCTACAACTTCTCTATGCTATTTTACGAAGGCATTCCACTTGATGACATTGTAGGCATCACCACAGCCATTCTTTCTATCTTTCTCTCTTTTTTTTTCTCTCTAACAGCCCCTTTAGGGGCAACCAAGTGGTACATTGTCAGAGTTTGTACAATGCTCTCTGCCCGTAATTCCTCTATGTTCGCGCCCTCTAAGGGGGCATGGCCATAGCGCCAAAACAAGGAGCTTAAATCGCCACAGCGACGTCAAAAATGGCTCTGAAGCTCAGACATGCATATACAGTAAACCCTCATTTGTAATCCAATTTTAATAATAATACAAGGGGCAGTTCTTGAGCAACAAGAACGAAAAAAAGGAAATATGTATAACTTTGCATAATGTGTCAAAAGACAGTTTTTTGGTCATATATGTAAACCAAAAAGAAGTGCTCAAATAATGAGGTCATTTTAGACATGGACACTATGGCCATAAAACATTGTTTCGTCCTACCAAAAAATGAAACACTTAAAAAGCAACTAAATAAACATTGGTACCTGACCATAATATAAAAAGAAAATTTGAAGTGCTGATACTTGGGAAAAAAAGAAAACCCCATATGTGCAGGAGTTTGTGGCATGCCTGGTACAAATCTCAATGGCAGATTGAAACGGACTCCCATGCCATGTTTGCAGCCTTCTCAGAATATCACTAACCATAAACATTCCTCTCTTTCCCTCTTTTTATTTAAACTTGTAAAACGAGTAAAAGAAAATTCTGTGATGGCTGTGAAGACATAGTACTTTGTTCATGGTACTGTCAACTTTGGTAAATTTGGCTTAAGGTAATTCAATCTTCCTTTTTATTCAACCACAATCAAGAGACTCACAAGGAGCCCATGTTTTCTTAATATTTCTTTCATTCAAACTCCGCACAACGAAAAATCAGTTTTACATGCTTGTTAATATAGAATGAATGAAAGTCAAATGTCACACCATATAAATTCAAGCAAGCCATAAAAGGCCTAAACAATCTCCTGGACCATGCACTCTCTTTTGCAGTAAAAGACAAGTAAGGCACCAAAGAGCACTATTTTCTTCACACGATCTTACCTAAATGCTTCAGCAAAGAAGCTTGAAAATTCGTCTCTCAATGCTTCGAAGGGAGACACTCGCTTTGTCTTCGTAAGACTCTTCAGTTTCTGTTAAAAAAGAAGCCAGATATATAAAAGCTCTGCAAAAATGTTCTGTTTCCCACAAGCCACATGCATTGTGCTGCAAGCGAGTCAAATTGCACACTGGCCAGAACACCTCCAGCGTGTGCCATTTCTTCAGCAAGGAAAGTTGTATTTTTATGTTTAATCATCACAAAACATGCACTCTGTTTATTAATTTCCAAGCAGAAACATAATCAAAAAATAGTTATAGCGCCATTTCAAGTTAGAAAGTTGATTTCCTTGTGCGGTATAGTATGGTGCATGAAACCAACATAAAGTTTGAGAGGTTTAAGTATCAAGGAGGAGTGCAAGTTGCACGTACAATCCCACTGGCAATGCAACTACACAGCAGTACAGCATGCACTGCCGTGAAGCCACAGTGCACTTCAATAGACAGCAGCAGCAAAAGTGGTGATGGCGGTAACACAATAGTGGGCGATTGGTGATAACACATGATTAAGCAGCTTGAAAAGGAGCCAAGATGAGATGAAACATGCCAAACAATAATGTTTCTGGACGTTTGCTTTAAGCTAATAGGCATGCGAGGGTGGCTTTCATACTGATCAGAACAATGCTTACTTTAGTAAGTTACACTAGCAGACTTTTCCCCTTACCTCATAGGTTGTAATTTGAAGCACAGTTACACGCAGGGCTGTGTTACATGCACAAATGTAAGTATGTTAAATCGAGGGTCGTTTCATACTTTAAGTACACCCTCACATGACTAACATGAATGTAATTTATAACTTTAGCTTGAGCATACAGTTGAGAACTCTAGAAACGTGTTACTAAACAAAGGTTTTGATTATTTCGACTGAGCCCGAGTATTTCATTTCAGACATGTTCTATTGTGCTCGACATGAGTTGTAACACGGTATACACCTGCCATTATTCTTATAAATGGGGCTGTTACTATCAATCGCAATGGCATTTAGTTCACCAAATTTTCTAATGTTTGCAATGCCGTACAGTCTCTGAGCACCTTGGGCGATGGGCTCCCGTAATGTAACTCATAATGAGCATGATACAGTACACTTTCAACAAGTCAACTTAGGCATGACAGAAAAGTTGGTCGATTAAACGAAAGGCAGCAAAAAATACCAAAACACACCGTTGATTCATTTGGCAGTATTTGTCCCAATTCTAACTTGTCCACAAATCGAATGTCCATTCCCTTTTTATGGATTCAAATTAAAAACTAACGTAAACATGACAATAGCACTTCTAAACAAAGTAAATATCAAACGTGCACTAAATTTTTTTTACGAGAAGAACGTAGCAAACTTTTGATTCTGGCAATAAGACAAAGACAAAACCAGCGAACTTTACCTTCGCACAATTAAAACTTATTTAAAGTACGTCTTCACCCTCTCAGACAGTACCTAATCGCCGTCTATGTAGAACCACAACATGCCGTCCTCCATATGTTCCACAGTGCATTTGATAATCTGCATTTATCAAATGACTCCGCAACAATCCCAAAACCTATGTTGCCCCGACGGTAGGTTGTTGCAAATGCCACAAATGTGGTTTTGATTTTAATTTCATATTAGATTGCACCTCTCAAGCAATCTTTGGATGAATTTTAATGAGGAAAAAAAGGTGCGCGTTAGAATTGGGTAAATACTGTAATAATTCATTGCAAACTAAAAGCATTTGCACTTTAAAATCTTATTGGAGCAGGGGAAAAATATGGGAGATGACGTCAACGTATTCACTACACCCTAAGTGCCGCCAAGACTGATGCTGCTGCTAATGGAGTCACCGCTACAGTCACCATTGGGATCGGGCACCTGTGTCATGACCAGCCAAGTTCGAATTATCCAGTGAAGGCTAATTTTAGGATTTAAATTCAAATTTGCTCCCATAGAAATGTATAGACGGCGGCCAATATCTTCAGTCGGGATCAAATCAACTGAAAAACCTAATTACCTGAGTAGAATTAAAGGAAGTCTACTGTAGTACAAGTAGAAAGCAAGAAAAGCTAGGAAACTCCTTGCTTACAAGCACAAACAAGGGGAAACAGCGACCAAAGGAAACCACCATTTCTTTATTTTCACAAACCCTTCACAAAGCATTTATGTCATTACAATGTGTTGACACCATACTATGATGCCTAGGAACTGCCCACCTACTGACATTCCCTGTGACAAGTGCTTCACGTTTATTATTATGCATGCAACAAATCTTGTTGCACACACGATTGGGCTAATCCTCTGCGAAGTGGGAGCAGAGTGGAACATTTATTCAGAGCTGACTTTTCACTGCAGCGCATAGCCTTTCAAGGCTTGCACACTGTGCTCTAGTCCTCATACAAAGTGGTGCATCTAATTGCCTTGTCGTATGTGGTTCACGCTGCATAACATGCTATGTACTACTTACTATTCTGTCACCTCCAATAGAATTCTCGTACTATAATGGTTAATGCGCATTTCTCATAAACGAAAAGTAATGAGATTGAACTCGGCCCAAAGATGAGAGCTTCTTTCCTGCTCAGCAGCACTTTGTGATAACCAAATGGAAGCACTAAGGAAAGGCTGTTCTTGTAATACATAGAATGGCTATTGCCATTCAAAATTAAACAAATATATTGTAACGAGACAGCAGTTTTTCCGACAGGCCGACCTGATGCAACAGAGACCATAGAAGCACCAAAGAACCAAGCGGGAAGTGCACGTCTCGGTGTTGCCAGTCGTACAAACGCCTTTGACTCTCTTGGGATTTCAGAAGGCGGTCACGGGCAATTTCCTTTGCGTGGGCCCAGCGGGCGATGGCGTCAAGTACACATTTACTGGTCGGTGCCGCATGAACAGGGAGGGTTTTGTCAAGGGGTAGTGCTGGTTCTCGGCCGAACAGAAAGAAAAATAGGGAATAACCGGCTGTGTCGTGGCGCGAGAAATTGTAAGCAAATGTGACAAACGGTATAGCGAGGTCCCAGTCAATGTGGTCTGAAGAGACATTTAGCGAGCAAGCCTGTGAGAGTGCGATTGAGACGCTCCATGAAGCCATTTGTTTGCGGACGGTATGACGTGGATAGCTTGTGCCTCATGGCACACGACTGCAGGATGTCCACGATAACTTTTGATAGGAATGTACAGCCACGGTCTGTGAGAAGTTGTCACGGAGCTCCATGTAATAAAATCACGTCGCTGCTGTCTTGTTACACAGGCCCATACCGAGTGCTTCGTGCCATGACTCCCGTCACCTACGAGATTGTCCCTGATGCCCCATCTGTTTCCCAGTCCAGTGATATTCTGCACGTGACACGACTGAAGCAGTATCACCCTCCCAGTGATGACATTTAGATGCTCCGGGATGTCGCTTCTGCTACACGCTTCTGCTACACGCTTCTGCTACACGCTTCTGCTACACGCTTCTGCTACACGCATGTGGTATTTGATTGTTTGAATGAGGAACGTGGGAGCCATCACTCGAGAAAAGAGGAGAAAGAACGAACTGGGCTCACGCTGTGGACCTAACCGGTCAGCGCTGCAACTGCTGTTGTAAATATAACCTGTAAATAGTTGCTCGTCTTACTGACTCGTCCTTCGCGTAACAATATAAAGCAGCATTTTATAATGGCTTGACGCAGCTTACTTCCCCCAGAAAACATCAGCGCAGTGGTAAAAACCAGGCAGTTCAAGTGTACACAACCTCCTGACCATGCTACTTTTGGCACATGCTACTTTTGGCACATCAAAATAAAGCTTGTAATACACAGCAAAAATTGCATTCAAATAAAACATCCTCAACACTGCAATCACTTCAGGAATGTACACTGTCCAAACGTTACTGTCAAATGACAAAATGGCCTCCAGGTAAAGTAATGACTGGCAGAAAACTGTTTCATAAAGACAGCTATCATCATGCCATGAGAAGCCCTAACCTCTTGAAACTGTGACCTGCTCCGCAGCTTCCCCCATTCCAAGACGACTGGCTCTGCTGTTTCACTCGCATCCTGTGCTTCAGAAATGTCACCTTAGAGAACAAAAATGAAACAAGAAAACATGCATATTGGGAACATAATTCCCGAAGTATTCAAGGCTGGAAGACCAATAGATAAACTTCTGCGTTATATTTCTGTATGCACACTAAGTGCACATTACATGCATGACAGCAGGTTAACGAAGGCTTCAAAGTAAACTGATATCAGTTGTATTCATAACCAGAAACAACCAAAAATAAATGAGCCACATTCATATTTTATGGCTACATTGAACATTTTCAAGAAAAAGCTACTAAAATATGAATATTGTACTCATCTCAATTAGGGCATTTTTTAATTTCATGACCCATCTAGCCTGACAGTTCAAAATGCTCAATGAAGTGTTTGGGAGAATGCAGCGCTGTTTAAGTAAAGAAAACACACTTTGCATAAAATCATAACATGCACAATGCCCAAGAGCAAAACTGCACAGACACTGTACAAATACTGAGGAAGCTTGTTGAGGTAACCAAAGTACCTGCAATAGGGTACAAACTAGGGCCGGTTTTCAAAAACCTGAACATAACTGCTGCCTCTCGCCACTAGCTACCTTTTTGTCTTTTGCCTAAATCAGCTTCCGATGCTGCATCACTTTTCATTGGTAAGCCACTACATTTGGTGCCATCATTGTAGTGTTACACAGGCACCAAATTAGAGCGGCGGTGTAACACAAGCAACTTGAGCCTTTTCCTTCCTGCCACGAATGAGCACAGATGTGCATCTGCCACAGCAGAGATGGCGACATTATTGGTGCAACCAACCAATCAGCGCCACAGCATACATATACCCTGATTCTCTTCACATCACCCTCCTCTCACCTGCCGCGCTCCACGCACGTTCCTTTCCACCACACTTCAGAGCCCAACCATAACAGCATCAAAACCCGTCTGGCTCCACAAAGAAAGTTTCACTTCAAAAATTCAATTCAGAAACACAAAGCAGTCAGTTGTACCAGTCACATACAAGACACATACCAGTCAAAGCTGTGAATTTTTCTACATATTCCACAAGGTGGGTTTTCAGCTCAGCAATGCTTGTAGGAGCCTGTGAGAGGTCTTTATGAGACTCAAGAATCGACAAAGCATCACCAATCCTCTTCTGTAACTCGTCAATGGACATTACACTGTAAATATAAAGTACATATATCACCCGCGTGAAAACTGCGCGAGGACACTGCGTGAATTGGAATGTTAAACGAACGCAATCACACTACATCAAAATGGTAAGTAATGCTAGATCAGTAGATTACAGTTTTGAAGTTGCAAACATTATTCTTTCTGTAAACAGAGGTTCATAATGCTAAAAATGTTTTTAAAAAGTCTAAACAAAGAATAGGCAATAGCCCTAGTGTAAAATTTCTGCACGAACCGCTAACCATGATGTCGTAGATTTTGGCATCAACTGCCCGAGGCAAGATGATCATTGATATTTTTCTTTCTTTTTTGTCAGAGAACACTATTATAAAGTAATGAAAGTTCAGTTTTACAGTTTACCATCTTTCCTAGTGCAAAAATGAGCAAAACTGCATAACTAAAAATGAAATCAGCAGTCAATGTGATATCATGGGCACAGTAATATGGGCAGAGAATTCATAAAGAGAAGTTCTAGATGTATTGATTGATAGAATGATTGACCTGAAACAATTGTGAGGACACTAGCCCAATGTGCTACTTTAGAAGATACTAGACTCTCGTCCCCTGACATTTGCCTTGTCTGCAAGATTATCGTGTCGCCTAATGTTCCTTCAATGGCAAAAGTAGGTGTCGTAGTTGCACAGCTGCGACAAGAGAGGGATGAATTTTATTTTACGAACAGCTCTCCATCCGAGCCGTCGCCATTGGTAACGTGTCATGTGTTAGAGATAGCACGAATGCTCTTACGAGTGCTCTAACTACCGTGTAGCTGTTACTTGTTCAATAAATCAATCAATCTCTATTGTTTCTTTATGGTATATAACAACCTATATTTATATAGGCAGGAAACGGCAGGACAGAATAGATTAACAAACATGTCCAAAAAACAAGAAATTTTACACTAGCATAGGAGTTCCTTTTATAAGCTAAATAGGTGAAAATGAACAAGCTGCTTATGCAAATTAAATCTTGTGGGTGATGTGATGCTATGTGGTAATGTGTTTCAAAGTTTAGCCCAAGAGCTAATCAACATCGCATATCTAAAGCATCACAGGAGCGATGAAACAGCAGTGGAGAGCTCCACATTAATTTCAGCTACCTGTGGTTCTTCAATGTGCACTCAAAACATGGTACACAACCAATTTTATGTTCACCCATAGGTAAGCAACCATTGCAATCTGCAATCAAAACACAACATAACACTGTGCAACACAACGCCTCAGCCACTTGTCCAACCCTAGGGTGGTCAAAAGTTGGTCTTCAGTCTCTCTTATACTAAAATGTCACGGTGTTTATCCTCAGTAGCTTATCAGAACTTTAAAAACTCAGCACACAATTATGCACATTGTGTGTCTAGTTACTTAAACAACAAAAAGCAAAGACTTGTAAAGTCACAGTTTCGCCTGTTTCTTAATCTTCACAATATAACTGTACCAATCCCAGTGGCATCTTTAGCATTTTAATGATAGCAGCACAGTCAAACAAGTTGTGGCAGTTTTAAGAAAAGTCTGCACAAGTCACTGACCGCAGACAGCTATACCACATCAGTAAGATGAAATAAAGGCACTTTCTCACTTCTAATGCAAAAGAGTACAACAAAAACAAAGAACCATAATTCGTTCCTTGCTCTCCATAATTTACCTAGCAGCCACGGGAGTATTATGTGCACATTTGTGCACATGAATTGTAAATATTCAGGTTTACTTTCGTGCATTAAAACTGATGTATTTCTATCATTACCTCAAACCTAGCCAGTAAGCTTTCCCTAAAATGGGCACCTGCACCTGAAAGCATCAAAGTGGCACATTCAAGTGAAACATTTCATTTTCATACCTGACTCAGTCCTTTCTATGAACAGTTAAAATGTTGGCTAGCAATACTCTGTTGATTAAGTTTACAAAGATTCAGTATTTTTCATGTTTGTAAGATCTGCCTGTTCAAGTAATTCACCTGAAAAGGTGGTCGTGCCAATCGCCAGATGTCCTTTTTTTTTCTTTTTTTAACTGATGTAGAATGTGTAGGATCCCATATCATCATGTGGTATTGGATGTGGAGGCAATAGAACATATTGGTTTTAAAATGCAAACACACCAAAAACACAAATGAGATTCTTCACAGAGCAACATTGTAGCATAATGCATGAATTAATGCAAAGCACAGCCTCATACAATCATCTATCTACTTCATGACAACGAATCAAGAAAAAAAATAAATTACCGAATCAGCTTGACCAACTTGCTAAACTCTTCAGTCTCGCACACAGGTGCCTGAAGGAATGTCATGTACACTTCCCGAAGCTGAAACAATACAAAAAGAAGAAAAGAAAGAAACAAGCAGCTCACAAGCGAAGTTTATAAGGGCAAACAGTTCTTGATTGGAATTCAGACTCTGGACAGCTTACATGATTTCCAAGGGAGCAGCCAGGGAGCTTTTTGGCAAACTCATACAACACATGAAGTAATAGCAGACTGTTCTTGTGGTGGCTGTGCAAATCCTTCACCATTCTACAAATTCTCTGAGAAACCAAAAAGGACACAAACCTGTCAGGTGCAGTGAGATAAAAGATTTTCTCAAGATATCAATTATATTAAAGGGACCCTGAACCTCTTTAATCGAAGTGGAGAAAGGTATTTGAAGCAAAAATAGGCTATTTCAGAAATACTTTGCACTCAAAAAGTACTGAAATGCGTTACACAGAAGCGGAGTTATTGGCAATCAAACATGGCCTCCGCTGTGCTCCCTTTCCTTCTTCAATGCCTTGCCCTGCGAAGGCTACGGCGAAGTGGGGCGTGCCCACAACGCTCCGCTTTCTAGATGTCAACATGGCGCGCAGTTCAAATTTCATTTTGTATGTTAACATTTCGGTGCCTACGACGCACTAAATGTAAGCCAAACGTGGTTGTCCTCAGCAAGCCTCAGTGCGCTTAACCAGTGAACCTGTGGCGGCACCTCGCAGCGGCCGCGGTACTAACACTTTGTAGCAAACCACAGCTACCTATAGCAGCCACGTACGGGAATCCACTTTATTACAAAATAAAGTATCCAGGAGAGAATGAGGAGAAGGCTTCTCTAGAAAAGAGAGCACTTGAGAGGAGGGTGACTTCGCGCTCCGCTTGCGAGTTCACCGCACCGCCTACGACAGAAAAACTTGGCTGAAATGTTCACAGCAGCGCGTGCTACCCGCAGACTATGTTATTTCACCAAGCCCAAGGGGTGGTTCAGGGCCCCTTTAAAGGCCAACTGCAGTGAAATTTCACTATGGCTAAATTGGTAATAAATGAGTAGCAATCTTGGCAAGGCTGCTGGGAAGGTAATTGTGTAATTTTCCTATCAGCAGCTTTTTAATAGTGCCTAAGCAGACAATACGTGTACCTAGTGGTTAGCAGTGATGAAGCAAGTCACAGCATGCTGCCTCCGAGATTTTTCGGTGTGTTTACAGGCAGCTGCAGACGTTGCTTAATCTCAAAGCTCATGCCAAGAAGTTGCGTGCTCTGAGAAATGCATCACATCCGGCAAGCGGCAATGGTGTTTTTCTTTCTTTCTTTTTTTCCAAGTCAGTTTTGGTGTCAGAAACACCCATCTCTGTGAGCCTTTCGTGATTCAGCCGGTCGTTTATCAAACACAACATTCTGCGCGGAGGCTGCTTTGTGTATCTACACTATCATATAGACGTGTCCAAAAATTTCATTGCTATTGCCCAGGGGCAAGTCTGCCCAGTAAGGCCTTTTTTTTTTTGCGAATCTTCGCAGCTTATTACTTCCCCTCATCAACAACTTTTGCCACAAAGAATATGCTAGAATACCCTTTCGTTTTACTGAATGAAAGGTTCAGAGTCAGCAAAATCTCACTCGCCTTGGATGTTGTTTCTGATGAAAGCTTGTTGTTCATCAAGTACCTGCAATAAAGAAGATGCTCACAAACATGTATGATAATCTACGAATCAGTGCCAAGCACACGAAGTGCACATCCCGAGCGCCAATTCCATAGTCAACTGCACATGAAATGACTGAAGTGGTGTCATGCAGTACCTCTGGTATGATGGCTGGCCTAGGACATCATTCATTTCCATCTGCGACATGCCCTGAAGGACATCTTTCAGCTCTTCTTGGCGGCAGCAGAGGTGGGAAGCAGGATTATGATAAAAATGCTCAAACATGCACATCTGAAAAACAGTTAGGAAAAGCCTATTGCGAATCCATATTGCTGCAATACAATTACGGCAATGTTACAGTTCTCCAGGAAACTGCAAGGCTGAGAAAGTTCCACGAAATAGAAAAACATGTGGTCCAGCTAAGAGTACCGAAAAACTATAAAAGGAAACACATAGAAATTTGTGAGAAAGCTTTGAAGTTGTAGGAAAATTCCTCCCGTTCTGGGAGTAGAACCTGGGACCGACAGCTTTCAGGGGTGGTTGATCTACGATCCGAACAAACCAGGAGGCTAGCACAACACAGAGTGAAGCCAAATTAATAGACTGCTTATAGTGCACCAACACTGAACATAAAAAATTAATTCTGCAGAAATTCACAAGGTGAGCAAAGTTTCATAAATAGGAAAAATATTTCTTCAACTGTGAAATTTCCTTCGGAAAAATCCACACAGATTTCCTTTGTAGCTTAATGCTGCACTCGGGTGGATGACAACATACTAGTGACAGTAAATAGTACGAATTAGCGCATGTATTCCCTGTGGCCCTGTACAAATGTGTCAACTTTTGTGCCTTATATGCATGCCTTTTATACGACGTACTCCACCTAATAAACAACACTCAACCAGAGATGAGGCGCACATCAGGCATGTGCCCTCCCCACTAAATATTTTTTAAACTGCACCTGGCATAAAACTATGCGCAATAACACCCACAATTCATCCACCCTTATCCCCCAGACAAGTGCAAGACCCCACTCCCCTGAAAAAAAGAATGTTTCTGGCTAGGTCACTGTCTTCAACACAACCACTAGCAACTTCCTCCTGTTGACGGTTCCACTTTATTAAACCCCCCAATCTGTTTCCAACACACTCGGGCAAAATACCTCATTTAGAGCTAAGGACATAATTAAGGTTATTCTGTAGCATAGTCGCCGGTGAAAGTTTCAAAAGTTGACTCAATTCATATTGAAACTAGGGAAGGGCGAATATTCAACTATGAATCTAATACAGTGAAAGCTCGTTAATTCGAACTTCAATAATTCGAACTTATGGATAATTCGAACTGTACGATTTGGTCCGGCCAAGCTCCACAGAAGTCTATGTACAAAAAAGTCCGTTAATTCGAACGCGAGAAGGTTCCCTCACGGATAATTCGAACTACGCTCGCCTGGCACACGGCCAGAGAAACGCGCCTACTGCCTACACACAAGGCTGTATTGCCTCCGAAACGGAGAGAACGGCGAGAGAAGGCAAAATCAAAAAATCTAACCGACGCGGGGTCAGCCAGAAGACAGCGGCGGCTGCCGCCTCTCCGTTCTACGTAACCCCCGAGACTTCTTGCCCGTTGCGAATCTCTGAGTCTTTGCAAATCTTGTACAGCTGCTAATGTGCGGAGATGGCACGGCAAGCTCCAAAACACAGCGAATCGTACGTCGCAGCTGCGCTTGCAATCAAGAACCAACGAATCAGGGACTTCGCCACCTTCACATGTTCAGCGTCTTTGTCTCGGCAGTCTTCATCAGTTGTGCACCTCTGTTTTCAGCTTAGGAGGTATCGGCCGTCGAGATTCATTGTGATGGTGTTAAGCCTCGGCTAACGTTCGTTTCGGTGGAAATCGGTGGTGTGGCACAGTCGGACCCAGAGCTTCGACTTGAAGATGGCGTGTGCCACTTTCTGACACGCCAAATTTCTGACATGCCCTACTGCTTCCAAATCGCAGTGTACTGTTGCCCTCCTTCACTTTCGTTAGTTAGAACTTTCGTTAATTCGAGCTGAAGCGGCTTCCCCTTGCGGTTCGAATTAACGAGCTTTTACTGTATTATACACTGACTATTCGTATTCAAAAAGGAACTATTAGGTATTCACATACTGGAAACTAACCAAGTATTGCAAAACTTACTATTAAAGCCTTGCTACTGTATCCTGTCTGCTAAACAAAGCACTGCAAATTATCAGAAATGAAAGGACAACAGAAGGTTTCAAACCAATGCAGATACAAAATGGGTAATGCAAGCTTTGTTTTCAGCTTCGTGGCAGAAGCCTACATGACAACAGTGATTTTTGTATGTAGCTTTTGTTTTAGTCTTTTTAGAAGTTAGTCGTGTACAACTTTTACCTTTTACATTAAGACCAGTGATGTTTTCCTCCCAATGGGTCCATTTACATGCATTTACGGCACACAAGTACGCCAGCAGCTTTTTTTTTTCATTTTTCACAACTTTTGGACTGTTTTCACTGACCACTTCTTTAACGTTTTTAGAAAGCTAGTCATACAGCAGTCATTCATTCTTGAAAAGCTTGTTTGTAACCAGGCTCTAAATATGTTGAGAAGCTATTCAAGCAGTTTTTTAATGACAATTAGTGATCTTGTGTATAAAACAGATCCTTTGTTCCTGATAGTTAGCTGCCTTTTTTTTACACTATTCAGTAAAGGTGTGGTACCTAATTATACTGAAATATGTATTCCTGCTGTAAATATATGTTGGTGTTTGACTACTGAATATTTAATACTTATTCGTATTTAAAAAAATAGATATTCGCCTACCTCTAACTGAAACATTTAATCCTTTAAAGATAAGAGTGAGGTATTTGCCATTTGATACTAGACTGCTTACTTCTGAAGGTGTGCTGCAATGTTGAAAATGTTACAGCTACTCAAATTTACTCTCGTCACACAAGGATGAACATCATTCTTGCGGGCATCTTCTTTCAGATGTCTATTCCTGCTGCTTTACTGCCAAGGCTGCTATGTACATCAAACCATTCCATAGCATTCCCGACAGGAAAGCACCAAGAATGTATTGTTAGAGAATGAAAACTCCTACCAGACGGATAATGACTGTCGTCATTAGGCAAGAACACATTATAAAGAAATAAAGAACAGATCTATACAAACATCAGTGCTTACAGAGTCATGCACAGTAAGCAATTATTTTGGACTCCAATACTGTTAAATCATGTTTAGGGAGCCATATGATATGTATAGACCACTGGGATGCTACAATAAAAGTTGTGCTTGCAGCTCAACCTTTTTGTATGCGCTTGCGAAAATATTTTTAAATGATTTAAACTTAGGCTGCAAGTGCAAGAAAGCTGGCAAATAATTTCACTTTCAACACGCATATGTAACCTACTATTACTTTCCAATCTTGAGCACCAGGGCCAATCCCAACATTGGTTACACTAGTTAGGCATGCACAGAGGAAACAGTCCGTGATGGGCACCTAAGCGCTATTTGCTGTAAAAGAGCAAAATATTTAAGTGTGTGCATTGCTATTATAATCACACAAGTGATTCTGAACATATTGTGACAAAAAGAGAGAACTTGCCTTCAACATCTGAAGCAGGTTCGTTAGGGAAAAGTCGTGAAACAGCACGACATCCACGATAAACTGGAAGACAGCATGGCCTAGCTTGAAGGAGATGGACGACTCTAAAAGGACCTATAAAAGCATCATGCTTGAGCAAGGCAATATATATGCACAACACAGGTGGCTGCCATAGTGGACCAAAGTTGTTTGTAGCGAGAGATATCGGCACCATAAACAATAAGCTGCACTGCAAAGAACAGATTCTTTAATTAAAAAAGGCAGTTGATTTCCTGGACTTCATTGACTTCCATGTGGTTGTAAATAAAAAGAATACTTATGCTTCTCACTCGCTGCAACTTAAAGTGGCACTAAAACACTTCTTGGACACAGTAAAAAAACATTTTCCATCTGTAGACGATGCCACCATGAACATGCAAGCTAAATGCTATTAACACTCAGGGATGGAAGCGACCAAAGAAGTTTTGGAACAGCTCTGGGAGCAGCAAATGTGGCACTTTGGAGCATGTTTGGAGCACGAATTGCCTGTTTTGGAGCAGTAAACAGGCATTTTGGAGCAGCTTGATAAAGGTCAATATGAGTGAAATACAGGCATATGAAAAAAATGTGCTCCTTATTTGACTTTGTAGAACCCTATTAGGTTACAACAGATCAGTTCAGCAGAAGGCCGAAAGGTAAGAAATATTTATGACAGGAAAAAAATTGTCATCCACCTGACATCCACCATGAAGCTGCAAAGGAAACTCCTACAGGTTTCTCAAAAACCACCATTAAGTTGCATACCGGATGTGCCAACTGAACGCGTCCAAGAAAAAAGTAACCGAGGGCATTCCATGAAAGCACCCACTTGACTTGTGTTAATGCAAGTCAAGTCATTTTTTTTAATAAACAAGAAACTAGTATTATGGACTAACATTTATTACCTTACTCATTCAATAAGGTGGCAATGTAAAGGCTCAGAAATGCGTCGAGAAATTACTGACAACTGCATACATAGCGACATAGGTATTGTGTGGTTCTCTTTAAAAGAAAAAAATAGAAAGCCTGCAATGTTTTCTTTTTGTTTTTTTTACATCCTCACGACAATGTGTACCAGCACCAGTAATATAAGTGGTCTCAGATGTAGGTTCATCAGCTAGTCCAGTGTGTATATTAGAAACATGCGAACCTAGATCGCAGTCTCGTAACGGTTCAGAAAGTGAATCGTTATAAGATCACGCTACTTTGCGTTTGATAGGGACCAAAGATGCACGCCAAAACGTTCTGGCACGGCGAGAAAAATGGGCGGCAGCTCGTTCCCAGTACCCATTAGGTTTGCATAAAGATTTATGCAATCTTTGGTGTGCAGAAACGTTCCAACAGTCACAGCATCCTTTTTTAAAATTTATTTTATTTTAGAGGCTTTCTTTCTCATTAAAAACTCGTTAAAAACTCGTCTTCACAAATTTTTCATTTTTCTAGATACTGTTATCGGTCCTTTGTCAACATCATCCATAACTTATTCATTGACCATCTCATCGATTATGTAAATTTATAAATTTAGCTTATTAAACATGCTTGTGCACAATGAACGAGAAATATTCACAGTGGCCACCATGAACAACACCCGTCAAGGTACAGTGAACGTCACTCATGTAGTGCCCTCTGGTAATTTTTAATTCTTGGTGACCTTCAGTTAAGATAGCAGAATACTGCACAATAAATGTGAAGTAACATACTGGTCATTGCACGTTTGCCAGTATTTTCTATCACTTACTAAGAAAAAGCTCTAAGATATTTTTGAAAACAATAAAGGGATAAAAATCCCTGCATCATCCACCAGTATGTTGAATACACTCGATTATTCAGGCTTAATCGTGGCTCTGCCACAGCTGCCATAAAGCCAATGAAAAATGGTAACCGATGTTTCGTGCGCTGAACGATGGATTTTAAAAATTTTTGTACTCAACCTGTGCAAGTCGCGTCGTGAACATTATTGCCGCCAACACAATTTTGGAAGCTTATGGTTTCGCCGAATGTTTAATTACGACCCCAATTCGGCTCCAAAGGTTGACTACATACGAAACTTTACACCCTTGGTTTGCGTTCTGCGGCAGCAAGAGCCCGATTTTGTGTGTGGTTGGGCTGAAAATAGTGTAGCCACAGCGCAAATTTGAGTGAATATTGCGGTTGCCATTGGATATTTCTGACCAAGAAGTTTGCTGCGCTATCATCCCAGTAACTAGATGGTGTGCATGTGCAAAATAGACTTAAACTGTCACACGCATGGGGTTTGTCCATTAATTGACGCAGATGTACCAATAGAGTGCGAAAGCAAGTGCTAAAATGTATAATGAAACTGATGAGCTACACGCTGAGCAAGGTGTATGAACCTAGTCATTCAGCAAGACTTTCCTTGCTGACTGCCCCATGAAATGAGCGCCAGTTCAAATTGTATTTAGCTGGTCCGCATATACGCAAACACATAACACTTATATAAAACATTCGTAATGCGTTGCATAGCACAAAACAGTTTTCATTTTCTTGCAGCCTAGTTACAATTATGCCACCAAACACATCCACACTACAAAGACGACACTGAAACAGATTACTTAATCTTGGATTGCAGGGCTAGACGATAGCCAAGGCATGTGTATGGCGTTGCAGTTGCCATTGAAAGCACATATCTTGCTAAATTTGGCAACTTCATATGAAATTAACGTTTTGGCGCCAGTTGGCACAGCTTGATGGTTTGATGCGTGACGGTGCAATTGGCGCAGCACTTCCATCCCTGAACACTGCGTGCAGCAAGGAGTACCTACAATGTCATGCAACAAATCCCTTGCTCTTTCCTGCAGATTTTTGAAACTGCCCTTATTCAACCTTAGGGAAGAGCAGTGACGACATTATATAAAGCATTATGGCCCATAGAGACTGTTCACTGGGTAAATGCATGCCCTTTCCCACACTTCTCTCTCTCTCTTTTTGAGAATGAAAATGCAGCAGTTTTTAATGTGTCCCATCAGTCTTGTCACTGCTCCTTCGTTACCCTCAGGCACCTTTGCCAGACAACAGTTTTGAAGGGTTACTATGAGTGCACCGTGGAATGAAGAAAAGGAAGAAAGGAGAAATAGAGACAGGGCATTGTTATTGGTGCCACCTAAGCCAAAGGGATGAGTTGTGGGTGAACAGGGAAAGTTAACATTGTACCAATATATTCGTACTTGCAAACTGGGTTCTTTCAAAAAAGGTGCTTCAGGGATATACCGTATTTAACTGCGTAAGGTGCCGCCCTCATGTAAGGCTCCCGCTTTGGAGCGCAAATTTTTCGGAAAAAAAGTTCTGCTAAGCCTCATACAGAGCTTGTGTCTAATTGATGCTGCTACTAGATGGCACAAGTTACTGTCCTGCCAACATTAGCATCATCTTAAGTACTACACTGGATCATGTGGTATAGGTTAAGCACGCTTTAACAGCATCAGCTGTGCTGCATCGTGCTTTCATGTGCATGAAGAGAGCGTTGCTGCAAAAGGTTTGCCCATGGATGTAGAACACATGGCACACGTGATTTTGTTTCATGCAGTCATCAAGAGCTTCAAGGTGACAGCAATCTCAAACAGAACTGGACAGTACAGGGGACAACCAGCTTCGGAGAATGCTGATAACGACAGCTCATCAAATGACGAGGGCAGGAGAATCCACGAGAATGATTGATTAAAGGTGTTCATAGCCAGCCATGAGTGGTTGCACTATTCTGAATAGCAGTCTGAACAGAGTTTGAGGCTTCAGTAAGAACTCGTAAGCCTGCCTAGTGTAAGGCCTACACGTTGCATATAATCCAGAAAAAAAAGAAGTGCGGGCCTTACATGAGTTAATACAGTGTCCGTTGAAAGGCATCGCACTCATTCTAGTGTGTTGTTCACTTTCAAGGCCAGTTAAGGATACAATTTAATGATTCTGTGGTGACTGGCCAGGTCGTGCAACATAGACCAATGGTCCACGCCGGCGCTAGTCCTACTGTCAATGCCAGCATTGTAAATCACATGCAGTTGCCACGAAAAGGAGGGGAACCAAGGGGCGCCATTTTGTTAATCACAACCACATAAAGCTAGACATAAGCAGCAGGTGGCTTTAGTGGCTCTGGGGCAATTAATTTTTTTATGCATAAGGCACACATAAATGTGCACTGCTACCCAGCAGTGGTAGTTCACCAGTATGCATTATGTGTACCAGTGCAAACATGTACAACCTGAACTTGTTATGGAACACCTTGCCACGTCCAATGACTCTGGACACATCTAAGTAAGTCAAGAGCCCATAGCAGCTCTTACTGTAATGTCACCATAAAGTGAAAAATATCTGCCATCAGCGCATCTAGCACATAGCTGTCAACAATGCAAGCTGAACCAGCAAGGTGGAATAGTGTTCCCATTCGCAATCACATGTACAAAATAAGTAACCCTCAGAGCAGCAGCACAAACATTCAAACAGGCCATGACATTGAGTTCAATTGTGTCAGAGTGCCCTTTATTGAGATTCAAATGTGCACACATATTTTTCTACCATTCACGAGTAAATCTGGCAAACGCTAACATCACATGCTTAACTGCTAAATGAGACAACAAAAATGCAATCTTGGTGCAAAATCGTAACACCAACAAACTAGCACTCCTCTAGATATAGTATCTGGCAGGCAAAATATATTTTGTAAGTTGTTGAAATTGACATACAAGCCACTGTAAAGAATCATGTACTTTTTTCTAAAAGGACGATTGTAGCACAGTTACATGGTTAAGAAGAAAAAAAATATAGACAGAACACCCTTTTTTTTTACCCATATACTCGCGCTACGGTCTTCCTCTGAGAAATGGCATGCCAAACAAGACCAAATTGTCATGAATGTGAACCTAGCATTAGCCTAACCACTGCTGATTAAGAAAACCAAAATACAAAAGAAAGAGTGGTAAACTGAACGCAGCCACTTTACCTTCTCGAAAACTTGACTCAAGTACTCCGTAACAGGCATGGGAAAAAATGTCTCAATGGCCAGGCATGATGAGGCACTTTGTGGGATCATGTTGTGTATTGCCATTACAGTTGTTGAAACACCAAAGATTAGAACTATAGGCAGCTTCTCCAAGTATTTGCTGAAAGAAAAGGGGCATGCACCAAGCAAGACAGTTTCAGGCTTCACAGATACTTGCAGCACTCAACAGGCATTTGGTCACACAGTAAGATGAATAATGCCACTAGTGCATCGCAATGTACATATATATATATATATATATATATATCTGCACGGAAAACAACATACAGGTTAGCTGTAACAATGGGAAAATAAACGTTCAACAACTGCTGCTACAAATACGCATGTCAAGGTAATGCTTCAGAATCGCAAGCATTAACAAAAATAATGATGTTTTGATATATCCTGAAAATATGTTAACTCACTTCGCATGAGACCTGTGCTGCAAAATCAGTTAGTATGTGCAGTGCGCAAGAAAAAAAGTGTTGGAAGACAAACATCTGGGTAGCTGGTGGGTTCACCGTGTAGTCGTGTAACATGTTAGCCCTTTGTTGCGTTTGGTAGTAATGATTTAAACCATGCAGGTATCTAAAATGGTTGGTGCTTTCCAAGTACAGTACACATTAAATGAGTGAAGTGTGTTCATATAACAATGTTATTTCTCAGAACTTTCATACATTCCCCACATGCATACACAAAAAAAACTCACAGAGAAATGTGAGGCACTGCCAGCTGATTGTATTGCTGCAGTACAATGCAAGACATGCCAAAACTAAATTTTCAACAGATTGTATTGAATGGCACCAGAAAGAAGATAATGAAGATCCAGTTTACAAAAATAGGGATGAGTTCAGTATGTTGCACACATATTAAAGAGCTACTAAAAGCAAATAGAATTAAGTGAAGCTAGAGTGTAACAAAATGTCTACAGTGTCACTTCTACTAAGAACACAGGTTTCCAAACAAGAAAATTACATAGATGTAGAACAGGATTAGCACTACAGTGAGAATTCAGTACCAGCTCCCATGACATAATGTGTCCTGCCTATAATTGGTAGGTTGCAGTTAATAGGTGAAATGCAAAAGTTAATTATGCTGCATTTCACCATGAAAGAAAATTCAATTTGAATGAAATGATCTGATTTTTCAACAGAAGAACTTCTTCCTGCCACCCTGTCATTTTTATTTGTATAAGTGTGGCACCTTCTATGAGCCAGCCATAAAGTATACATTCAGTAGAAAAAAGTTGAGCATGACCTTCAACATTGCTCACAATGTTAACATGCTCCAATCAATTGTGGGCATTTGAACTAAGCAATAATTGTGTTCAGTCGCAGTTTTTCCATCAACTAGAGCCACCTCACGGAAAGAAGAAAATGTGCTGATGTTTATAGAAGAGTAATAAAACAGTCATAATTTATTGCATACAGTGGAAGAGAACACAAAGGATGAGTAGGGAGACATCAAGACAATCACTAGGCACCTTAAAGGGGCCCTAAAACACTTTTTGAACATAGCAAGAAAAGGTTGCCAATCTGTAGAAGAGACTCTATGAACATATGAGCCAAATATTATGGCCCTGCATGCAGAGGACATTTACATTCTCATATCAAAAATCGTGAAAAGTTGCTTGCTCTCACTTTTGCACCTTTTCTGGCTTACCAAGTGTCTTCTCATGATAAGAGTGGCATTTCTGGTTATTTTATTGTGGTTACTGTTTGGTAATTTACTAATCCAGGTGAAATCATTTTTCTCTTAGTGTCCTTTTTCAATATGCCTTGATTCCCTTTGTGTCGAACATAAGGCATCTTGATGTCTTCCTATTTGTCTTTGGAATTCTTTCGTGCCGTTCGCAAGTCCTGACAAACTGGCCCATTTGGAACAAATTATTGCAATGTTTGCCATTGCTGTCTCTAAATTTCATAACACACAGCAATCTACATTCCCACTAAGCTGCATCTAAAATACTCCTCTGCAGTTGAGTTTTCACAAGCAACCATAACTCTTGCAGTACTCTTCTTGCAACTAGAGAAAGACATTTAGGAGACGCATTTTCTGCTTACAAGGTGACAGGGCACCAGAGAACTCATTCTAGGCAGTATAGAGAGAAATTGAGACCTAGAGTAAGAAAAACATTAATAGGAAGAATGACATCATAAAGCTAGCCTTGGCAAGTCAATCTCTACTGACAGTGCCCATCCCCTTTTCTCCCTTTTCTTCGAGGGATTGGTGGCACACTGACTCTAGGCTAAAGGGCCCTGCATCTGGCAGTACTTGTTTTTGTGATAGCAATCAAGGATGCTTGCATCATAATCGTATCGTGCCATGCTCTCGGTCCCTCGCAGCAACATGCGAGGTGGCTAGATGTTGCTGCTTACCTATTATGTGGTGAGGGTTCTTTTAACATTAGCCTTCTTGTAAATTATATGACTAGGCTTCCACACAGTCATGTGATGCTCCCTCCAAGGTATAAAACGAAAAATCCAAGGACACCTAAGCATTTCTTACAAGTTGCAAATGTGAAAGCATTAATGCCCAATTGAACGCTACTGAGGGGTCCGAGTTATGAACTCGTGGGCAAGCGAGTGCATTGAAACGCTTGGCACATTTTGATTTGGCCTTACCACGGCACAGTTAGAACGTGGGTGAGAGCTTGCATGGACAAGGAATGTGCGGATAACACAGGCATCCGAACGCAAGAGTGACTTGGCATTCTGGCAATGCCTTTGCCCCTCGTGCAACACCTGGCATGCTACTGCCACAGCAAGTATTCCCTTTCACCCACTCTGCTCCATTAAGGAGCGCTTGTGCTGTGGCGCTGTAGCCAATGGGAATTTAGGTGTCATTTCACTGCTACAGACGCGTGACACCAGATTTCTTGCTCAATGAGCCATTTGACTTTCTTGCATAAAAAATTTGTTCAGTGCTGCACGGAATGGAACCCCCGTCACACGGGTTCCTCAAGCACAGCAGCCCAACACCTTAGCACACTGCACCACAAATGGCCCCATCCCTCCTAGCGAATGCAAGAAACATTACCTGCAAATCAGTATGAAATCTTGCAAGGCCGAAACCTTAAATCCTTCTAGGTCTTCCAGTATGACAATAATAGGGTCTTCCTTGTGAATTCCACAGAAGCTTTTCTTCTGTCGCTTGGATGGTGAGCCTGGAATCTGACAGTGGGACCGGTTTTTCAAGTAATCCATCTAGACAATACACCTCACTCAGCAACTTACCTTAACCATGGCTGATTCATGCCATTCTGCCAGCATGGACATCGTACATGCAGTTCTCTTGACTTCGGCATCTTCAGATCCAGCTCTCTGAGTACAACAAACATTGTGCCTTACTTGGTGGCATGATCTCTTGCAAGCAGCACCATGTTGATGTGTACAAAAATCAATGACAGAAGAACACTATTTTCCACTGCTGATGTTAATTTAAATGCAACATATTACAAGTGCATGCTACCTACAAGTACAGGTTGCATCAATATGAAAGAGAACATCTAATTTGTACACAACCTATAATATGTGACCTCATATTTCACTTAAGTACTTGCCCAGTAGCTCTTTTATCAGATTATCCCCACATGCTTTCTTGATTTCAATGAAAAGACAACGATTACATATTGAACGCACGTAATGAGCCCTTGTATAATGATCCTTATTGTACACGGCATGTTGCTCCCAAGCATCAACTCTTTAGCACTACAACACACAAAAGTCTATTACTTGCAGTCAGTATGAACATTCCTTTAATGGATGGTTTTAGCTTGTCTGTAAACATATTACAGTTAGAGGGAATACCATGTTGCCAGTGTCATGGATGGAAGTAGCAATGCTGGTAGTGGTCTCTTGTGATGCTATGTCCAACCTCAACGTGTTACAAGATATTTTGTTACATGGGTGTTCTCGTTGAAGGAAATTTTAAAAGAAAGGGACATCATTATGTCACTTCTGACTGTTTATGCCAGCAGCTAACTAGAACATGGTTACTCCTTTCAATGATAGCTCTGTGTCCGCTATGGTCACAAGATGGCGCCAACATGGCCAGTCCTGCAAATGTCCCGGATACTCAGTATTCTTGGTAGTGCAGTATGTTTACAGACAAATTAAAGCACTCTAATGTTGTGCTTTGTCAAGTGAAGCTTTACTGTAGTGCATTCTGAGCAATGAGAAGTCGAACTAATGCTTCAAGTCAGTCGAACTACCTGCATAATGTCCATGACGACTTTCTGTATCATAGCAGCAATGGAATTGCAATCCTTTGCATGTAGCCTAGCAACCATCCGAGTAACAGACGTGTGCAGCTTCGTCGCCAGAAGATCGAAGACAGCATTGTGGTCAGACATGTTGACACCTGGATTTGTGAGAGAGTTGGAATGCTTATCTTGTCATTGATAATCACAAAGATGTACAAAGGGTTCCGAATCTCAAAATGGAAGATGAAAATTCGTTAGCTACCCCCCAAATTCCAACGCATCTTTTTTGCTACGCTGACTTTGATACATCAAAATTCTGACTTAGGCAAGAATAACTTAACAGAAAGCCCATTATAGCATTTTTCATAAGGTGGAGCAATTTATGCACAAGTGTACATGCCCAGTCTGTGAAATTGGCGAGATTAAGCCAGAGGCTGCCGAGCTGGGAGAGGGAAGTGAACGTCGGAGAAGGAGGGTGCCTGGAGGTAGAGAGAAGGAGCGTGCGCCAGGGAACCTATGGAAGAGCGCACGGCAGAGAGGGACGAGGAAAGAGGCAGAGCGTTGCAGAGGAAGAGGGTAGAACGAGGTGCACCGAGTTCACCCCCTCTATGAGTTGCTATGAGCTCAGTGTGCGCCTTGGATGTACTGGGTTCGTCTGGTGATTGAGAGGCCAAGCGCTGAGCAATAAGAACGAAGCAGCAACGCAAGCGGCATCAGGCCGAGCGCGAGTCGAACAAGACCACCAAAAGACGTGGGCTAGGTATACCCAGGAGACTCCTGAAGAAAATGCTAGGTGGCTTGCGACAGTGCAGGTCTGTCGGGCAAGATTGCAAAGCCGGAACAACACCCATATGCTTGCACGTAATCAGAGTTCATGAAATGAAACGTCTATATAATTTTTAGTCATGGACAGTTCTGCAAACGAAATAGTAATAACGGTACTAATCACTCGAATCATTATTTTTATTTCAGTACCATGCAATCTTCTTTTTGTTCAAATTTACACTCCATGACCAAAGAAGGAAAAGGTGAACAAGCTGTCGCAAATTTTTTTCTGTGATGTGGTGTGGTGTTTGGGCTTTGTGAACTTAAAGGGCCCTTCACCAGGTTTGGCCATTTTGAATGGACGTGCGTAGCTTACTTCACGCACTAATGATCGTGTCTGCAAAGCATTACAGTGCTGTGTGCACCCAGGAGAACAGCTGAAATTTCAAGCCAAATGTGGTGTGTCCTCCCTCTCGGGAAAGGCATGTTCCCAGTAAGAGAGTCAAGGTAACACGCAGAAATGCCATGGTGCTTCTAAAAACCAGCCCTAGCAACGTCACTCACCATGGCACGTTACTCCAGAAATTGGATAATTGTGCTGGACAATGTGCTGAATGTGAAGAAAATGGAGGCAGGGCTACTCTTATGAACCTTATATGGTCCCTCGGCTCTGGTATGGGAGAAGTAGGGGAAGGAACGTCGCTTGCGGACACTACTCGAGGAAGAGAGAGTGTGTGTCCCTGTTGTAAACCATGCTCACCTCATGACGGTTAGTAACGTGGCTTTAAATTTCTTCAATCTCCAATAACGAAGCGATCAAGAAAATTATTTTGGTAAAACGATCTCTAGACGGTGTTTTAGAACTTCCAGGGTATAAGTAAAATTTGCAATAGGGCCTGGCGAGGTACCTTTTAGTAGATATCACATCATGCAAGGTAAAAGAAAGCAAGAGTTAAAAATTTCTGAAGTCTTGTGCCATGCACAAGAACTCGTGAAGCACTAACCGATCATGTATTGTTATGTATGAACAAGAGCTTTTATGCATTTGTCAATCTAACATTGCTATTGGTCAGCACAAGCACTTAAATAAAAACCACAAGAAAAAGCATCACTGACGATTGCCATAGAGCTACATAGTGCCACGGTGCAAGTACACAAAGTTTATGACCACTTCAGGGCTTAGCACCACATGAGCATGCAGAACTTTGATTGTGTTGAATTATACAGCAGGGGACAAAAAGATAAGCTATTTTGCATGTTGGGTCTTTTGAGCTAAACTGCTCAGAAAGTAGGCACTGTGTTATGCCAGTCCACTAGCCTCGGACAATATCCTCTTGAACACTTCTTGTCATATTATTTGCACTACGTAGCCTACCCATTGTACACACAACATGCTTATTCCAAACACATATCAGGAGGACAACGTAATCAAACAGTAAGTAGGAAAATATGCACATGCCAATGAAATAAGGTTTAATAATAACTGGAGAGGTTAGCCAAGCAAGAGGCTTGGCATGGTACTGCAAATTTAAGGGATGAGGGATGAAAGAAAGAGAAACAATAAACACAAATGCGTACTTGCACAGAAAATCGGACAACAGCCCAACATATAGACAACACTGACTACCATTCAAAAAACAGAGTCAAAAGTGGAGCTATTCAGCACCAACAACAAACTAAATGTTATGCATCCCTATGGCAGTAGTATATAATCTGTTTAACACTAGCAAATAAACAGGCAACTGATAGCTCACAAATGCAAGCAATTAATTTTTCACAAAAACACACAATAACGTTTTTTTTTTGTCACGTGTAGCTCTACAACCGATGTGTGTAACGGACTGTAACAATCAAAACTTAGTGGTCAACAATAAAGGACAAAATATATATAAGAGAAAAAAGTTTCTTTTTTTAATTTTTAGCACGTGAAACCTTAATTGCAGTGGACCCTCAGCCTATTGAATGCAGCTGATGCCAATAAAGTATGACAGGCTGTTTTGACCAGAATTACAGAACCAAAAATATTAAAAGGATAGAAAGCAGAAAGACAATAATACAAAAAAAAGAATGTATTTATTTTTAATTCAGTGTAATGCGGAACACTTAGCAGGAAAGTTGGGCCATTCCAGTGAAGGTAATATATATCACAGGCATGCTATGCGAAATTTTAAGCAAGTTGTCACATGAGAGAAAAATGTAACATCCACTGTTAGCATGTACCCTCTCATGTAATTGGTCAATTAAAGTAAGAGGCCACGTGAATGTGAAAGGTCATCCTGGTATTAAAAATTTACTTCTATCAACCGCTGGCACGACGAAAAACCTTGCAAGCCAGTTTCTGCAACAATCTTTTGCTGCCATTTTCTTTCAAGGATTTCTATTACTACTGCTGAGAATCACTGGCACTCACAATTTCTGGTTGCCACATATCTCGTGCAAGCATATGCATTATTTCTCCAAATGGTATACTGTACTGTCCGTTTATCATATGCATTATTTCTCCAAATGGTATACTGTACTGTCCGTTTATCGTAAGTTATAATGCTAAACAGGTAGAGCAGTGTTGTTTTTTTTTTTGCTTTTCTTTTTATGGACTATGCTGAACATTCAACTTGTGTAAAATCAATCTGGTTGAAATAAAAAGTTGTTATTACTAGGAAATTTTCGAATTTTGTGATTAATATAATTACAAGTGGATAGAACTTTCAGCTGACAATTGGCAACTGAAAGAGACAGGAAGTGCTTGGACAGATGTACTAGACCTCGTGTTGAGCCTGCAAAGCTGCAAAAGTGTAAGTGACGCCTTCTGCAGTCTTTGTAAGAATTCATGACAATAATTTACGCAAATAAGGTGGTAGTATTACTAATGTAAAGTATTATTATCACAAAAAGCACATACCCATCATGAGGGCTGCAACAGGTATATCCAGTCTCTGCGATGCCTCAGTCAAGGCAGGATTATGCGACTGAACAAATGACATTACACTGTTGAGAACATCGGTGTGTGCCTCTGCCTGGCACCTCTGTGAAAAAGATGTTGGGCAGTGTTACCAGCGTACTCAGCTCAATGGAAGAAAAGCACAGAAAACTAACTTCAAGCCAAGACTGGCCGTCCTCAAAATCAGGCTTGCCCAATCGTTTTCTTTTTAGTTTAATATTCATATGCTATATGGTTCTGCTTCGGACTTTCACAGCGAGGAATGGCAGTAAATATTTACAGCTAATCTCAGATTTTGACCTTTCCTTCCCTTTTGCTAAGTCATCATCTGGTCACTAAAGAATCCGCTCCAATGGATACTGTAACTGACATACTCAAGGCAGATTCTATGGCAGAACAGAAGCTGTCAGATGCTAGGTGCTTCTATGTGGAGTCTCCCACAAAAACCAACTGAGCCTTGTGCTGCTTAACTGAGGTGATCAGACAAGAACATCCGTATTTGGCATGAAACCAGGGAGAAATGTTCAGGCAAGGACTAAATAGTATAGGACCTGTGAGCACACGCCAAATTGCATTCTTGTGCATTCTTACATAGCAAACGCTAGGTGTCGAGACATGGCGTTCTGCACGCGCATACTTTCAATGCTCATGTGCCGACCAATACAGCCATTTTGATAACAGCGTGCTGTCGGAACGCTACGACAGCAGTAGCTTACGCTATGAAAGCAGTGTCTGTTTCAACTGGTGTGATGCACGAGAATGCACTGCGCTCTCTACTATCTGAAACATACACCACTTTCCTAGCATAGGCTTCTGCAATCATAACGATTCTGACTACATGCTGACAAAAAATGGCTGTATTAACAGGCCCATGCGCAATGTCGTGTCTCGACACTAGGTACTTGCATCGCCAGAGGGTGCAACAGTTTGTCTCCACATGCACATACTAACATTTACAAAAACACAGAAACAGCAAGATACAAAACGTCATACCCATACCATGTCACTGGTCACACTATCTATGCTTCAATCTTTTTATTTTTAACCAATAATTTGCACTTTTTTTTTTTTACTATGTAGACAGAGCGTTAATAAAACAATGCTGTGAGATCATACAAGACTTATATTTGATTACACATGACAAGAAGCTAACAGCCAGCAAATAGGTTTGCTGGTGAAGTAAATCCGCAGTGTATCAGTGAAGTTGTGTGTTTAACCTGCTACTCGTGTGTGTTCGGGTCTCAGGTAGCACGGTATAGCATTAGGGAGAGGCTATCCCACTTAGGACATCCTACGTTGTTAGTGTTTTGACTAGCTGTGGAGAATGAGCATTGCTTTGCGCAAGTCCCTTTTCAACAGCCCTGTTGAAAACTGGCTTGTTTCTTTTAGAAGCTTCCACTAAAATTCTCATTTAAGTGCAATTGAAAGGCAGCACAACAGCCTTTCAACTGATTTGGGCGTTCGAAGCCACGGCAATAATTATTACACTTCAGTACAGCAACCATCATGAGATTTGGAAAAAAAAAAATAAACTTGAAATAAAAGAGATGGGTACGGACAAGACCGAACAGACTGTCTCTCACCAGCACTTCACTTTCCAAGTATTCCCAGGTCTCCCGGAATATTGTATACCTGCGACCAATTTCCTGTTCCGTAGATCGCACAAGCTTGTTTGGTTTTGTTTTCCGAGGCAACGAAACAAAACACGCCTGTAAGTCAAACATATAAGAAAGAATTTAGATATCGTCTTGGTTTTGCAGTAAAAAAAAAAGGAAGAATACAAGAAGTTAGCGCATGTTTCGAGGTTGTCTCGCCATGAAGCGGACACCTGAGCTACACTACGGTATGAAACAGGACAGCCGGGAAAAGAGGCTGATAGAGAAGAGAGAGCGGGGATCCTAAACACGAAAGACAAGCGTGGAAGAACGAGTCAAGTTTGATCACAATCTTACTTGCGATATGCTCTTCAGCTCCTCCATTGCAAGTACAGTTATGTCAGGCACAGAAGAAAGACTCAGGCAAATGACACGTTCCCAGAGTGCGCCTGAAATAAAGCGCGCCGGTTCCAAACATTCCAAAACATGCGGGCTCGGTTGGTAAGCTTGGCTTGGCTCGGCTGCGATTCTGGAAACAGCCATGGGCATGATGGGAAAGTATGGCGGCGGGTCATTTAAAAGCAGCTGTATTGTAGCTGTATACATAGGGACTTTACCATCTGTGACTCTACTTTGGCAGCGCTGTTGCGAGCATTTCTATCCATTACTTGCTGCAGGGCTAAAGAGAGACAGTCCTCGCTTGGGTCAGCAACAGTAAAACGCTTATTGAGCAGGGCCGAAGCTTGGCCGAAGCATGAACTTTTATTCTGTGCGTGTTGCCGATAGAACGTGAGACACTCGTTGGCCAGCTAGCACCACGCAACCTTGCACCACGTGCTTCAACTGATAAGCGCGGATCGTCTATCGAGGTGACCCATACACTCAAAGACATAGTGGTATTTATGACGAGACGTTCACTTGTGGGATCGCCAGCCGTTGAGCGGGCGTGAGAGAGAAAACGTGTTGTACGCGTTATTCTATGTAGTCATGCCGGCATTGCAGAGTGCGGTCGAGTTTGTTTGCGCTTCGCCGCTGGCTGCCCGCGCGGTGAGACATTGTAAGGTTCTGACTGGTGTTGTATAAATCGCGGGTCGCTTTTTTCGTCGCGACGATAGATCAGATTTTTTTACAAGCACTGCCCCTGGAGGGCACATGTAACCGGCAAATGGAGGCCTCATTGGAGCACCTGAGGTTATAATAAAGCAGGCGGCGCAGGATCTCCAGGGCAACCATGGGGCAGAGGGAGGGGGAGGGGAGGGGTCAAAGCTGGAAGCAGGGCGGCCCGTGGGTTGGGGCCGCGGAGGCCGCAGCGTACAGAAGACGTACACAAAAAAAAAAAAAATTGGAGGACGCTTAAGCTTCGCCTTCAAGAGTGGAACGCGACAGCGTTCCCGTCGACCCGCCAAGGGGTGTAAGACAATGGGCTACGGCGAAGCGACTACGCGCCCCGCATCGGACGCGGTGAGCGTCGAGCAACGCAGCGTTCGGCGCGACAACGAAATGTGCGCCTCAGCAAGCGACGCACGCCTGAGCCTTAGAAACAGCTCGTTTCTAAGGCAACACCGCGTTCACTAGAGGCGCTTTTGTACCGAACTCGTGGCTCAGTGGTAACGTCTCCGTCTCACACTCCGGAGACCCTGGTTCGATTCCCACCCAGCCCATCTTGGAAGTTTGCTTTTTATTTATGAAGTGCCTGCCGTGATTTATCGCTCACGGCCAACGCCGCGGACGCCGACGACACCGGCTTTTCTGCGACACGAGCTCCTTAACGCTATCGCGTTAAAAGAAATAAAGAAAAGATGGCTGTCCGCGACAGCGGACAGCGAGCCCCAACCCACGGACCAGTCCAGGTTCTAGCTTTGAGGTCCCCGTTCCTGTTTTGATGTCCTGGAGGCGCCGCCAATAATGCGAATTAAATAATGACACGTCGTTACAATCAGTAAAAAACACGATTGAATAACTGTAATTACGTCCAACCGCCAACTTGTGACGCTAAGTTCAGCACTACCGCGCCCCGCGACTTCTAAGGCGCTCTGCCTCTGCCTTCTAGAATGTCATATACGCGGCCCGGGCTCTACGACGGTCGCTACTGCTCCCACAGAGACATCTGTTATGTTATTTACAAGGTACATCGCTGCACGACGCGGGAAAGCGATGATACGCCACGACTGACTTGCCCCGCTGCTTCACCTATTTTACCGCGCCGGCAGCCAGAGTCCGAGCGTAAACTCGACCCCATTCCGCAATGCTGGCACGCCCAGGGACAAACGCCTACAAGATGCGCTAAAAAACCTCCTCCGCAGTGCCTAGGCACAGTCCAAGGAGCAAAAGCCCCCAGATTTTCTCTCGCGCCCGCTCTTACTAGCGCCTGCGCACAAACGGCTGGCGATCCCTCAAATGAACGTCTAGTGTATGTATGTAATATCGGTGTCACGTGGGCACTCACGATCGTGATTGATCTTCTCAAGAGCATTTGATTCCTTTAATTGTGGAAAGAAGCCAATCGCGATCGAGTAATTTGATCTTAATTGGACTCGACCGCGATCGGAAACGCACCATTCTATTGGGGTGTAGTATTTCTGTACTGACTGGACAAACAGCTGCATTTAATTTTTAGATTATTCATGTTGACTGCTTCAACATTATATAGTGTTTTGTTTTTGTATCACTTGTTTATTATTAACTACTCTTATTTTCAATGTCAACTGAAGTAGACGATGTTATATGCTAACTAGAAGATCCGCCAATTACGATACTCCCTAATGCGAAATTTGAGTGCAGCTTTATAAGTGTTTTTCCTTTTGCGATATATTGACTGGCACGGACAATCTGTCTTGTGCGGCACATTCTAAATGGAGCAAAGTGTGGCACATCTGTCCCGCTAATCGGGAGATCGCGAGAGGCAGCGCGTGGGTGCAATTCACAGCAGCCGCCGCAGACGGACCTCCGCTCATGCAGCGCTTTGTTTTCATATAAACGGTGCGCGCTACTCTGGCGTCATATCGTAGCCATCGTCGCTGCACAGTCCATCTTGTGTGACACTACGCTTTTCTTCTCGCGCTTTCATTCCACCAACGATGAGAGCGGCCCTTCATCGCGGGGAAATCGTGCCTCCAGCGTCAGCACGCAACAACACCTAAGGCAGCGTTACATCAAGCCTTAATCGTAGCCACTCGCCACTGCCCCTTGCAGGAGCAGTGATCCCGGCCAAACACGCTGTTACCACAGAACACCTATGTTGGTACTGCGGATGAGTGTAGCCTTCCCCATCTCGGGAATGCACGAGATCGCCTACGCGGCTGTGGATGCCGTGGCCGCCAGCAACTTAGCGCATGCGCAGGCCGTCTCCCCTCCACTGCTCCTCCACTTTCTGCCTCATGGTTACACTGCACCCTCCTCCTACGCTTTCCTCTTCCTCTCTTCGCTCTGGCCTCTGTCATCTACCGCTGCGCTCTGTGTTCACTTTCATTCTTCACAGCGCTCGTTCTCCCGGTTAAGCCGCCGACGCTCGACACAGAAACGAGCTATTAAGACCTACACTCTAAAATTACTGCGGAAATTTCCTAGTGGGACATATCAGATAGTCCGTAAGCATTCTTCCCAGTCGCTCATCTAGCACACATACGTCTCTGACATACCCGAATGCACCCGGTCATGTGTGTGTTCATATATATATATATATATATATATATATATATATATATATATATATATATATTCGAAGGCAAGGTGTTGCCGGATCTTGGAAGTACGAAAAGGGGTGTTGACACAGAAGAGAAAATCATGTTTTTAATAAACTGACATATCGGGCGTGGGCCCAGCCTTCGTCAGAAACGTCAGTTGATTACAGAAATTTTTTCACTTCTGCGTCAGCACCCCTTCTCATACTTCATTATATATATATATATATATATATATATGTATATATGCATATATACGTATACCCCATAAGATCCCGTGGATACTTATGGAGCACATTGCGTCATGCATTACAGACAGATGTCCAAGTGAAGTAGCCCTGTAGTGCTTACGCATTAAAAGAAAATGGAGGCCTTTTTTTTCTAGGGAGACAAGCTAGTTGAACTATTTTTGAGCTTTTTTTTTATCTCCCCTTATTATTCTAAACATATATGATACAAAAAAGCAAACAGCAATATCTCAAGTGAAGATGAAAGGCATTAGCTTAGGAAGCTTTCATATGCGCTCGCACTCTACCATGGGGCATAGGTGTGCATATCAAGACTTCCCGATTACCTACAGTGCTGCTCATTGATACTACTTATCCACTGAACTGTTCACGAGTTCACGGAATGGTGTTTTTTTTCCTCAATTTTTATACAAGTGTTCTGTAGTGCATTACAGGTTGTTTAAAGGGACACTGAAGTGAAAAATGGTTTCTTCTGCATCAGTAAATTACCGGTATACAACACCAAAAACACCACTCTTACAACGGTAAGACGTTTGGTAAGCCAGAAAAAGCGCAAGAACAAAATACGGGTGGCGACGCCTACTTAAGTTCCCGCACCTGAGGGCTGTGACGTCTTGGATTTTGATGGCATCTTCTAGGGCCTACTAATTATATATAGCGGTACAGATGGACTACATTGTGTTCTAAAGGAACCAAATATTAAACATGGCAAGTTTCTAAAACCTTTATTCATCCAACGCGGCCCAAATGCGAAAGCATAGTTTGTAATCCCCGACGTCACGCCGACATACCGGCGCTGGGGTTTCAGCGCGAAATTCAAGTACTGATACTTGGACCTTCATTTTCTCATCTAATAATCAAACTTTTTTTTAAATAACTGCCTGCAGGGTTCTCAAACAATGCTTCATTAGTCTAAACTGATTTATTGTTTTGCTTTAGTGTCCCTTTAATGTCGCTACTATGTGTGCATCTATAGAGAACATAAACAATGAAAATGAATTTTTTTTTTATTATTTTCAGATCAATCATCTCGTACAGAAGTCCTCTTACAGCAATTTTGAGTGACGACTTTAATCTGTATAAATCAGACCAGACGTGGAAAATCTCAGCATGTCTGCTTTTGAAGAGCAGCTTATCCAAGTTTTAGCCGGTAGTGTTGCATTCATCTTAAACTGAAGAGAGGGGGGCAAAAAAAGTTTGCCAAACCTATTTTTCCAAATTTGGTTTTGACTGGGAGAAGGCTGCATCCAAGGGTAATATGGTACATGGGAGAGAAATGCTCAAATACAAATATGTACAGGAATCAGGCAAATGTGATGTCACATCACATAGATAGGCCCCTTAGCATAGTCAGCATATATGAGTGGCAAGCATAAGTTACAAAAGCATCAAGAGTACACTTTTACTTATTAAAGGAAGACTGATGAAAAAAAAAAAAAACAAACAGAGTAAATTTAGTAAATACAGTAAATTAGAGCAAAATAATAAATTACCATTCTACAATGCTAAAACAGTTACTTTCACTGGGAGAAAATGCTTGGTTAAAGCATGAGAGTTACTTCCATCACTATGTAGTGTCCTGCCGTTGTACACTGAATGGAAAAAGCTTGCACTGCATGGTAATCACAAAAGCAATGTTTTTAAAACACAGCCTGGAATAAGAAATGCATTATTTGAGGCACAGCAAAGTATGCAGTCCAGCTTTGAATTGCAGGGTAGATGGATTGACTGTATAACTTCTTTATAATTTTTTTTTTTGTGTGTGTAGATCCCATGCTCTAATATTTGTGCTTGGCAGTACACTGCATGTAGTTGCCAGTACAATGTTAATCACGAATTTCACAATATATTCCAGGCTGCATAATATTGATCACAACATTATTGGTTTTATTTTGTGTAATAGTGTGCTGTACATTAAAACAAAACATACTGCCAGTGGGAAAAATAAGAAGGCAAAACACAATGTGTCCTAGGATAAAAATTAATGAAAGTATGTTGCATTAAAATATCCTGAAGATGTTGAATGTGACTTGCTAGACTTCCAGAAGAAACACTTATGTGCATCAATTCCGAAGTTTTGCAAATCTTGTCCTAGGGTACAATGGAACATTAACATTTTGGTTATATTAGCTTTCTTAAATTGCACATAAGCCAATGATACGCTCATCAAAATGACTTAAGTTATTCCATTAAATAATATCAAAAAGAGAGAGCATAAAATTACACCTACACAAGATGGACAAAAATGCATCTCATGTTCACAAATATGCACATAAATTTACACACCATCTACAGCTTTCTCACAACAGGAATAATTCGTATTAAAAGTTTTAGACACAACTGCCCATCAAATAATCATAAATGTACGAGAAAAAAAACTGTATTCATTGTTTCTCTTCAAACGGTGCAAGATCTGTGCAGTCGAGCTGTTGTGCCGGTCCTTGTGGCGTCGATTTCGGCGTCTCAGCAAGGACAGTGCTTGTGATCGGCTTGTTGGAAGCACTCGCCAGGAATGCCTGGAAGGCAAGCAAAAGTAATATCACGAGAAGAAAGAATGAGGCAGAACTTCATGTCATTTAATGCTGCTGCTTTGCAGCAGGGCGTATGATCAATTAACAGGAGCAAAACACGAGCAGAGGATAAAGGGCAACATTGTTTCACATGGTTCTATTAGCACAAATTAAAAAGTGAACAAATCAAAAACACCTCGAATGCCTTGCCCCGTTTCTAGTTTCACCTGCATTTATAACAATTCAGACTCAGAAACACACTATCGTTAATAAAAATTTGTAAGACCTAGGAGTGCTTGCCGAAAATACATTCTGGCACTCTCTGACGAAACAAGTATCTGTTGTCAAGACTCGATTTTGCAGATGAGCGTTTTTAGTGCTCTTTGTGTTTGTTCATATGCAATATCAGGAAATTTTTCCATCAGGAAAAGCAAGAATGCAGCATCTGCAAGCACATGCCAGAATGCAAGGTTTTGTCCTCCATCTGTACATTCACAAACTGCACTATGCTTAGAAACTGGCTAAGGAGTGCTTGCACATAACTGTCTGACGTAATACGTACAAGTGTGACAATCATTTGTTCTGTCTGCATTTCAATTTACACTGCTGGTACACCTAATGCTTTAGGAAAGACATCCAGGAATTCTCAAACACAGTGACCAGAAGAGAATAAGACCATATTTTGGTAACACATCATTTGCAGTGGTGGGCATTGCAAAGCTTGTCCAAGATTTTTAATATGAGAAAGAGAGTGCAAATGAATGTTCTTAAAAGTGTGGATTCTAAGATGTTCAAAGAACTTAACATGCATATGACTAACACTTTGCAATGAATCCGGGCACGAGTTCTATGCGCACCGATGCACAGAGGTTTGATATTTATATAAGTTAACAGACCACAAAAGTACATTATACAAGGTCACCGAGGGTATTAGTCATAATTTTCTTGGTCAGTGAAAATTTGCATGCTTCAGACACCCACTGTGAAGCTGTCCATTGAGCTCGAACCAGACGCCAAGGCAACAGTCGGGCAATGTTGGCCAGATGAAGGACCCGGTTCTGCCTGCAGTAGTTGGCGACTAGCGGCAGCTTTTTTCTAGAGGAATGAAAAAAAGAAAAAAAGAGGTGTGCTGTCAGGATTGCAATTATATGCGCTTCCCTTCAACCAAGTGAACTTTAACTATACTTCCACACAATGGAAGTATAGTATAGTCCCTCTAGACTACCCTTAGCGGTATTGCATTAATACGTAAAAATACGCCCATGCGGTAGTTGCATTTCATTTAGGGAAGTGCCAGTGAGTGCGAGTGGCAGCCTTTG